>NW_012099987.1:1201408-1306304 GCF_000951045.1 Mandrillus leucophaeus
GCATGTTCTTACTCATAGGTGGGAATTGAACAATGAGATCACTTGGACACAGGAAGGGGAGCATCACACACCGGGTCCTATTGTGGGGAAGGGGTAGTGGGGAGGGATAGCATTAGGAGATATACCTAATGTAAATGATGAGTTAGTGGGTGCAGCACACCAACATGGCACATGTATACATATGTAACAAATCTGCATGTTGTGTACATGTACCCTAGAACTTAAAGTATAATAAACAAACAAACAAACAAACTGACAAAGAAAAAAAAAGTGCTAGCAGAAAAGGGGCTCTTGTACATATAATACACCTTCTTGCTCTTTCTTCATATGGTAAAAGCAAGGCAGGTTTTGCTTTGTTTTTAGTAGAATTAGGGGATAAACAAATAACAAAGCAGAAATATAAGCCAAGGTTTAAAATGTGGAGTACCTATGTAAAATAATCAATTTAGTAATACATAGTCTACAATAATAAAACTGGACTAAACCCTGCAGCCCATGCTCAAATCCTAGTTTAACTACTCAGTAGCTTTGACCTAGGGCAAGTGACTGAATCTCTCTATACCCTCTACTCCATTAGAAAACAGGACTTTTTTAAAAAGTTACCTATTCTATCATTGTTTTGAGGATTATGTGAGTTAATAATTACCATAGCACCCAACACCTATTAAGTATTTAGTAAATGCTATCTATTTTTTTCTTCTATGTGCCAGGCATTGTGCTGGGCACTGGAGTTATAGTAGTACACAGGACAGATACAGTCTTGTACATCTGCAGAGATTATGGGTTAGAGAGAGACCAGAAAACAGGTAACTGCAATATATTTTATTAAATAAGCTCAGGGAAGGACAGTGTGCTACACAACCACATGGGAAGAGCATGTGAACAGATTTAAGGATCAGGAAAATCCTCCTGAGTTAAGCAATTACAGTGTGAAAGAATGGTTGTCATCTATACATTATTAAATAGGTAATTTTCCGTAGGACCGTGTTCCACAATCCTTTAATCCCGTCATGTAGTAGTCACCTAGTAAACATAAGCTGAATCGATGTTGAATAAATTGTTCTGAAATTCTCACTTAAATCCCCCATATGTAGAATCAAGTAATTTTCTCACCAGCAGTTTGCTGTCTAGAAAGTTTGTGGAATGTTACCTGTGCAGGCTTTGGACTCAGACCTGGTTGTGCTCCTCTCTATCTGTAAAGTAAGGATTATAATAATACCTACCTCATAGGGTTGTTTGAGAATTAAATATGTATGTGAAGCATTTAACTGTACCTAGAACATAATTTAGCACCCACAGACAACTATGATAGTATTTTATGAGTACTATTTCTTTGAGGTTTTTGCGATCTTTTTGCATACAGTAATTCCAGATTACCCAGTTGTAATGTGGGTTTATGTGCTGTTCTGTCTTTGATCCAGGTCACGGGATTTCCCATCCAGATGCCATACACTGATGTACGGTCAATTATTGATGCTGTTTATCAAACTGGAATCCACTCTGCTGAATTTCCCCAGACAGAGTTCGCTTTAGCTGTATACATTCACCCATACCCAAACAACATATTATCTGTGTGGGTCTATTTGGCTTCCTTAGTTCCACATCAATGAAAAGGAAGCAGAGCAAAGTAAAAGATTGTACTATAGGCCTCTAATACCAACAAAAGCTTTTCTGGTACCTTGAGATTTTGCTGTTTATTCTCAAGTCCAGCTAAGTGCTGGGCCCAATTTTTTATTCACTTACAGAGTTGGCCACTATGGAGACTCGCACCCCTGAATGAGTCTTTGAGGAGGAGTCTAGATGAACTTCTCACCAGAGACCTCTCCAGGGAGGACCTTTGGATAGTCTGGCTGTCTTGGGTCACTGTCTGCAGTAGGTCTTATTCTGGGAAAGAAGCAATTTTGGCCTCTTCTCCTAAGGCCAATGTTTTTCAAATTGTAGAATTCACACCATCTCCATTTGAATCATCTGGAGAGCCTTGTTGAAAATGCAGATTACTAGATCCCACTCAAGACCGGCTGAATCAGCACCTCTGGGAGTGAAGCTACAGAACCTGCATTATTTTCAACAAGCCCCCCAGATAATTCTGATGCACTGTTATGAGGGAGAGCCCAGCCTTATAGAATGTTTTCAGTACTAAACTAAGGCTGGTACGTTTGATGCTGGCTCTGATACAATTCAAGATGGAAGCTGCTTAAGTGGAAAACTAAAGTCATTGCCTCTTGTGAATAAAATGCTTATTTCACTGGTAAAGAAAAAAAAGAAAATCTACCATGTTGGGCTGATGTTGGTTTCTAGAAGCTTCTCAAAAGTTTGCACTTGGGATGCTACTGACACGAAATTCTTACAGCTCCAAGTATTTGGAAGGAACTCCCAGGAAACTCTAATCTAATTTCTCCCAATTCTGTGAGGGAGGAAATGGTCTTGACAAATCTCAGGACTCCTTTTTTCCTTAGTGAGCAGCCCCCAACTCTGCCTCTGGCACCTTTTGCTGCCTTGCTTTCTTAGTAGTGGCTTATCTAGATCCTAAGAGCCCCTCAAGAAAGACTGGACAGGTCTAAGTAGGAAGCACTATACTTTCTTCTAGTTGATTGTTTTGTCCTTCATTAAAAGAAATGTATTTATATAATTTCCTTACATATGACAAAACAACTTGTCAAAAAGAAATAATCAAGGAATATGGATTTCCAAAGGTTGACCAGAGCAGTTTTGTATGAGGTAAAGATAAGAGAACATTCACCTCTCCCATTGCAGAACCACTGAGGTTTCTTGGTTCACTCCCACAAGCAGAGAGCAGAGACCCCAAATTTATCTGCAGGGAATACCCAATCTATATCCGTTTCCTAAATGTGCATGGGCTGGTGCCAGAAAAGGCCTCACTTATTTGTGGTGATGTTAGTCTCGGACCAAGCTTGAGATTACTAGAAGAGGCAAAATAGGGACATGAGTGAAGGAATGTTTTTTTCTCCCAGATTAAAACCTAACTGTATGTATCTTGTAGCATGCATAAGAAAACTGATCAGAATTTTTACTTTTATTTGAATGTTTTTGTTTAAATTTAATGTGAAGTTTTATTATTAAACAAGTCCCCCACTTTGATTGATTTAGCACAAAATGATGCTGATGGAAAGATGAGGACGCCAAAGACAGGCTGAATTCATACAACTCATTTCTGTACAGCTTTGAATATTTACATAGCTATTTTATTAGTTGTTCATGGTTTTTAGAATTGATAGGCTGCTTAAGAGTAGGGTAGCAAGTGTTCATAGGAAAGCATGGAGGACCTTTCTATATTGTATCCTTTTTACATGTGTGTTACTTTTACAATTAAATTTTTTCCTGAAAATCATGAAATTATCTGTAATGAATCTTTTTTTCATTAAAACGTTTCAAAATACATGATTTTAAGTGGAATGTATAATTGCAAAGTTCTATATATCATCCCATAACTAACTACAGGGCATCCGTTACATGCCAGATAGTGTGTATTATCTATTTAATAATGTGCTGGAGCACAGTGATGAAAAGACAAAGACTCTACCGGTGTGAGGCTGACATGTTTAAAGGGGAAACAAACCACAGCAAGTAAGTGAGAAGAGTTCAGGGTGTGATGAGTGGTCTAAAGGAAACAAATAGGATAGGATGATAGAGAAGGACTTTGGTGGGGATGAAGGGTGTAAGCAGAGCAGTCAGGGAAGGCCTAAGGAGGTAACATTTAAGCTGATATTTTTAAAATGATTTAACATTAGAATTACATTCAGTTGCATGTAACAGAAACCTAACCACAGTAGCTTAACCAAACAGGGATTATTTTTCACACATCTGCAAGTCCAGAGGAGGCAGTCCAAGTTTGGTGCAAGAGGCCTACTAACTTCATCCAATTGCTGTGCCATCTCTAAAGAGACTTCTATTTTCTAGCCCAGTGGCTTTCAAATTTCAGCAGGTATAAAACTCACCTGAAGGGCTTGTTGAAACACAGATTGCTGGGCCCCACCCCCAGGGTTTCTGATTCAGTGGGTCTAGGGTGATGTCTGATAATTTGCATGTGTAAGTTCCCTGGTGATGCTGAGACGGCTGATCTGGGAAGCACACTTTGAGAACCTCAGTTCTAGCTTCACAACCATTTTCATGGCTTAAAAATGCAGAAAAGGAAGGGGAAGACAGAGGATGCCAACTGGTTCCATTCTTTTAAGAAAGCTTACCAAGAAGCCATGCCAGTAACTTCTACTTACACCCCTTTGGCCAGAACTGTATCACTCCTAGTCATAAGGGAGCCTGGGAGATCAAGTATTTTAAATGGACATATTGCTCTCCCAACTAAAGTCAGTATCCTATTGGTAAGGAAGAAGGAGAGGGTGGCTGTTGGGTAGGCAAATCACAGAGTCTGCCACAGATGAGAGGAAGCCAGTCATGCAAAGACCGGTGGCAAAACGCATTTGAGGTAGAGGGAACTGTGACTGTGAAGTCCTTCAGTCCAGAAAGAGACGCCTGGGGAGGGGAGAGTAGTAGCACATAAGTCTGGAGAGGTAGATAGGACCAGATCACATAGGTCTTGGTAAAGAGTTTGGATTTTATTTACAGTGCAATAGGAAATCATTGAAAAGTTTTAAGCAACTGAATAAAATAATATTTTTCTCTTTTATATTTGAAATTACTTTTAAAACTATTTTTTACAGATACTCATTATTTTATTTAAGTGCATAAATGTCATGTTTTTTGAAATGCAGGTTTTATTTTTCTTTCCTGGTTTTCGCTTGGGTCCCTGTCCACTGCTCTTCTCTCCCCCACCCACATTGTTCACTTCTTCTACCTTCTTAGCAACCATGTTGTATGTATCTTTTCACTTCACCAACATTCTCAAACATTCATATGCCAACACACACACATATGCACATATATGCATCTGTCTTAGAAAAATGAGATGACACGATGTATGTTTTTCTGTATATTGTTTTTTTCCTTCAAAAATAATACAACCCCTCCAAGTGAACTATTCATGTTTCCTAAAGGATGCATAACATTCTACAGTGTGGGCAGGACCACTGCATACACTTAAGGAGGTTATGCACCACATGACTCAAAAGTTTATGTGCATGGACCCCTAGAGTTGTGTAGTATGTAGAAACCTTGGTTGTAAATGTTATTTATTATAGCTTTTTCAACCATTCCCCTACTGATGAGAATTTCTTTTGGTCCACTTGGTTGACATGTTTATTTTTCCTATATCCTTGCTACTTTTGTGTCTATGAGTTCTATTACTGAAAGAGGAGTGTGAAGTTGCCAACTGTAATTCTGAGTTTCTCCATTTCTTTTTTTTTTTTTTTTTTGAGAAGGAGTCTCACTCTGCCGCTCAGGCTGGAGTTCAGTGGCACAATCTCAACTCACTGCAATCTCCACCTCCCAGGTTTAAGCAATTCTCCTGCCTCAGCCTCCTAAGTGGCTGGGATTACAGGCGTCTGCCACAATGCCTGGTTGATTTTTGTACTTTTAGTAGAGATGAGGTTTCGCCATGTTGGCCAGGGAGTTTATTTCTTCTTTCAGTTTTGTTAGTTTTTGTTTCATGTATTTTAAGTTCTATTGTTAGATAGACACACATTTAGGATTTATGTCTCCTTAATGAATTAACTTTTATCATTACACAATATCCCTCTTTAGTCTTAGTAATTTTCTTTGCTCTGAAGTCTGTTTTGTCTGATGTTAATGTAGCTACTCCACCTTTCTTTTGATTAGGGTTTATGTGTTATATATATTTTCATTTTTTAACATACCTATATAACATTTGAAATGAGTTTCTTGTAGACAGCATATACCTGAGTTATGGTTTTTTGTTTGTTTGTTTTTTTGAGATAGAGTCTCGCTCTGTTGCCAGGCTGGAGTGCAGTGGCGCAATTTCAGCTCACTGCAACCTCCGACTCCTGGGTTCAAGTGAATCTCCTGCCTCAGCCTCCCGAGTACCTGGGATTACTGGTGTGCACCACCATGCCCAGCTAATTGTTTGTATTTTTAGTAGAGATGGGGTTTCACCATGTTGGCCAGGATGGTCTCAATCTCCCGACATCATGATCCATCCACCTCGGCCTCTCAAAGTGCTGGGATTACAGGCGTGAGCCACCGCACCTGGACTATGGTACTTTTTATACCCTCTAATAATCTCTTTTTTAATTGGTGTGTTTACACTTAATGTAATTATTGGTATGTTTGGACTTAGATCTATCATTTCATTATTTGCATTTCATTTGCTGTTTCAATTCCACTGTTTCCTCTTTCCTGCTTTCTCAGGTTATTTGAACATTTCTTAGTATTTCATTTTAATGTATATATTTTTGATTATGTGTTTTTGTATATAGATTTTTAAGTTTTTCTAGGGATTATCCTAATACACATTTAACTTTTCACAGCCTACACAGAATCTACTTTTTACCACTTTTAAGTGGAATGTAGAAATCTTAGCACATATTCTTTTGTTCTTCTGCTTTTATGGTATAATTGTCTAATATATTTTATCTGTTGAAGTATATGCTGAAAACACTTGAAGACAATGTTCACGTGTTTGCTTATAACCATCAAATGTATTTTAAAGAACTCAGTGGAAAAGAATGTTTACCCAGACATTTATCACTCTGTTGTTCTTCCTTCATTCCTGATGTGCCAAGTTTCCTTCTGGTATTATTTCCCTTCTGTTTAAAAAATGTCCTTTCACAATTCTTTTAGAGCAGGTTTACTGACAACAAATCTTTGTTTTCTTTCATCTGCGAATGTCTTTAATTTCATTTCTGAATGATATTTTTGCAGCATATAGAATTCTGGGCCTGACAGTTCTTTTCTCTCAGGACCTAAAAAAAAATCTCAACCTTTATTTTAGATTAAGGGGGTATTTGTGTAGGTTTGTTACATGGATATATTGAATGATGCTGAGGTTTGAGATATAAATGAGCCCATCACTTAGGTAGTGAGGATAGTAACCAACAGTTTTTCAATCTTTCCCCCTTCTCTCCCTCCCTGCTGTAGTAGTACCCAGTGTCTATTGTTGCCATCTTTATGTCCATGAGTACCCAATGTTTTGCTCCCACTTGCGAGAATATGTGATATTTGATTTTCTGTTCCTGCATTAATTCACTTAGGATAATGGTCTCCAGCTGCAACCATGTTGCTGCAGGGGACATGATTTCCTTCTTTTCTGTGGCACCTCAGCATTTAAAAAATTTTGTTCTACTTCTCTCTGGTCCTCTTGGTTTCTGGTGAGAGATCCATCATACGTTGAATTTTTCATTTTTCCCCTATAATGTTTTGTTTCTCTCTGGTTGTTTACAATTTTTCTTTTTCTCTAGTTTTTAGCCGTTTTGTGTGTGTGTGTTTTTGTTTTTGAGACAGAGTCTTGCTCTGTCACCCAGGATGGAGTGCAATGGCTTAATCTTGGCTCAGTGCAACCTCCACCTCCTAGGTTCCAGCAATTCTCCTGCCTCAGCCTCCCAAGTAGCTGGGATAACAGGTGAGCCTCACCATGCCCAGCTACTTTTTGTATTTTTAGTAGAGATGGGGTTTCACCATGCTGTCCAGGCTGGTCTCAAACTCCTGGCCTCAAGTGATCCACCTGCCTTGGCCTCCTAAAGTGCTGGGATTACAGGTGTGAGCAACTGCGCCCAGCCTAGTTTTTAGCAGTTTTATCATGTATGTGGGTATAGATTTCTTTGAGCTTATCCTTGTTAGCATCAATCACCTGAGTTTCTGAATGTGTTTTTGTCTTTTCTCAAATTAGAGGAATTTTCAGGCATTATTCTCCCAAATATTTCTGTACCATATTCTTTCTCCTTTCCTTCGGAGACTCCAATGACATAAGCATTAGACCACTGGGTACTATCACACAGGTCTCCAAGTCTCTGTTCATTTGCTTCCATCTTTTTTTTTTCAGATTGTACTATTTCTATTGATCTACCTTGAAGTTCACCGACTACTCTGACATCTCCATTCTCCTAATGAGCCCATCCAGTGAGTGTTTTTAAGTTTTGTGGTTTTTTCTATCTTTTTAGTTATCAATTTTCCATCTAATTATTCTTTATGTATTCTATTTATTTGCTGAAACTTCCTATCTTTCCATTCATTTCAGGGAAGTTTTCTCTTCTTGGAGCATTACTATAATAGCTATTTTAAAGTCTTGTCAAATAATTCTCTGTCATCTTAGTGTTGGTGTCTGTTGATTGTCTCTCCCATGAGAATTGAGATTTGTTTTTGTTCTTCGTAGGCTGAGTAATTTGGGTTGCGTCCAGGGCAATTTGAATATGCTATATGTTAGGAGATTTGTGTCTTACTTAAATCTTTTGGAGAGTATTGATGTTTTTTGTTGTACCCAGGAATCAATCTGGTTGACTTTAGGCTGCAAGTTCTGGCTAGCCTTCTGTGGGTTGTGGTTTTGATGTCAGGTCCATTTTCAAAGTCTTTCAGTGCTACTCAGATCTGTCACATGTGTGTGCTGCTTAGTGGCCAGCTAGTGCTCTGAGCAGTTCTCAGAGTTTTTAGTCTTTTCAGAGTGTATCTATGTATGCACAACTCAGAGGTAAGCCCAGTTGTTCATAAGCACTTTGTGGGATCATTTTCCAAAGCTGCTCCTCCCTCTCCACAGTCTCCCCAGTACTTTTCAGTTTCCTGGGCCTCCCTTTTTCAGTTCTCCAGCCATAAAGTTGTGATTTTTAGTTACACCTCTTTGCCCACACTTCCCATTATTGTACCTCCATCCAGAGTAAGGCAGTGGAAAGACAAAGGAAAACAAACAACCACAGCTGTTCTGATCAGATAAGAGGCTTTCCTTTCCTAAGTTCTAGGCACCTGTGGGCCCCTATGACCACTGTTGTGGCTACCACCAATCTGCTGAAGATTGCCTGGGGGCTACAGCAGGAGAGAGAGGAAAGAAAGAAAGAGAGAGAGAGAAAGAGAAAAAGAGAGAAAGACAGAAAGAGAGAAAGAAACAAAGAACGAATGAACAAATGGGAATTGCCTCACTCTGAGCATTAGGAGACTCCTTTGCTGTTCCTCATAACAAAAGGGATTCTCCTAGGGCTCTCTCTTTCTGTGCCCGGGTGCCCATTTCTAGATTTCAGGCTTCCTAAATCCAGGCTGGGGGATCCTGGAAGAAGAAGGGGTAACTCACCACCAGTTTGGTGATATTTCAAATTAAGGTATTCTTCCCCAGTTGCCTGCTACTATTTACTTTACATTGTCTTCAAATAGTTGCTCATGCAGTCTGTCCAGATTTTATAGTTACATTCAGTGGGAGAGACAGGATGAAGCTGGCTTAATCCATTGTGTTAGCGTTCTCCAGAGAAACAGAACCTACAGAATGTGCATGTGCATATGTGTGTATTTACCTATCTATCTGCATATATATGTGTGTATATGTGTATATGCATATACACAGAGAGATATAGACATATAAACTAGGGAATTATATCTATATCTATAGTTATATATCTATATCTTACATGATCATAAAGGCTGAGGAGTCCCAAGATCTGCTGTCAGGAGCTGGAGACCAGGAGAGTTGACAGGTAGTTCCAGTCTGAAAACCCATAGGCTCAAGATGCAAGAAGAGCTGATGTTTCAGTTTGAGTCTGAAGGCCAGGAAAGACCTATGTCCCGGCTCAAATAAGTTGGGCAGCAGGAATTCTCTCTTCCTCAACAAAGTGTCAACCTTTTTATTCTTTTCAGGCCTTAAACTGATTGGCTGAGGACCACTCACATTAGGGAGGGCAATCCACTTTACTTACGCTATGATTCAAATGTTAATCACATCCAAAAACACCCTCGCAGACACATCCAGAATAGTATTTGACCAAATATCTGGCACCCAATCTTGGCCCAATCAAGTTGACACATAAAATTAATCATCACATCCATCTTATCCAGAAATAGAATCTTATATAGCATTTTAAGATTTGGAATATTTTTCGTAAATTACAGATTACAAATATCTGTAGATTACAAATACCTGAAACAAAATTTTTTATAAAGTAGACTTAAAAACTATCCTTAACATTCTTCAACATGCTAAAACAGTTTGGAAATGTGATCTAGGAACTCTTAACTATCAAGCTCAGATGTGATTTATCTTTTTATGACCACTCCAACTACTAGGTGATGAATATTTTCAAGAAGAACAGGAGTAGTTGCAATAAAACCAGTGAAGAGACTACTGTACAAGTCCAACTGAGAGATGGTAGATATGAATAGTAGTTGCAACAAGTTGAATACTACAAATAGCAACAAATCAAGAAACGAGAACCAGAGCCCAGGGATTTTGGCTCCGAGGCCTTTGCATCCAGTAGAATATGATGCTGCCATTAAAAGGAATCCTGGATGTCCTGTTATGGAAAGTTCGCCGGAATATTCTGCATGACAAAATCTAGGTACACAACGGAGCATGTGACACACTACCATTTGTACACAAAATGAGGCAAGGGAGTTTTTTATATATATATGCATGGGTATAAATACCTGGATATCCCTGGAAGGCTACAAAAGAGTAATGGTGTCGCCTCTGGAAAAAACTGGGATCGGGGAGGGAAAGAGACTTGCTAGTCACTGTATACAGTATTCTATGGCTTGAAATCTACCTTTTTCATGCATTCATTTAAAAAACTTAAACAATTAAAAATCAGTGCTTTTCCACTGTCTAAAGTTCCTTGAGTTACAGAAGCTTTCCAGAGAATCTAGTCCCACCTCATCTCTTGTCAAATCTACCTGTGCCTTACGCTGCAGTCACAATAGACTCTGCAGTTTCCCTATTCTGCCCTTTATATAGATGTTCTGCCTTTTTACTTCCATTCTTTCATACCGTTGGTAATCAGTGCTTCCTTGACTTAGAACATCTTTCCTATCTCTTCACTCCAGACATACAGTGGCCTCTATTTTCACTCCAAACACGCCTTCACTTTAGAGTCTTTGCATGTACTGTTCCCTCAGCCTGATATGTGCCTACTGCCTCACTTCCCCTTTACAGCCTTTGCGTGTACCGTTCCCTCAGCCTGGTATGTGCCTACTCCCTCACTTCTCTCAGGCCTTTGCATGTACCATTCCCTCAGTCTGATATGTGCCTACTCCCTCACTTCCCTCAGGCCTTTGCATGCCTTACCTTATCATGAAACAAAGTCCACCCATGGTCACTTTCTAGCCTTTTTTTCTGTTTTTCTTCACATCACTTGTCACCATGTGATATGTTTTTTTGTTGTTGTTCATTCTCTCTCTCTTCCTAGTGGAATAAAAACTCTATGAGAGCAGAGACTTTATTTAGGAGTTAAGTAAATACCTTATTGTGTCCACCTTGCTCTAAAGGAATTAAAGAAATCATAATAAGCCTGAACTTTGCATTTTAAGGATTTACAATCTAAGACACACTAGGGCAAAACATATGTGTAAAATGAACATTAATCCATAAAAGGAAATGGACATTGAAGTCTTCTCATCACAAGGCAAGTCCAGAAAATAATAATGATTTCTGAACAAATATATCCCAGTGAACAATATTTTCAAAGTAGAAACCATAAATACAGTCTACTTCTTATACTAACGATTATAGTCTGTGCCCCATTTTTCTGAAAGTATTCTTAAATAGGCCCTGGATGGTTAAGTCATTTAGAAACCAAATTATTAAAAAGTTGTTTAATAGTCATGAAATGGAACCCAAGGAGGTAGATATTATTTAAATGCCATTAAAAACAGCATGAAACTTTTAGCCTGATGTGTCTACCTTCACTCTAGAGGACCCCTGCAACTGAGAGACAGGCCAGGACAGCCTTCTCCCTGGACTATGTCAGGTTAGGCTGGGATCTGCCACCTTCAGCTTCTGAGTTTCCCTTTTCTTGCCTTTGGTTCCTGCGGGCCTGCTCTCCTGGGTATAAGCATCGTCTATGGATAGGGTACGGCTCAAATATATATGTCTGCTGATAATCTTCAAATGGATGAAGATGCCACCCAGAATCACGTAACATGTATTTATCACTTTGTAGTAGTTCTTTATCATCATGTATCTTTTTGGACAAAGGATTCAAAGTAAAAGGGGTGAAGTTTTAAAAATATTTACGCTTTACTATTAAGAGATTGATCTACAGTCTCAGAAAAGTGGGCAGTCTCACTGTCCTAGGGTTACCATCCACCTCTTTTATGATAATCCACCAGAGGTTAAAATAGAATTGATTAGGTCTCTTCTAATCACATTTCAGCCCCCATATCACCTCAATTGACGTCGGAGAGTTCTCACAGTTGTGCAGTTTCCTGATTTACGAGCACAGATGGTTAATTACATCCACCATGGGTTTGACAAGCAAGGTTACTAGAAGTAATCTTAAATCGCTTCATTCAAAGCTCTTGGGAATCCCTACAGCAACGAAAATAAGGAGGGGGAAGAGATTAATTAGATTTCTAGAAGAAAGGCGGAGTTTGAGGTGGAACTTAAAAAGAGAGAATTTCATAGGGAAAAAAAAAAAAACGCTTCAGGGGCTGCAGAAACAGCTAAAGCACATTTAGAGGGCCTGATGATCCACGGAGCAGCCCCTGGGATGGAAGGGGCTGGTGCAACGTGAAGTAAGGCAAACCGAATCCATGCTGTGAAGACTTTTAAACGCCAAAGGAGGCGTCGGAACTTTGCTCCGCGGGCACCGAGGAGCCATCGAAGGTTCTCAGCAGGTGAGTGGCCTAACTAGATTGGTCACTGGAGTGATCCACGTTACAATTTCTCCGGCATTCTGCCGACCCCAGCCCGCGATCAGGCCAGCTTCGCAGTAGGTGGCGGCTGCGCGCCCCGGCAACCGAAGCGCCAGGCCCCGCCGCGCCGTCCGCGATGCTCAACCAGCCCAGGCGGGAGCCGCCGCGCCGCCGCCTGGCTCTGCACCTGGACCCGGCCCGGCCGCCGATTGGACGGCTCGGGGCGACCCCGCTGTATCGCGAGACGAGATTGGCAGCGGCGGGGCCTCAAGTGCCCCCGCGCTGGCTTTGTACGCGGAGCCGCCTGCCGGTCCTTTAACAATGGGCGGCGCGAGCGTCCAGGCGCTGGGCCCGAGTTGAGGCCGGCGCTTAGCGGCCGACTGTCCGCAACATGAGCGGGGCCGGCGTCCCCCGCACGCCGGCGGGGCTGGGGCTGTAAGGGCCGCGGTTCCGGGTAAGGGAGCCAGCGTGGGGCCGGGCGGCTTGGCAGGCCTGGGGTAGGCGCGAGGCAGCGGACCCTCCCGGGGTGAGGCGCAGAGCCTGGCTGGCCCGGCCTTTTGTTCCCCTTTCTGAGGCCGCGCGGAACGTGCGTTTCTCGGGGGTCCCGGGAAGGAGCAGGCCCCCGACGTCTACGCGGAGACCCCCGGCCAGGCAGACGGTCACCCCCGGACTTTTCCATGGGAGCGTTTCCCCTCAGCGGGGCAATGACCGTGTCACCTCTCCCCGCTGCTCAGGACGGGCGAGAGGGCTCCAGCGCCGGACGCAGGGAGCCCCAGCCGGGCCTCCCCCAGCTCTTCCCGAGCTCGCACCTGGCTCCGCGCTTTGGCACCTCAGGGCCCGAGTGGATCCCCTTTTGCCCGACACACAGTCGGGCAGAGAGTCTCAGAGTCCGTCGGCTCTTACTGAGGGGCAGACCCGGCCTCGCGTGTGGCGTTGGGGGAAACGACTCGGGTCGGGCTGTGTTGAGGAAGAGTCAGGTGAAGATGAGCAGCCACACCGGGTGGCCTGAGGTCACACCCCCCGGGGAGGGGGCGCAGAGGGTCGCGGGGGAGCCGGCAGTGACCGCGCCTGGGGTGTGTCTTACAGACTCGAGTTGCCGCGTCGGGTTGGGCGCGCCGCCGGGTCCCATGGAGCTGGAGGGGCAGTGGTGGCGAGGACAGCTGGCCGCCGACATTCACCAAGCGCTTCGCTACAAGGTAACTCCGAGGCCCGGCCCGCCTTCTGTGTCTCGCGCCAGTTGTTCTGAATCTCGGCTCTCTAGAAGGTTTGGTCAGGTTCTTTACTCACTATCTTCTGGGCCAGAAAAGACGAGTTTGCTCATTTGCTCAAGGTTAATTAACTTCTTGGCTCCTTCTCTGGGATGTATCAGAAGAACCTGCAACTTGAATGGGGAGGGAGATTGTAGTTGGGCCAGGGAAGGTGGAAAGGGACGTTCTGATATCCAGGTGGATCATGAATTTGATCTTGTATTTTAAAAGATATATATACTGAATTTTTGTTGGGCAGAACAGCCCTCTTTGTTCGAGAGTTGCCGTTGCATGCAGCCAGTTTAAGTCGCTTTTGTACATAAATTCCTCAACCTTTCCGCTCCCTTACTGTAAGACTTGGGACAAGTTAAATTTCTGTTTCTTGATTTCCTCATCTGTAGAATGAGGAATAATACGAGTGTGCTTTATGATTCTGGCGATTGTGAAACTAAAGTTAGTACTGTACATGTGCTTAGAAACTGCTCTTGGTAAATAGTAAGCACAAAGTGATAACTTCTTATCGCTTACCCCTCAGGATTTGGGCAGTTCAAAAGCCCTAAAGTGGAGGGAGTTGGCTGCCCCTTCCTGCTGATATCAAAGGCAGAAAGTAGACCTAATATACTTAATAGATATTGCGAAAAAAATACTTTTCCAACACAAAGCAGAGTCTGTATATTGTTACTATTAAGTAACGATTTTATTCTGCATGTGGCAATGCACATTAGGCAGATTAATGAGACGTTTCTGCCTCTTTGATAACCAAAAGAGAGACCAGATCCAAAATGATCTCTAACTTAACTCAGTTTCACCTTGGATAAAGAAGGCCATTTGTTAAATGTAGAAAATTGAGAAAGAAGCAAAATAGCTGACTCTTTCAACAAAAAGGATTCTGAATCTTGGGGTTGAGATCCTGGAATGATAACGAACTTTTTATCTTGAGTTTCTGACCAGGTCAAGTAGATTGGAAAACCTAATTCTGACTTAAATTGTTACCCTTTTCTAGGCCTGAGATTTCTAAATGCTACTTCCTAATTCTGACATTCAGTTTCTAAGATTCACTAAAATACAGTTCAGCCCCCTAGGAGATGGTTTGTACCGCATAAAAATTCTAACTAGTGGGATCTCTGGAGTCTTAGGAAAGAGTTACAGGTTCTTTACTTGGAAAATTGTCCAGATATGCTTTTGATCTTTTCTTCTTTGGCAGATGTCATCTTTCAACGTGCAATTTTTTCTTTTTTAAAAAAATTAATAGAGTTGTACATATTTTGAAAAGTGTTTTAAGTGTCAGCCTCTTTATCCCTCTGGTATGTGGTGAAATTAGTTGATATTAAGAGTACTTTTTTTTTGAGTTGGAGTTTCACCTGACCTCAGGTGATCCACCTGCCTGGGCCTCCTAAAGTGCTGGGATTACAGGCATAAGCCACTGCACCCAGCCAAGAATACATTTTTTAATTGGCATGACACTTAAAAGGTTTTTCTTGGTGATTTCTGTAGTTTTCAATCATTTTATGTGTGTATCATTTTAATTCATGAATGATTATCTGAATTAATTTTGTCAGTTGAGGTTGAACATGGGTTTTTTTTTTTTTGGTTTGTTTTTGTTTGTTTTTTCTAGATTTAGATTTGTTGAAGGCTTTTGTGAATTAGTTTCTGGAGCATCCAAGGCATAAGACCCAACCCTACACTCAAGTTGCTTATGACCTATCAGAGGACAAGGTACCACAGGGTCTGAAGGAATGCCACTGAAAGTTTTCTTGGGCCGCCTATGGCCTACTGCCCTGGGTTGTCTTTATGTTTAAGCATTATGCAAACCGTGGTTCTTACTGGCAACACTTTATAAATAATTTACATTAATCAGTAAAACTTAAACTTGTGGAACTGGAGAGACCACTGTTTGTAATACACTGAAGGAAACTTAAAATGGACTTTTCTCCTAGAAAAGACGTGGTAATTCCAGGCTATTAATTGGTGATTCAGTCGGATAGTCATCTGTTTTTCTTCAACATGTTGATTATTTATGACATACATGATATTATGCCAGGTGTTAGAGCAATAACAGCGAACAAGACATGATCCTGGCCTTCATAGTCGAATCTTACCTATAATTTAGAGCATCCACATTTAGGTCTTCCTTTGTGCAGTTGCCATTGAGATACTGCGGAAGGTGTTCTATGTTTAGACCCAAGGTTTGTGGAGAAATATTTAGTGTGACTAGCACTGTGTTTACTAGGGAAGAGTGAAAATGACAATAAATGGAAATCATGCCAACTATCCACTCCCTCAAAAAAAAAAACCCCTACAAAGCAGCTGTCACCTTACACCCTTTTGTCTCCTTTCTTCTCATTATTTTGCTGTGTATAGTTAGTGTGATAGACTGTTTGAGAAACTGTTTTTAGGAACCTTGACAAATGGGAACAATTCTAGCTTTGTGAGAAACATTAAGAAAGTGAAGTTCATCAGTTTTCCAGGGAGTCTTTAAGACCATGTTCAGGCCACTTTTTGGGAAAAACCTGATCTGGTGTTGCCTTTTTTCCCAACTCCCTAATCCCTGAGTTAAGTTAGATTTTCTTCCTAAGTGTTGCCATAATAACCTGTGATGACTATATCGTGTGATAATCTATGTATTTGATTCACCTGCTAGAGATAGGCTTAAGACTGTTTTTCCAGCTTTTATGCCTGGGATAGTATAGTGTCTGCAACGTGGGAGATGCTCAATAAATTTCACATGATAGCAGCAAAGGTAAAGTTGCCACTCACTTACACCATCATAAAGATCCGAAGAAACAGTTAAGGAGAAAAAAATCCTAGGAGCTGCATGAGAAATCGGCATCTTTATGTGAAAAAAAAAAAATTTTTTTTTGGCCAAGCATGGAGGCTCACACCTGTAATCTCAACACTTTGGGAGGCCAAAGCAGGTGGATCACTTGAGTCTGTGAGCTCGAGACCAGCCTGGGTAACATAGCGAGACCCTGTTTCTACTGAAAGTAACTGGGCATGACAGTGAGTGCTTGTAGTCCCAGCTACCCCAGAGGTTGAGGTGGTTGGATTGCTTGAGCCTGGGAGGTGGAGGGTGCAGTGAGCCAAGATAGTGCCACTGTACTCCAGCCGGCGCTACAGAAGGAGACCGTGTCTCAAAAAACAACCAGAATTGATGTATTCTTTGGCCATACTACTAAATTACATTGACTATTTATCCATTTATCTTAGATAATATTAATTTAGGTGAATATATAACTTCCCTTTTTCATTTATTGTAAAATGTATCATCATAAAACTTTTTTTCCCCAAACTTTTAAGTTCAGGGGTACGTGTGCAGGATGTGCAGGTTTGTTACATAGGTAAACGTTTGCCATGATGGTTTACTGCACAGATCATCCCATCACCTAGGTATTAACCCTAGCATATACTATTCTTCCTGATCCTCTTCCTCCTCCCACCCCAACCCTCCGACAGGCCCCCGTGTGTGGTGTTCCCCCCAACATGTGTCCATGGGTTCTCATCATTTAGCTCCCACTTATAAGTGAGAACATGCGGTATTTGGTTTCCTTTTCCTGCATTAGTTTGCTACGGATAATGGCCTCCAGCTCCATCCATATCTCTGCAAAGGATGTGATCTTGTTCCTTTTTATGTTGCACAGTATTCCATGGTCTATATGTACCACATTTTCTTTATCCAGTCTATCATTGATGGGCATTTAGGTTGATTCCATGTCTTTGCTGTTGTGAATAGTGCTTCAGTGAACATACACGTGCATGTGTCTTTATAGTAGAATGATTTATATTCCTTTGGTTATATACCGAGTAATGGGGTTGCTAGGTAAAAGGGTATTTCTGCCTCTAGGTCTTTGAGGAATCACCACACTGTCTTCCACAATGGTTGAACTAATTTACACTCCCACCAACAGTAAAAGCGCCTTTTTCTCCACAACCTTGCCAGCACCTGTCATAACATAAAACTTACCATTCTAACCATTTTTAACTGTACAGTTCAGTGACATTAGGTACATTTGTATTGTCACCACTATCTATCTTTAGAACTTTTTCATTTTCCCAAACTGAAACTCCATACCCATTGAACGATTACTCCCCAGTTTCCTACCCTCTAGCTTTTGATAACCACTGTTCTACTTTCTGTCCCTATAAATAGGACTATTCTAAGTAACTCATTAAGTGGAATCATACAATAAATGTTCTTTTGTGACTTTTTTCATTTAGCATACTGTCTCCAAGGTTCATCCATGTAGCATATTATCAGAATTTTCTAAGTCTGAATAATATTCCATGTATATACCACATTTTGTTTATCCATTCATCTGCTGGTGGGCATTTGCATTGTTTCCACCTTTTGGTTATTGTGAATAATCCTGTTTTGAACATGTGTGTACAAATCTCTCTTCAAGTCCCTCCTTTCAGTTCTTTTGAGTATGTACCTAAAAGTGGAATTGCTGGATCATGTGGTAACTGTTTAATTTATTGAGGGATTGCCATACTGTTACCTGTAACAACTACATCATTTTACATTCCCACCAGTAATGCACAAGGATTCCAATTTCTCCACATTAAAGCTAACACTTGTGATTTTCTGGTTTTGTTTTTTTGTTTGTTTTTGATAATAGCAATCCAACTAGGTGTGAAGTGCTGTTAGTGGTTTTGATTTGCATTTCTTAATAATGAGTGATGCTGAACAAACATCTTTTTCATGTTTCATGATACTTGTTGGGCATTTGTATGTATCTTCTTTGGAGAAATGTCTATTCAAGTCCTTTGCCCATTTTTATAATCAGGATTTTTTGTTGTCCAGTTGTATAAGTTATATAATCTAGATATTTACCCCTTATCAGATACGATTATAAATATTTTCATCCATTCTGCGGGTTGCCCTTTTACTCTGTTGATAGCATCTTTTGTTAAATAAAAGTTTTTAATTTTGTTAAAGTCCCCTTTCTCTTTTCTTTTTCTTTTTTTTTTTTTTTGCAGGGCATGGGGAGTTCTGCTTTTGGTGTCATATTCCTGTTACTTCTTCTATTGTGATACCTGTTGGGTTTAGTATCAGTATTATACTGATCTTATAAAATGAATTTGGAAGCTTTTCATCTTTCTCTATGGGCTGGAAATATTTTAATAGTATATAATTTTTCCAATTTTTAAAAAACAAGTTGATATAGTCCTGAGATTGAACAGTGATTTTAGGTGTATGAGAGGATGATGGGAAAGGACAGATCATAAAACTGCTAAAAGGGAAACAAAATTGGAAGATACTAGTGTATAGGTACTGGTTTCTACACTAATGCAAGTATAATACTGCATGCAGCATTTCCACGTATCTATTACCTTTTAACCAAAAGTTTTGAGCATCTTGGAGAGGTGTAGGGATGTGTGTGTGTTATGTGGTTGGTTTTTTGTCAGGGATGTTTTCCTGAAAACACCTGGTAGGGAAAATAGGATTCCCTTATTAAAAATCTTTGTAAGATGAATCCATTCGAGAAAGCAAGAAACAAGAACATCTATAATTGTTCACATCAGAGGTGGTTAAGAATAAGGAGAAAATTTTGGTTTTAAGTGTCATTCATTATCCTTCCACTTAACTTTTTCATTTTTGTATTCCAGTCAAGAAAAGTATGTTTTAGGCACTTGTAATACTAATATATTGGAAAAACAATGTTAAGTCATTGCATTGTGGGCTAAGTCTACAGATAGGTCAGACTAAATGTTGTTCCTTTTGACTTAGGAGCTGAAGTTGCCCTCCTATAAAGGCCAGTCCCCTCAATTAAGTCTCAGACGGTATTTTGCTGACTTGATTGCCATTGTGAGCAATCGCTTCACGCTCTGCCCTTCTGCCCGCCATCTTGCTGTCTATTTACTGGACCTGTTTATGGACCGCTATGACATCTCTATCCAGCAGCTGCATTTAGTTGCGCTTTCCTGCCTGCTTCTAGCAAGTAAGTATGAATCTGATTTACATGACTGGAAATTTCTGATGTTTATATAATAAAATAAATTTATGTAGAACTCAGTGAAATATCATCAAATCCCATTCATTCCAGTTCACTAGTATCAGGAAGCTTAAAAGTGCTTCTCAGTGCAATAATTCTTAACCAGACATTGAAAAATGGCTTTGGAACCTGTTAAAAACATGTGCCTAAGCCGTACATCCTCAGCCACTCCAGATCTACTAAGACAAAATCTACATAATGGGTACTGGGTATTTTTTAACTTTTTGAAAAAGTTCCAAAGGTGATTTTGCTTTACCTTCCAATTGAGAACCATTGTCTTAAAACAGTGGTTCTAAACCAGGAGCAGTTTTGTCCCACAGGGAACACTTGGCAATGTGTACAGACGTTTGGTTGTCACATCTGGTGATAGAGTGGGATATGCTTTTTTAGCATCTAGTACATAGAGGCCTGGGATGCTGCTAAACATCCTGTAGTGTACAGGACAGTTCCCCGTAACAAAATTCTCTGTCCCAAAACATCAATGGAGCTAAAGTTGAGAAACTGTCTTAAAAGTACTATACTCTTATATTTAAATACTTTATACTGACTACATAATGAGTTGGCTTAATGAACTAAAAGTTAATGTGCAACTACTACAAATGTGAAAACTTTTGCTTATGCATTAGACCAACTATGTAGTAGGCTCCAAGATACAATCTGATACAACCATGTTTGTTACTCAGTACAGAAAATACTGGTGGACCTTTTGGCCTCTCTTTCTCTTTACATCTTCCTGTATCTCATTTCATTGCTTGTTGGTACTCTCACTGAAGACAGGGCACGTAAAGGAATTGAAATTGTGTTTCTTTCTTTTAATAATGTGGAAGATTGTATTTGATATGGAAGTTGAATCAGTAATATAGTTTCTATATTCATGTCATTACAGTAGAAATTTATAGTATGTAGATGTATTGATAACCTTCACCTTTAACTCCCACTTGAGGGATAAAGATTGTATTTGATATTGAAGTTAAATCAGTAATGTAGTTTCTGTATTATCCATGTCATTACAATAGAATCTTAAAGTGGTACGTAGATATACTGATAACCTTCACCTCTCCCACTTGAGGTTTTGGGGTCAAATATGGCTGCGATGAAATAAAGAACATTCCCCCTATATCCATGCCACTAAAGTTCTTGAGCACTTCTGTGCTTGGCTGCTTACAAACCTGAAACCAAATGTAGTCCTGTGTAATATCATTTCTGGTACTAATCTCTTCTCAGATTTTATTTTCCGACCTTTGTTCTTTCTTTGATCTGATGACCTCAACTACTTATTTTATCCCCTGGAATGTCCTTTTGTAAGTTATTTCAGATCCATTGTAGAACCAGGCTGAATGTAAATAAAACACAGCTGCAGCATGACTTCCCACTGCCTATATGTTAAGGTGGAAACTGCTTAATGTAGTGTTTAGAATCTTTCATCTGGACCCAGCCATCTTTCCAGTCTCATCCCCATGTACGTTGAGCAAAATTCTTAGAATACCATTTACTTCCTGAATATCTACATTTCCCCTTTAATCTATTGTTCTCTAAAATTCAGACACTTCACTCATCCCTCACCCTTCACCCCCCACCCAGGAGCCAGAGAGGTAATGCTTGTATATTTATAACTAACCTTTAATTTAGCCTCTAATTAAAGTTTCATGCTCGTAAGTAACCATGTGTGTAATACTGTATGTGTTTAATCACTGGCTGTGAAGCCCTTTGGGGTTTAATAGTTTGTATAAGATTGGAAAAGCTCACACTTGACAGTTTAGATGTGAGTCCACAAATAAAATGGCTTTTTGTTATTGTACAGAATGTTTATTATAGAATCAGTTTATAGTAGAGTGTCATTGGAAATCAGACATGCAAGTTAGATTATTTTAAAAGCTTGGTATCATTAATGGAAAGTAACTGTGTGGCCATCACTGTCATTTTAACACTACCATGTCCCACCTGCTCTATGCCTGTAATCTTAAAGTGTAGTGTGGGCCAAGTGGGAGGGTCATCTTTGTGTACCATCTTAGGTTGGTTGGAATTGAGTTTTCAATTGTTGTTATTTTTAAATTATATATTTTTATTAGTTTAAGGTCATGAACAATTTATTTTATTGAACTATTTGGATTAATATCAGTGGTAAGATGTAGTTATTTGTGACTTTCCAGTAATTAGGCATTAGGATCTGCATTTGCTAGGGTTCAAATATGAATTATCACTTATTACTGAAAGAACTGGATACCTCCCTCTCTTTTCTGCTGATGACTCCTGATTTCCCTTTCCTTGAGGAAAGAATTGCTTTTACATTCTTCCTTTTGCACGAGAGTAGGAATGTATGTGAGGTATTCTTAAGGAGTTCTGCTCCTCGCAAGTAGCAAATTGTTCAAAAGAGTTTGAGCTATCAGTTCTATACCAGGGTCGGGAATTGAAGAGGTTGGCCCTTAGCAGGCAGCAGTCTCTTTACCGTTGCTCCCCAACCCTAGTCTATAACTTTACAGCAGAAGAGCTTAGGATTCTTATAAACTGATAACCTGTTTTCAATGTCTGATTCCTGTTTTAAATTTGTGGAGTTCATTGTAATGGGAAGCTGTAGGTGGTTTGGCCAAAGATGGAGCATACTTTGTAAGTTCTAGAAACAAATGCTTATGTCTATACTATTAGAAGAAAGAGCCTACAGATTATCTCTGATTGGAGAGCTAGGTGTAGTGTTTTCGAGCAATGACCATAGTGATGGATTCCCTGGGTTGGAATCTCATCAGCAATATGAATTTCAACAACCCTTGAATCTCAGGTTATTTCTTTATAAGATGGAAATAAAGACACCTTACAAAGTTGTTCTGAGGATCAAGTAGGGGTAATATGTTTAAAAGCATGTAGGAAATGGAAACATTAAAAGATTAGCATGGTAATTATTAATGCCCCCATAAGTTGCTCTGTTACCTTTAGCCTGCCTCCTTTACCCTAAAGGTTTTGGCCTATTTCAAACTGGACCCTAATTTGTCCAGGGAAACTCTGCTATTCCAACTCTTTCACATGTATGCCCTGGCTTCCCTTGGCTTCTGTGACCAACATTACATTTATGGAGCATGTGGAAGTAATCTTGGAGATAAGATTTCTCATAATTTGCTCAAGATCTTACATAACTAAGAAATGATCTTGGAGTCAAGACGAAGTGAAAAGTGAGACAGAGGCTTATAGTAGTAACAATTTGTAACAAGTACTTGTTTCCCCTTGCCAACCAATACTGGGTTAGCAAAGCTTTTTACTGATCTGTGAAAATTTGTATCTCACAGCTGGTTTAATTTACATCTCAATTTTTAATGAGCTTAGAATTTTTTTTCTATGAATTACCTTTTTCTTTGCCCACTTTTATATTAGATTCATCTTATAAATTTGTGGTAATTCTTAGTATATGTTAGGGATGACTTTTTCTTCTCCTACTTAGTAATAAAACAATAGAATGTGGATTGGCAGAGCACTCGGTGACGTCTGATCTGTGCCCTATTCAGTATATAAATCTCTACCGCATACCTACTAATCACTGCTGGCTTTGAAAATGTGTTGGTTTCCATGGCTGATATGAACATATCCTATAAAGGAAAGACAACCCAGTGTTTTTGTTTCTATGGCCTCTAATTCTTTATTTTCTGGGAAGCAGATATGAATTTCCTGTGCCCTTATTTCCTGTTTGGGGCCTTTATCAATATACTCACATGGCTTCTGGTATTTCCTTTCAATTGAAGAAACTGATCTTTGTGATCTGTGTGTGGTAATGTGGATAAGTAAACTTAAAATGAACATATGCATAGAAGTCAGCGCAACAAAAACTATAGATATGAATGCAGGTACTCATTGACATTATCACACTTTTTGAAATCTTTTAATATCCATGTATCTGAATATTTATTACTATACATAATGGAAAAGTTCCAAAAAATTTGAACCCTGAATTAAAACTTCAAGTATGGTTATTTATTCAGAATGCAGATTATTCTTAACTTAGCAAGATCAATATGCAAAGTCCTTCACACTTGTAGTAGCCAAATATTTTATAAATGCAAACATCTCATAGATACTTAATAATATAGAAATCTGTCAGTTCTGGTCTAGAAGTGCAAATTTGGGAATTCAGATATAAATTTTCCTTTTGGCTTCCATTTTTGGTTTGATTGAACTTATCTGACCTTAAATGGATTGGCCAACCTCACTACCTTGGTTTTTGAGCAGTGAAATTGGTCATATGCAATTTTTTTCCCAGTGTTGAAGATTTCAAAGAGATAATATGAAGCATTCTTACTCCTTCAATTATGATGTATTAATTTCTTCAAAGGAACTTTAAGCATAATATAAATAAACTCATTAATTTCTACAGTATTCCTTTGAAGTATTCTGTCAGTATTGCTGTTGCTACACAAATGGCAGGGTGCTTGAAAGCTGTAATGATTCATCCAGAGACACTGAACCAAATTTCTAGGTCATTCTCCTTCTGAAGAATTTCACTTTATACAAAGAACATTGGTTTCCTCTTCTTTTTTCAGGCAATATGCTGGATAACTGTGTCATACAGACCACTTTAGTGCTTTCAACTTTAAGTATTTGCTATTGGCAAAACTTGTTAAATTGATCTTTATGTGATTTTAATTAGGAAAGGCTATCTAGATTCTTAAGGTTTGAATTACTTAAGTTTGGGATCAACTTCTACCTGTAGCAATATTTAGAGTGGTTTAGATATAAGGAAGTTCACCTCTCTGCCATCACTCCTGCTTCTTTGGGCTTAGATTCTTCACAACACATGAGCTTAGAATCTCCTGGCATAGGAGAAAAACGCCTTTTATACCAGTTCCGCTCCCTAAGCAAAGATCAAGGCAGTCGGCAGCATTTTTCCCCCAGCTCCAAAGTAAACCAACATGAGCAAATCCGCACTGGCTCTAGCACCACTGCCTGTACACTGAGCATCTGGGCTGAGTGTAGCAACTTTAACGTGTGGTGCAAACCCATCCCCTGTAGAAGAGAATCATCACAGAGGAACTCTTCTGGTTTCTCCTGGTTTGGCATTCTTTCTGGTTCTTCTCCCAAAAAACGTTTTTAAAGAATAAAATTATAAAATTTCCAAGGAAATGAAAATATATTGAAATATATCAAAATATTAAAATAATTTTTATATAGTAATATGTGTTGCTATAGAAACATTCAAATGATTTTGAACAAGTATGGGTGTAAAATCTATTGTGAGAAATCTATAATAATCATAGTATGATGGTTTTAAACCTTAAATCTAAAATAGAACACAATAGTAAGAGCTTTAGTTATAATTTCCTTTCTTTTGTGGACCACCATGGAACAAAGACCCAAAGAGGCTTGATGACAACTCTGGTTCTGTTGCTGCATCTGGAAAATCATAATAGTACTTAATAGTTTATAAATGTTCTCCAGCCATCAGTTCTAGAAATACTTTCTAAAATGAAGGCATTATATATAGAGACAGTAAAATGCTTGTTTGGAAAGTAAAGTGTAAGATGGTACATAATCGATAGAAACATTCTGGGGCTGGAAAGAGAATCTTTATTCTTCAGCTGTGCATAGTTGAAACCTTATAGATAGGTATTTCCAGAAAAGAAATTAATCCTTTTGAATAATGTTCAGCCATATTGTCTTTACTATTCTGCTTTCAGTAAGGGAATTTAAAAGCAGATATAAACTATCTCCCCCATGCCCCTTTTTTCTTCAACAGACTAGATTTTTGTTTTGAATTCAGAAGAAGTGGGGAATGGGGTTTTTTATGGAATGATAGTACTTGTGTTAAATGTTCACCCAATTTCTCCCTCCAGTCTCTCTCTCTCTGGAATTGAGATTATATTGATGCCAAGATGAAACAACTGGAGCTTAACTATGTTTTATTTCAAATAAAACTATGACATTAAATTGTTAAAGCTATCTTCTACTCTAAAATCAAATAATTCATTTTGCTAGCTACCACCCACTGCAAAAAAAAATTTCCTGAAAATACTCAGCTGATGAGATTGAGTTATTTTTTTCACTGGCACATGACTATTTCCATTCTATACTAGAACACAGAACAAAATGTTTACGTATTTCAAGCATTTTTTTTTTCCAGGGGATTGAGGAAAGGTTGGGGATGGTGGCACTGGGAAAGAAAACACAGGTTCTGGCACAATTGTATCTGTGTAAGGTAAACTACGTCTTTGGATCTAAATCCTGGCAATAAGACAGCAAATCCCATTTTACTGACTAGACCTGTAATGATCACTTGCCTAACATTTTCTCTCCCCTCCCATCCCCTTTTCTTATAAGGTAAATTTGAAGAAAAAGAAGATAGTGTGCCTAAGCTGGAGCAGCTCAACAGCCTGGGTTGTATGACTAATATGAATCTAGTATTAACAAAACAAAATTTGCTACATATGGAACTATTATTATTAGAAACCTTTCAGTGGAACCTCTGCCTTCCAACAGCTGCCCATTTCATTGAGTATTATCTCTCTGAAGCAGTACACGAAACAGATCTTCATGACGGCTGGCCAATGATTTGCTTGGAAAAGACTAAACTCTACATGGCCAAATATGCAGATTACTTCCTGGAAGTGTCTTTGCAAGGTGGGTTGTTGTGAATACCAGTAAGTGACTTGTGCACTTGTGACTCGTGTATTCTGTTCCTTAAGTTCATTTTTGGTGTCTCCACAGATTATGCCTTTCTAAATTATGCACCTTCTTTAGTAGCTGCTGCATGTGTGGCTTCTTCGAGGATTATACTTCGTCTTTCTCCAACGTGGCCTACAAGACTGCATCGTCTTACTGCCTACTCTTGGGATTTCTTAGTACAGTGTATTGAACGACTATTGATGTAAGCCTTTTTATTCTTGTGTTTGTACTTTCTCATTAACAGTTTTTTTCATGCATGAGGTGCCCTGAAAACAACTTCTGAAAGGCACAGAGTTTCTAGGTTATTTGATTTTAGCAGCAGTTACTTGCTGCCATGAGCAAGCCCATGTATGAGCAGAACTCTGGGGAAGGAGAGTCCCTTTTGGCCATTAACCAGTTAGAAGGTGTCATTGCTAGAATGATTCTGGGCACATGATAAGGAAAGGAGCTGCTTTTTTGTGTCTGTAAGTCAGTAACTCTGAGATCAGTCCAGGCCAGCCTTGCCCCATTCCTAACATCTTTGAATTTTGGGGGCCACCAGGATGTTACCAAAGTGGCAGCCACACGTGCTTATTGTGGACACAGCTCCCAAACTGGAAATAATCCTCAAAGCTACCAGGAAGGTTCACATCAAGGGAAATAGCTTTAGAAGGACACAAGCGGGGTCTCACTGTTGTTGGAATTATGGTGCAGTGACTGCTACCTGGGTAGTGGTGGCAAGTGGTGGAAGAAGCTGTTGGGGAGTTGGGGATGGGGCCTGACTTTCTTGCAAATTCTTCTCAAGCAATATTTTTAATAGTTTCCTTTCTCTCCATGTTTCAGCGCTCACGATAATGATGTGAAAGAAGCAAACAAACAGAGAGGGCAAGCAGGACCTCAGTCAGCACAACTAAGTGTGTTCCAGACAGCCTCCCAGCCCTCACGGCCAGTTCACTTTCAGCAACCTCAGTATCTCCATCAGACACATCAGACCTCACTGCAGTATCGCCATCCTACGTCAGAACAACCAAGCTGTCAGCAGATTGTATCGACCACACACACCTCATCTTACACACTACAGACATGTCCTGCTGGCTTCCAAACTAGTGTTCAGGGCCTTGGGCACATGCAGACTGGTGTTGGGATGTCACTGGCAATACCAGTAGAAGTTAAGCCCTGTCTGAGTGTTTCTTATAACCGGAGTTATCAGATAAATGAACATTACCCTTGTATTACTCCATGTTTTGAAAGGTGATTATGTGTGAAGCTGATAACTGACCCAGACTGCTTTGTGACATGAAGCTATGGGTAAGCGTTTTGTAAACTTCTGTTCAAAAGGAAAGGGATCTAAGTGACATCAGAACTCTTCAGGTGCCAGCACCAGGAAGACTGAATATCCCTTTTAATGCACCATGAATCCTGGGAGGACTAAGCAAATTAACAGTATGTCAAATTCTGTTACAACAAATCCTTGTATGACAAAAATGTTCAAGTCCTGGCTGATGGTCCAAATATTTCAAAAATACTCAATACAACAGAAAATTTGGACAGACTCCAATTTGCCATTTTGAGAATTGACCTGTGGTAGCATCTGGGCCTAATGTTGGCTTCTAAGTCAAAGACTAAATGTTTATCTTATCTATGGACTTGCCAAACAGTCTTTTATGAAGGAAAGTTACAGTATTAATTTTTGAAAAGGTTTTTTTATTCTGCAATTTTTTATTTTTGTTCTACACATGAATTTTTGACTAAGTTTAAACTTACGAATTGTTATGCTGTACCAATCTGTGCAGTGAAAAAATTTTTTTAGATGATTCTATATAACTTCCTCTCATAAATAGTATAGGTATCTGGATTAATATACTAAAATTAAGGGTAAAAAAGATCTTGTTTTTTAAATCATGGTCATAATTTTTCTTTTTTTCCCTAAGTGATCAACCTCAAATTTTTAGAATTAAAATAGATTTAACTCAGGGAATCTGTACTACTTGGAAACACTTAACTGTAATGCAACATGCCTTGGGAATGTTATAGTGTGAACTACCTTTATAACATAGGTTAAAATACTCTTGCTAGGGTGTGTTTTCAAATGAGAACGTAATATTATAGCTCAGAATGAAGTGGTAGTTCCTGTGATTCATAATACATATGTAGGTTTTGCATTTCTCAGTGCAATCTGTGATTTATACTCAGAATCGACATTCTTAAAAAGTTATTTCAAGGGATGGCATAACTCGAAGAGGTCAGTGCTAGAATAAAGTCCTGTAGGTTTATTTTGGAAGGGACTGTGGCCAGGGTAGTTCTCAGGTTGTGCTAGAGCAGCACTTTGTTATGTGGAAGACAGGTTTTTTAAGCAACCTTTGAATCCAGCTCTAGTCCGTCTAAGCAGGCAAAGGTAACTGATGACTAAATTTCAGTAGCTACTTTCATTAGATTGACCCTACAACTGCCCTGGGACATTTCACTGTACTGGTATTAACTGCAAACAGCAATAATTGTCATTACAGCAAGGGCAGTTTGGGGGTAAAGAATTTTGGAAGAATAACCTTAAAAAGTTAAAAAGTCATTGTAATAACTGATAAACTGTATACATTGTGCTCTTTTCTGTGGGAGAAGAAAGATTTGGTGGAGGGAAGCTTTCTGGTTTAAAAATTAGTAAGATGTGTCTTTTTGTGTTTTTTTTAAGATAGCACTTGAATAGAAGGGAATCTGCGTGGCAGATATATGACTGCCACAATATGCATTGAAGACAAACTTACTATAAAGATGTTGTGGGTATGCAGCAGGAGTTTCAGTAATCAAGCCAATGGCCTTTGTCAGGAAGGGAAGGGGCTCAACACAGTGATGGACTGATCCAGATGGCTCCTGGGGATGAATGTGGGTGGGTAGCTTCTGCCAGCATGAATGCTTAGAGAAATATCCTTTCCTTAAAAAGAAAATAACTTTTATATTTAGAGTACATAGGGCATGATGTGGATGTATTAGTCTGGTAGATAAAATGAAAACCACTCAGGTAAGAACTCTCACTCATGGCAGTTTTTAAGCATGAAAATTGTTTTCTGAAAGTATCATCACTTTTCCTTTTTAAAGAAGGCTGCTAATTGGATTTTGGTAGTTCTTACC
This sequence comes from Mandrillus leucophaeus, assembly GCF_000951045.1. Classification (NCBI taxonomy): domain Eukaryota; kingdom Metazoa; phylum Chordata; class Mammalia; order Primates; family Cercopithecidae; genus Mandrillus; species Mandrillus leucophaeus. The sequence continues at coordinate 1,231,080 of NW_012099987.1, forward strand.
TCAAGAAAACTTGAATTGTTTGGGGGGAAAGTAGGCTCAAAAGAGAATATATCTTTCACATTCACATTCAGAACCCAGCAACCTGGAGTCCAATTTTCAGTATTTTAACTACCTCAATAATGCTATGAATGTAAGATATTGGGATAGAGATCCCAACTTGAAACAACAGCCAGTGCCTGTGGAAACTTAATGTCTTGTCAAATACTTTTATTGATTGGTTTATATGCCGTACTTGTTATAGAAGAATATGCCTTTTAAAAAAGCTTATTAATAACACTTTCCCAATTTATATTTTAAAAAGCTAAAGAACACTGGATTAATAATCTTTTGGGAGGGTAGAATAAAATAATTGATTACTATTGCTGCATACCCGGGGTGGGATGGGATGGTTGGAGAACCAGAACTATTTTTAAAACATTAGGTTTCAATATAAATACAACTCACAACTGCTAGCTTTGGGGGGTGGGGGAGCATTGTGTGGGTTTTGTTTTGTTTAATTTATTGATTAGTCTTCAAAGTAGGCTTTTTTTTTTTTGAGATTACTGGACCATCATTAAATGTGTACTGTGAAGAGATTAATATGTATGAAGGGCTTTACCAAAGTCCACTAAATAAACACTACTCAAGTACAGACTGCAAACCAAAATGTATCTGTGTTATGACATTAATTGCAAATAGCAAGTATGGTGCTAAAGTCTACACCAATGGAATTAGATGAGTGCTATGCACTTAATTTTAAAATAAAACTAGTTTTCAGTAAAATGGCTTTGGTATTTTTGTTTCAAATACAAACTTGTATGTTTGCAGCTCTAGTGAAGCATCTCATGTAATTCAGACTTGGAATCATGATTATATTTACTAAAAGCCATGAAGATGTAGAATATAGCCATTAGTGGCATAAAACATCTGTTCATTATGTATTCCATACTGAGCATTAAAGCTCACAAAAGTATATTGGACACCATTGTTGCCTTTTGAGCTTAAAATCAGTTGTTAGTATGTTAGCATCTACAGATTCTAATTTATTCAACAATCATGCAAGCATCAGAAAATTTGAAGTTTGATCTCAAAAGTAGGGACACAGAAAATGGTTAAAGCTGTGAGAAGGAACATAGGGTCTACAGTGAGTGCGAATGGTCTGTTTACCTGAGTATAAATATCATTTGCTACTTAATTCAACTCAAATCTTAGCAGATGGAATTTGTTTTGAAAAGTAAAGTTTAACAGGTTTATACAAGCAGGTGAGGAATTTACATGCCTTTTTAAAAAGCATTTTTGAAATCAGTCTCAAAAGTATTGTATCGTCACTTGTTCTGGCACAGTGCCAGGGTTCAGCAGCTCTCAAGAGTTAATATACCACGTTCTTTAGAGCTGACTTTAAGAAAAAGAACAAGCATTCCAAACCAGGCCAGGTAGCTTTGCCTTGAGGCAATCTGAGCCCCATGTGACAAGTTTATAACCAACAACTGCCTGTCAGGCACATGGTAAAAGCCTCCCTAGCCTCAAGCAGCTTACATCTATGATAAATATGACTAGCACACTTGAAGCAATTAGGCTAGTAGAGGCCTGCGCGGTGGCTCATGCCTGTAATCCCAGCATTTTGGGTAGCTGAGGCCAGCGAATCACTTGAGGCCAGGAGTTTCAAGCCAGTCTGGGCAACACAGTGAAACCCTGTCTCTACTAAAAATACAAAAACAAGCTGGGTGTGGTGGCACGTGCCTGTAGTCCCAGTTACTCGGGAGGCTGAGGCACAAGAATCACTTGAGCTCAGGTGGAGGCTGCAATAAGCTGAGGTCACACCACTGCACTCCAGCCTGGGCAACAGAGCTAGACTCTGCCACTGAAAACTAGGCTGGTGTAGTCTGGAACTCGGTTTAATATCGTGTTGGTTGAGGAATCACTCAACATTCATTTTTCCATCCCTTAGATTTTAAAAAAGTAACAAGTATAGTCAGTTGACAGCATAAAGATCAGGCTCAGGGGTCATATGGGAAGGACACCTGCTGTCCTATCCTTGACTATCACTCTTGTCTTTCCTCCCATAACACCCTCTGCCTCCCAGGTAAGCATCACCACCCTGAATTTAGTTCTTAAGTCCATAAAGCCTTGACATGGTATGCAATTTATATGTAAATGATTTCCCCTGTTCTTAAAGTTCTGTCAGTTACTCAAAGGGACCTGTAGTTAAAAATGGTAACAGTCATTATCTTGTATTCATTTACTTGCTAGTTTCTCCCTACTAGAACCTTGTGTTAGGCCGGTCTTGCATTACTATAAATAAATACTCAAGACTGGGTAATTTATAAAGAAGAGAGGTTTAACTGGCTTATGCTTCTGTAGGCTGTACAGGGAGCATGGAGCTGGCATCTGCTTGGCTTCTGGGAGGCCTCAAGAAACTTATTCATGGCAGAAGGGTAAGCAGCAGCAGGAATCTCACATGGTGGGAGCAAATGCGGGTAGGCGAAGGTGCCACACACTTTAACCAGCTCTCACGTGAAGTGAACTCACTAACAAGGACAGCACCAAGCCATGAGGGATCCGCCCCCATGACACAAACACCTCCCACTACGTCCCACCTCCAACACTGGGGATTATATTTCAACATGAGATTTGGGTGGAGACAAATATCCAAACTATGTCAAACATATCTTCCCTCTGTCTGCCAGGCTGGAGTGCAGTGTCGCCATTATGGCCCACTGCAGCCTCAACCTCCTGGGCTCAAAAAATTCTCCCACTTCAGCCTCCTGGGTAGCTGGGATCGTAGGCACACACCACCACATGCCTGGCTAATTTTTACAATTTTTTGTAGAGGTGGGGTTTGCCATGTTACCCAGGCTGTCCTTTTTTTTTTTTTTCTCTTGAGATTTTTAATTTTAGAAGAGCTTAGATGTACAGAATTATTACTAAGATAGTACAGACAGTCCCCATATATCCCACAGCCAGTCTCCCTTCTTATTAATATATTGAAATGGTACATTTGTCACAATGAACCAGTACCAATGTATTATTAGTAACAGAAATCCATGCTTTGTTCAAATTTCCTTAGTTTTTCCCTAATTTCCTTTTTCTCTCCCAGATTCCTATGCAGGATATCACATTACCTTTAGCACTCAGGTCTTAGGCAACTCTGGGTTGTGACAGTTACTCAGACTCTGTCTGTGATGACCTCGGCAGTTCTGAAAATCCGTGGTTAGGTATTTCATAGAATGAACATATGTTTCTTGAGAGCAGGGATTTTGTCTTACTCATCTTATGCCCCTGTATGTCATAGGGATCTGAAGTATGATAGCACATCATAGGCTCTTGGGACGTAGGTAACAAAAAATTGGCCAGCATGGTGGCTCACACCGGTAATGCCAGCACTTCTGGAGGCCAAGGTGGGTGAATCACTTGAGCCCAGGATTCAAGACCAGCCTGGCCAACTTGGCAAAACCCCATCTCTACAAAAAATACAAAAACTAGCTGGGCGTGGTGGTGTGTGCCTGTAGTCCCAGCTACTTGTGGAGCTGAAGCAGGAGGATTGCTTGAGCCCAGGAGGTCGAGGCTGCAGTGAGCTTGTGCCACTATACTCCAGCCTGGGTGACAAAGTGAGACCCTGTCTCAAAACAACCACCACCACCAAAACAAAACAAAACAAACAAAAAAAAAAACCCAGTCCAAAAGTAGGCAGTGACTAATAAACAAATGCTGCCTTGGGTTGATTTAAAAAGTAGAGTACTCTGATCATAGGAAGGCACAGTCCCATCAGATTCAGCACTGGTTCAAAAATCGTGTGAACCAAATTTTAAGTGGAATGGTGATAAACCCAAGTTTTGCCACAAACTGGTGATGGGTCCAGGAATCATGTTATATGAGTAACAGCTGAAGGAACTGGTGGTGTTTTCATCTGAAGTTTAAGGAAGGGTAAAATGCTTGTCTTCCCAGATGTGAAAAGTCCTATTACTCCAAAGGGCAGAATTAAGGCAGTGGTCCAAAGTTTCTCATATTTCAATGAATAAAGCCAGAATGTTACAAACAGAGCAGTGCTGCTTTGAGAGTTCCTGAGTTCCCAGTTAACAGAGAACCCTGACATAGACCAGAAATGGGATGGAAGTAATCCTTGAACTTGGGTGTAAACATCTTCCAATTCTCAAGAGCTTCTCAGCCTCTAAAGAGTTTCTGGGGAGTTTCTAAAGGCTTTATGAACCTGGGACTTGAGCTGGGTGTAGAAAGAAGGGAAAAGCTTCAGCTAGACTAGGGCAGTCATCACCCCTAGTGTTGGCACAAAGCAGACTGCAGTAGCCTGGCTGAAGCCTTTCCCTTCTTGTATTCTCAGCTCAATTGTTGGACAGTGAAGGCAGACTCATTGAGAAATTGTAGAGGAAATAAGGCTGAGTGAGTAGAATGAGGTTGGGTTATGGAGTTTTATTTTATTATGATTATTATTATTATTGGGAAGGAGTCTTGTTCTGTCACCGACGCTGGAGTGCAGTGGCGAGATCTCAGCTCACTGCAAGCTCCGCCTCCCAGGTTCACGCCATTCTCCTGCCTCAGCCTCCCGAGTAGCTGGGACTACAGGCACCCACCACCACGCCCAGCTAATTTTTTTTTTGTATTTTTAGTAGAGACAGGATTTCACCTTGTTAGCCAGGATGGTCTCGATCTCCTGACCTCGTGATCTGCCTGCCTCAGCCTCCCAAAGGGTTATGGAGTTTTGAAAGCCAGAAGAGAATACAGTTTTTGTGGGGTCAGAGATATCGCTGAGGATTTGTGATATGATACTGGTGATTTTAGGAAGAATGATGATTTTAGGAAGACTGGTTTTAGAAAGAATAATGATTTTAGAAAATGGTTTTAGGAAGAATGATCTGACCATATCAGAATAGGTTAGTGAGAGGAGATGGGAGTCAGAAAGCTTTCTGCAATAATGACAAATTGAGTAAGAGTGGTACATGGATATTTCATGGTACAAAGGTAAACCCTAAGAAAGAAAACAAAATTGGTAGAATTGAGGGATAGAATAAAGAAAAGGAAATATACTAACTCTGTTATTACATATAAAAGTGAATTATAGATACTGAGATACTGGCTAAACAGAAAACAGGTATTATATAATCGGTATTACAAAGGTAAGTACAGGAACAAAAACACAAAGCTTTCTAATTATTAAAAGAAATAAGAAAACAAAGCGAACTGTCCATATAGTAAAATATACTTTAAAGGTATAAATAGCAAAAGTATAACAAAATAATCTGACAGAACTAAGTCCAAACGTATCAAATCAATAAATGAAAACAAACTCAACTATTAAGAGAAAAAGAATTTCAGACTGAATCACAAAGTGAAAGTCAAATCTATGTTGTATGAGAGACAGGTCTAAAATAAAATGATTCAGAAACGTTGAAGATCAATGGATAAGTGAAGAGATACCAGAAAAACTCAAACAAAAAGAAAGGATCTTAATAACAGACAAGGCTGAATTTTGGCCAAAATGTATTAAACCAGATTTTAAAAAGAACACTTTATAATGCTAAGGGTTACAGTCCATGATAAGGATGAAGAGTTATTAATACTTCTGGATCAAATAACTGTAGCAATATTATCCAAAAACTGTAAAGGTTATACAGAGAAATAACAGAAAAACATGGGGCCGGGCGCGGTGGCTCACGCCTGTAATCCCAGCACTTTGGGAGGCCGAGGCGGGCAGATCACGAGGTCAGGAGATCGAGACCATCCTGGCTAACACGGTGAAACCCCGTCTCTACTAAAAACACAAAAAGTTAGCCGGGGGCGGTGGCCAGCACCTATAGTCCCAGCTACTCCAGAGGCTGAAGCAGGAAAATAGCGAGAACCCGGGAGGCGGAACTTGCAGTGAGCCAAAATCGCGCCACTGCACTGCAGCCTGGGTGACAGAGCAAGATTCCTTCTCAAAAAAAAAAGAAAAAAGAAAAACATGGGTGGTAGGTAAGAAACTAATTTATTTCTTTAAGTCCAAGACAGATCAGTAACATTAAAAAAAAAGCAAGGATATACAAAACCCTAACATACCATTATGGTACATCTAATGGACACATATTAAGATACTCTGAGAAGGAAATGTTACAGACCTGGAATAACAAAGATGGCAGAGAAAACAAAGGATACTGCCAGATGTACAGAGATAGCCTGTCATGCATGCCAACAACAAAATTCTGTCTTCTAAAGAGTCCTTAGATAACTGAAATTGCTTTCGTTGTTGACCCATCTAGGTGCCTGAGATCAGAATACCCTTGCTGGCCTCTTTGCTAGCTACCAGCTAATCTGCAGCTTATCCAGTGAAAATAAAATTCGTGGTTTCCAAACTGCAAAAACACTTCCACTTTGGCCTTTGTTAGATGAGGTCAATCCATTACTGGATTTCACTTTACACAACAGTATACTAATAACTGACTATCTTTCTGTAAGTTTTCTTGGATAATATCTAACTCTAATGTGAAGTTTCACAAAACTTAACTATGTATTAATCCACCAAAAAAAAAAAAAAAGTATCAATTCCAAAAAGTAGAATTAATACAGAAGACATTCTGATGAAAATGTGACTAAAAAGAAATATGTAATAGGACCAAAGAACCCAAATAATCTTTGGGTCAAATAAGAAACTGAAACTGAAACTTCAAAGTATCCAGAAAATCACTTGTAACAAAAATTCTACATATCATGAGCTCTGGGATAAAACTAAAGCAATGCTCAGAATAAAACTAACATCCAACTGAAAAAGTCTAAGAACAAGAAACCAAACAAAAGCAGGAGGAAAGAAATAAGACAAAAGCAGTAAAAATGAATTATAAAAGAGAAAAAGAAAAAAACTAATACCTACCTACACATGCAATACAACTAAAGAAGAGAAAATAAAATACAGTTTAAACATTGGGAAGGAGGAGGTAAAATTACAACTATTTGCAGAATCAATGTATACCTGGAAATGCAAGGTAATCAACTGAAAAACAATCACACACAATAAGCAAATTTAGTAAATTAGCTGGCTACACAATTAAAATAGCTCTCACATATACAAACAACCAGTTAGATTTAATGCAAGATATACTCAATTATAATGGCCACCAAAATAAGATATAATGCCTAGCAATAAATATAAGACATGCACAAGATCTACAGAAAGAAAACTTTAAAATACTTATGACACAAAAGAAAGTTGCACAAGGCATACGATGTACTTTTATAGAAAGTGTAAACTTTATAAAGATGTCAATTGTCCTTAATCTATAAATTTAACACAATCTAACAAAGTAATTTTTTTAAATGACCTAAATAAGCAAAAATAACTAGGAAAAAAATTTTAAAGAATAATGAATATAGAAAAGCCTCATGACATTTTAAAATATAAATCTATAAAAAATAAAACACAATGGTCCTGGCAAATAAGCTGACCGACAATTCTGTGAAACAGAATAGAAATTCCCAAAATAAACACATTTAGAATTTATGATATAATAAAGGTTGTATCTTAAATTAGTAGAGGAAAACAAATATTACTCAATAAATTGAGTTAGGTCAACTGGGTAGCCACCTAGAAAAACAAATTTAGATTCCACACCTCAAAAAATTTAAGTTTTAGGCTGGGCACAGTGGCTTATGCTTGTAATCCCAGCATTTTAGGAGGCTGAGGTGGGAGCATTGTTTGAGGCCAGGAGTTCGAGACCAGCCTGGACGATATAGCGAGACTCTCGTATCTGTTAAAAATACAAAATTAGCCAGGTGTAGTGGTATGTGTCTGTAGTTCTAGCTACTATGGAGACTGAGGTGGGAGGATCACTTGAATCCAGGAGTTCAAGACAAGCTTGAGCAACACAGTGAGATCCTACCCCTACAAAAGATTTAAAAATTAGCCAAGCATGATGGTGCATACCTGTAATCCCAACTACTAGGGAGGCTGAAGTGGGATGATTGCTTGAGCCCAGGAGTTGGAAATTACAGTGAGCTATGATCTCACCATTGCACTCCAGCCTGGGCAACAGGGTGAGACCTCGTCTCTTAAAACAAAATTAAATAAATGAATAAAACATTTAAATTCTGACCAAAAAGAAACTATGGAAGAATTCTTTTATAACCTCAAAGGCAGAATGTGCAAGAATACAAATGCAGGCTGGGCATAGTGGCTGCCTGTAATCCCAGCACACTGGGAGGCCGAGGTGGGTGGATCACCTGAGGTCAGGAGTTCGAGACCAGCCTGGCGAACATGGTGAAACCCCGTCTCTACTAATACAAAAACTAGCTGGACGTAGTGGCATGCGCCTGTGATCCCAGCTACTCAAGGCAGGAGAATCACTCGAAAGGATTACTTTTACAACTGAGAAAATATATTTTTTAGGGAAAAAAGCTTCTTAGATCAAAAGGTAGACTGACTTCATTATATCTTAGAGCAGGTTCTAGATAAAAGCCTTAGTAGGTATTTGTGCAGATTTTTTTTTTTTTCAGTTTTAAAAAAATCCAGAGGTTCAAGTATTAAAGACCTCATTCCACGAGAACCTTCTAACTCTTGATATACAACAAAATTTGGGCCTTCCCTGGCTCAAGCAGAAAGAAGCTTACAAAGGAGCCTATAAAGATGCAAGGAACCTACAAAAATGACCTGGTCTAAGGCCACTTCCTTGTAGACTCAGAAAAATCTGTCTGGCAGATAACCTTTTCCCCTCTGTCGTCCTGTTCTATGAGGATCTCTCACGGCTGCATGAATTACCAGTGACACTCAGCATCAGTGCCCCTCCCTACTATTGGTCCTGAAGAAGTGAGCTTTCTTTTGAAAATTCAAATTTATTGAGGTATAATTTACACACAATAAAATGCACATACTCAGTAACTTTTGACACCTATGCAACCACCACCACAACCAAGACACAGAACATTTCCACTACCCTAAAAGGATTCTTTGTGCCCCTCCCACTCCATCCTCCCTGTATCCAAGCCCCTGGGCCTGGCAACCACTGAGAGAAGCACCCATGAGATGAGGATTTATCAACATGAAATAAGTCTGCCTTTCCTACAGTTTCAAACAAATGGAATTATACACGATGTTCTCTTTTGAGTGTGGCTTCTTTCATTTGGCATGCTGTTTTTAAGGTTTATCCATGTTGTTTTTATTGCTGAGTACAATACTATTTTGTTTGTACTCAGCTGTGAACGAAACCAAACTACATCATATTAGAAATTCATGATAAGTGGTATTTGGGCTCATTAGTCACTTCATTCACCCATACGTCTTTCCAGTGATTCACTTTTCCCTCATCCAACAAATACTGTTCTAGTATTGCCTGTTATGCATCAGGCAATGTGTTAGCCATTGGTTAAATGTAAGCTGCACACTTGGTTCTGGGATCATGTACCTAATTTTGATTAGGTAAAAAGATTTTTGATTAGGTAAAAAGATTATTTTGTGTAATATTCAATAGTAGCCCTACTTATCTATGGGAATGTGAAACCTGTGTGGGGTAGTGTTAAACTTACATGCGTGGGCACCCAGTGTCTCGGTGTTCTTTGTAGACTTTGTGAATAGTCTATTTTTTCCATCATAAGAATGAGGTAAGATGGCGCAGCCAAGATAGTATGTCCATGTTCAAGACAAGAAGAGCTAAGAAACATCTGTCACTGTTATCAGAAAAGCAAAATCTTCCCAGAAGCCTCCAGCAGATTTCTTCTTATGACTCATCCACCAGAACTGGGTCACATAACCATCCACATCTACAAGAAGGCCAATGAGGGTCTTGCAAAATGAAATAAGATGGTCATGACTGACACATATGAATCATGACTCACAGACTGAGGCTGGCAATTGTTATCCCAAGCAAAACTGAGGTTTCAATAACAAGAAAGATGGAAGAAATACATACAGGGTAGGCAATATGGATGCTGTGTCTACCATGACTTCTCCTGACGATGTCTGCAGGGAGCCTCAGGATGACTGGCACAGACAGGGCAATGTGAGTAATAAAGTGGAGAATGGAAAAAGAATTCCACTAGATGGGTACAACCTTCCCTAGCCCATACTAAATAAGATCTTTGGAGACTTCCAAAAATATCATACACAATTGGGACGTTTACTTTTGTTAACAAATGGATTCGTGCTCATAAAATCATAATTATGAACTTTCTCCCACTAATTATAAGACAAGATAAAGACAGAGAACATTTGCAGTCCCTGCCAAAAGGCACTCTCAAGCTCCAAAGCTTGAGTAAAGCACAGCTTCTAAGGAGAAGCCAGAGTCATATCATCTTCCTTCAGCCTTATTCCCTATTGTGCTCCCTCACCTCACATGTATGCTCCTCGAGACAGGGAAATTCGATCATGATTCTACTCTAGGTTCCAGGGGGCTGATAAATGTCACCCTTTTCTTCTCCCCAAAAAGGGAGAAAAGTCAGAATCAATGCACAGATAAAAATGAGAATAAGGCAGATGAAGACCAAAGTATCAGCTTTAGAACTAATAAAACCTACCTCAAAGGACATGCCTTAGATGTGTTATCTCAGTGCGTGACCTAATAGATACTTTACCACAGAATTCAGTATTCTCAACCAGACACAGGCAGGGCAGGACAACTGTAGGCCTTCCCTACCAGAATAGGCTTCCTGTGATAAACTTCCTGCATGTATGAGTGAACCAGACATGCCTCCGCTCTGCCAATGTGAAGATCAGAAGGGGAGAGAAGCCAAACATGCCCATTTCCTTATCCTCAACTCACAGATCATATAAAGTCTCCCTGCTACCCTGAGGAGGGGGAGTGGCTGAAAGTGTTCCTCACTCCTCTTTCTCCCTACGGACTGGAGTAGAAACTCCTACCCTCTGTGGAAACAGGAGAAACTAACAGTTCCTCTACCACTTCTGTTTACAAATACCCTAAAACTGTTTGGTCACTAAGTTTGGATCTTTTTTTAAGGAATAAATAGGGCACCAATAAGAACATTAAATGTAAAGGTGACTCTGGAAAGTTCATCTAAAAAGTAAGATCTCACAGCCCCCTCATTAGCTAAGTAGTAGAGACTTCATTCATGCTAACCTATATACATAAAGAATATATTATTTGGATGAGGTAAAATGCTAGTTTGAATGACAGAGACAGTCAGCTATCTGGAGAATTAAAATGCAGGGAGATTTGGGGGAGGGGTGTTAAAGAAAGCCATTGCTAGAATCTTTCAGTGGTACAGTATATAAGTTTATTTCAGGATCTGGGCTCCTTGTTTAGAGTGAGCCTTTAGCTCATGGCACTAGTCTTCATATATGTTACAAATTGATTTTGTTTGACCAATCCAGCATGAACAGTTTATTTGTAGCACCGAGGAAAGAAGTTCATTATTGTTATACATGATACAAGTCTACAGAACAGTGAATCTTAAATGCCAGTGTGCGTTAATCAAAGAGCTAATTAATGCAGATTCCTAACACCCTACCCCAACTTCATAAGGTAAGTCTGGGTCAGGGCCTATGAATCTGCATTTTTAATACTTACCCTGGGAAATTCTGATTCAGATTTTGGGAGGTCCATATTTTAAGAACCATTGCTACAGAGATGAGGTGAACTTTCATCAACTCCAAAACAGCTCTAGTTTCTTCTATTAGTAGCCAATCTATGCTCCTTTAACCTTGTCAAATACATTGTTAAATGCTATCTGACAAAAGAATTACTTCTTAATGAGCCTATTAGGTCAGTAGCTTTCTAACTCTGTGGTCCACTGGTAGAATATGAAGCAGCTTTCTCATTAATCATCCCCCTACTTTTGGTGTGCACTGTTCTAATCAAAGAGCTTTGAAGACAATAAAGGTATTACGGAAGATTCAGTTTGCCTACCCTAGCATCCATTTCTCCTTTTTTCCTTTGAACAGAAGCCTGATTTGTCATGTCCCCTTTCCCCCTACATCAACATTGCAAGCTGAACCCGCCCTCAATTACAGGGAGATGACTTAGAAGGCTAATAGTTATTCATTTTCTTTGCCAGTGCTTGGTTCAGAAACTGGCACATGAGGCCAGGTGCGTTAGCTCATGCCTGTAATCCCAGCGTTTTGGGAAGCCAAGTTGGGAGTATCAGTTGAGGAAAGCAGTTCAAGACCAGTCTGGTCAACATAGCAAGACCTTGTCTCTACATGCAAAATTTTCTTTTTTAATTAGCCAGGCATAGTGGCTCATGGCAATATTCCCAGCTACCTGCTTGGGCCCAGGAGTTTGAGATCACAGTGAGCTATAATCATGCCACTGCACTCCAGCCTGGGCAACTGAGCGAGACCTTGTCTCTAAAAGCAAAAAAGGAAATGGGCACATGTTTAGAATCTGGCCAATAGGACACACTGGGGAACTCCGCTGGGAGGATTCTAGAAGTTTTCTAATACTGTGAGCAAATGTTGCCAGCTCTAGATGTGATGCCTGGAACTGCTGCAGCTGTCTTGCAACGGCTTGATGTTGAAGTCCTAATTACATACTTTCACCCACCAATTGCAACATAAAATATGATGGAGAGTTGCAAAGAACCTGTGCCCTTGATGACATTACTGTGTCAGTGAATAAAGGCAATCACACCTCAAAGCCTACCCTATAGCTGGAGTTCCTGTCATCAATGAGTTAATTTTACTATTTAAGTTTCTTGGAGTCTGGATTTGTTACTTCCTGCCAAAAGCATTATAACTGATACAGACATCTTTGTATCATGTTCTGTATTCTTCTCCAATATGGCTAGATTTGTGTACATTTCATTGTGCCCTCCTCAAAATGCTATCTTTTGGATTTCTGAATATTCTCAGATTTTTTTACACACGTGCATAAATACAGACACATGCAGACACACACACATACACAGACACCCCTCTTTACTTAAGGTTAAGATGTTTATACTTCCCATGTCTTTTGAGGAGATGTGTTATATTAGTGGCTCCTGTTCCTACAGCTGCTAGTGCTCTTAAGGTTGTGAATGCTACTGAACCATGATTTTTGAAGCAAAAAATAAGATTTTAGCTAATTATACCTACCCACCTGGGTGCCGTAATTTATGAATGTCCTACACCAATTAATATGAAGAAGCTGCGCATCTTAGAAATTCAGCCATATGTATAGAGATAGTAAGTATTCTTGTTATTCAAAGCATGCTGGTGGCACTCAAGTGAGAAACTCAGTAAACCCTACTATTACAGAAAATGCACTTAGAAAGACAAACACCCTCCTCCAGCAATTTTACAGGTCTTTAAGTGTCACATCTAAATCTGCATTTGAATGAGTTGGGTACGGTTATAAAATGAATGTCAGTAAGGGAATCATGTCGAATACTGACAAAAGACTGTTCCATTAGCCCATCTAAACAAGCTAAATAATCTCAACCCTGGTTATAAAAATTGCTTTTAAAATCACAGAGGTACTTTTTAGTTTAAGGATTGATTCTCAAGGGTCCAAGACTCAATTTTCTCAAAAGTAAGGCTTAGTTATTCATATTCAATGGATGTAATAGGCTTCAAGGAGGGACTGGCTTGTGCGTCAGTGTACAGTCTTCCATGACTCTTTAAAAAAGTACGTATACTTTTGTGCCCTTGTCCCAACTTGCAACAACTCTGAAGGGCCATCCCAGCTCCGGAGTGCCCTTACAGGATCTCCTGACATCTTTGTTGTGACTGTATCACAGCTCAACTAACTCCTTCTTTTGCCTAATTCTGCTTCCTTTACTCCCTCACTCACATTACACTCAAGAATCATCCCCATTAAGGCACCTATAGCCAAATCACTGTCTCACAGTCTCTTTCACAGCAACCTCAACCTACAACACTTTTCCTTAACCCGGGGAGTTGGAGGCCTGCCCCGCCTCTCTTAAGTCAACCCCTCTCCTCTAAACCAGCAGAATGGGGGTTGAGACTTCGACACACCATGTTTTTTAGTTTCTGATTCTTATTGTACAACAGAATCCTTCTCTAGGCACTTTTGAAGGTTGTGTAGAGGGGAGTGGACTGACTGCCCCTTGTCCTGCGGTATATGGGAAGAATATATTTAGGCTCTTCCCAAATAAAAAGAAGAAACTTTGCTGCAGTGACCAATTAGATCTATGGTTTGGTAAAATTCTACTTGGAAATTATGAATTGATTTATTTGCTTAACATTTGTCTCTGCTCTCAACCAATTCAATGAGAATCCCTGAATTAATATTTAAAAAGGCTTCAGAACTAAGAATGTTTTGAATGAGTAATAAATACATATAGTAATTTTCAAAAGGTAAAAAAATATACTTCTATACATACACACACACATACACACACTTTTTTAAACTAGTAATTCTTATTTCAATACCAAAAGAAACCATCAAATTGTTTCTGCTAAAATACTAGAAAACAATTATATACAGTCTAATCTAATACTCATATTCAAAACCAATGACCAAGTATTAAATACGATCAATGTCTTAAATTTCCATCCCCACTACCTGGGTCCTAGTTACCATTATCTCATGCTTGGATGACTGGTTTTATATCTACTCTGCCCCACTCTAATCCTTGCTCCAATCGCAGCCAAGGAGATCTCAAAATTCGAATCTGGTCTCAAGTGTCATCTCCTCCTCCTTCTCTCCCCTCCGACCACCGGCCTCTCTTCTAGTACCTATATTTGAACGTTCTTTCCTATCACAGGTCCTTTGCATATATTAGCCCTTTTATCAGGGGCACACATTCCTTCCCTCTTCATTTGTTAACATTTACTCATGTCTTCAGATTTCTGCTTCAGCATCACTTTAGGGAGACTTCCCTAATCTAAGAAAGTCAAATTCTCTTGTTATAGACTTCTTATATTTACATTTTTATATTTGTGATTATCTGGTTACTGGTGGTCTATAGAAACTTGTGCTTCTTCCTAACACCTGTTACATTTGCATTTTTGTGTTTGTGATTATCTGGCTACTGATGATCTATAACACTAAACCATCAGCTTTATGGGCAAGGGTTTTACCTGCTTTTACTCACCATTTACAAGCCCTCTGTTGGAGTAGATGCTCAATATGTATTCACTGGGTGAAAACATTGGCAAATGTTTTATCTCCTACAAAACAGCCCCCAAAGCAACATGAATTTCACCATCTTTTTCCCCTAGTTGTTTCCAGTGATCGAAAGAACCCCAATAACAAATCTTTGGCTAGAAGATTCTTTTTTAAAATATCTGTTACATGAGGAAGATGGGGCTGGATCTTCTTAGCACCCACCCATTTTGGAAGAGGGTTGTAAAGCATAGACAGCATAAAGGGATAGTACCCAGAATGCAGATACTCTATTACTTGTAACCACAAGATATCAACACCAGGACCATTTCCTTCTCTTGACACTAAAAATAACTTCATCAAATGAGGAATTACTCAACTTCTCATCTGCACCCCTTCTCTGAAGTTGGTATCCCATCCATCATTTGAACCCTGGTACATGCTAGAACCCTATTCAAGCTACTCTCAAGTAAAGATACCAGCTCTTATCATTCCATTTTCTCCTTTTCATGGATGGGTTAAGTCTCTTTCCTGAATTGTATTCTTATGACACCAATCAAAGCATATGGGAGTAGGGGTTGGACGGAGAAGGGGAAAAGCAGATTGTTCACAAATGTTAGGTTTAAAGAACTTCTTTATTCTTAATGCCTTGAAGAAAATTTCCAATGGTAGCAAAATCTTTTTCTGGGAAAAACTGTTTTCATTTTCACTTTCCATGGGCTTTTAAAAAATACTTAAGCCTCTTGGGGCAGTTTCAAAAAATATTTTTATAAAAGTTCTGGCCGGGCGCAGTGGCTCATACCTGTAATCCCAGCACTTTGAGAGGCTGAGGCGGGTGGATTACCTGACGTCAGGAGTTCAAGACCAGCCTGGGCAACATGGTGAAACCCCGTCTCTACTAAAAATACAAAAATTAACTGGGCGTGATGGCACATGCCTGTAATCCCAGCTACTTGGGAGGCTGAGGCAGCAGAATTGTTTGAGCCTGGGAGGCAGAGGTTGCAGTGAGCCAAGACTGTGCCACTGCACTCCAGCCTGGGTGACAGAGCGAGACTCCATCCCAAAAAACTTTCTGCGAAGATAAATTAGAGGCCCTGAAGCAAGATTCACAGTGATATGCATGTATTTAACACTGTGTGAGAGGCTTGAAAATGTATGCCACATTTTCAGTGTATGTTTGGGAGTGTATTTTTCTGAAGAAACAGTCCCAATATTGCTTCAGATTCTCAGTCTCTAGTACTTAATATACTGCCTGGCATGTAATAAATGCTTTATAAATACACAAACAAAAGGATGAGAGAATGAATGAAGGCAAAGCCCTAAAGACATTCAAAGGAATGACCACAGAAGTAAATTATCTAACACCAGGAAACATTGGTGTCAGTGAAGTCCAAGGAAAAGAAGATTTCAAGAAGAAAGTGGATAAACTGTCACATGTTGAGCAAAGGTCAAGTCAGACAAGGTCTGAGAAATACCCAGTGGATTTAGAAATGAATTGGTAGTTGGTGACCTTTAAAACTGGTAATTTCAGTTGAGGTAAAATATTGCAGTTGGTTGAAGAATAAATAGGAAGTTCAAGGAAAGAAACAGTGAGTACAGATAACTTTTTCTTTTTATTTATTTATTTATTTATTTATTTTGAGACGGAGTCTCGCTCTGTCACCCAGGCTGGAGTGCAGTGGCTGGATCTCAGCTCACTGCAAGCTCCGCCTCCCGGGTTCACGCCATTCTCCTGCCTCAGCCTCCCGCGTAGCTGGGACTACAGGCGCCCGCCACCACGCCCGGCTAATTTTTTGTATTTTTTAGTAGAGACGGGGTTTCACTGAGTTAGCCAGGATGGTCTCGATCTCCTGACCTCATGATCCGCCCGTCTCGGCCTCCCAAAGTGCTGGGATTACAGGCTTGAGCCACCGCGCCCAGCCAGATAACTTTTTCATGAACACTTGTCTGTGATAGAGAGGTATGAAACAGAAGAGAGAAGGGCAAACTGGCATAGGATGGTTTTATTTTTTTCTTCTAAGATAGAAAAGATGTGAGAAAGGCTAAATGCAAGTGGGAAGCAGCCATAGCTAAGTAAAACGAGAAAAATCCTAAAGAGTAGGAATGAATGGGAAGAGATCCAGAGCCTCAGACCGGAAGAGGATCACCTTTTCCACTGTGCAAGGAGGAAAGGACAAAAAAAAAAAGACAAAAAAAAAAAAATGGGTTATCAATGAAGTAAGTTTGAAGATGTGGTCACACTGATTTGCTAAAGTTTCCATCTTATGTTTTCTATTTTCTCTGAGAAAATGGGAGGTAAAATAACCTGCTGAGAATGAAAGGGTAGGAGATCTAGTGAGCACACAGGAAAGGGTCTAAGGTCAGCAGAAGTTTAAAACAGCTCCTGTGGAGAATGGGAAACAGAAGAATTGCCAGGCAAAGCCATGAACATAAATGTCATAGTACTAGTTTTCACCAGTGTGTGATTTTTCTCTAAGAAGTCTTTTGAGCAGAAAGGGGTTTCTAAGAAAAATCCCTGCCACCAGAGGCTACCTTATCTCTTGTGAGTGAGAATTAAGTCAAGTGACTTAAATTCAGGTTCAAAATTGTGGTGGAAATACATTTATGTGAGTATCACATGCAGAAATTATGGTGAATCTGAAATTAAGGTAGGCAGTTATTGGTATTATTTTAAATATCTAGAAAATAAAAGTTTGCCTCTTTAAGGGACTAAGAATGGTGACAGGAAAGTTTTTTTGTACACGGAAATGAAAACCATTGTCGAGGCCAGCACAGTGGCTAATGCCTGTAATCCCAGCACTTTGGGAGGGTGAGGCAGGCGGATCACCTGAAAACAGGAGTTCGAGACCAGCCTGGGCAATGTGGTGAAACCCCGTCTCTACCAAAAATACAAAAATTAGCCCAATGTGGTGGTGCACACCTGTGGCCCCAGCTACTCAGGAGGCTGAGGCAGGAGAATCGCTTGAACACGGGAGGTGGAGGTTGCAATTAGCCAAGATCATACCATTGCACTCCAGCCAGGACAACAGAGCCAGACCCTGTCTCAAAAACAAACAAACAAATAAAAAAACCATTGTCAAAACAAATCCCTAAATTGAGTACAGTCATCATGCACTACATAACAATGTTTCAGTCAACAATGAACAGTATATGCACTGCTGGTCCCATAAGATTAAAATGGAACTGCACTATATAGGTGTATTAAAAAACAAAAACAACTTTCATATTGTATTTTTACTGTACCCTTTCTATGTTTAGATATATTTAGAAATGCAAATATTTACTATTGTGCTACAACTGTCTCCAGTATTTAGCACAGTAACATGCTGCACAGGGTTGTAGCTTAGGAGCAACAGGCTATAACATGTAATCTAGGTGTGTAGTAGGCTACACCAGCTATGTGTGTGTAAATAAGCATGATGGTGAATTCGCCTAATGACACATTTCTCAGAACATATTCCCACAGTCAAGTGATGCATGACGGTACTTAGAGAGTCCCACAGGTGACCTAATAACTGAAGCAATCAGCTCTCAAAAGCTTTACCCTGTCACTTCACAATGTCAGCATCAACAAATCCAGAACAAAAGGAAGGACATCTAGAGAGAGAAATCCAGAGCAAAGACTAGTTAGAGTGGTTTTCTCAAAACAGATAGAGATGGAAGGCAACAAGAGGGTGCATGATCCCCACACATCTCTCCAGGCCAGCTGAGCCAAGCCTCAGAGAGGGCAATGGAGGTCCTCAGCCCATCAGCCATGACATACATATACATGACATAATCACTCAGACTCACCTAAAATTAAAAACAAGAAACAAACAAACAAATGGAGGACTCTCTCATGCCTATTCTACCAATTTTAAGTCAGTTCAGTCTCTAATGTTCAGTAGGTCATCAGGCAAAGGTGACATCACACTCAATCTCCAAACTGATGCCTATTCTCTTTAGCTTTTTTTCTTCCTCTGGCTACAGACACCCAGAAGCAGCTGGTGACATTAAATACCTCATCACTGTTACTTCCCTCCTTATCTGTTTTCTGGCTTGGCTGGAGACCTACCAAGAGGGTTGGTTACAGAGCCAAGGTTTAAGATGAGTGCTTTCAACACTCTCCACCTAGCAAAACCTACTCTGTCTTGAAAACAGTACAGCAGTCCAAGTGTGGAAGCAGAGAAGAGAGTTGCTTTGAAACACAGTCTAAATAAGTGGTTAAATGCACATTTTCTAAGGGCAAACTTCTATGGTTTATATCCTACTGACAGTAGACAGAAATTGAGCTCTATTTTCCTCATGCACAAAATGGAGATAACAGCGCCATTGAGAATATTAAAGGAGACAATCCAGGTAAACTTAAAAGACTAGAATACAATAAGCACTCAGTATGTGTTAGCTATTACCATAATATCTGACCTAGGGTTGTGTTTTACTAGGTAGGTCTAACAGGGAAAAGGGTGCAAGATTGTAATGGTTGAAGTGTTGGGAAGTAAAAAGTAAAAGCTGACTGGGAGAGAAAACAGCACAGCCAAAGGATTGGAGTTCTTGAAGCTGAAGTACAGATGCACTGGAAGTCATTCAGCTAAAAAGCTGGAAAAATGGGCAGAGAGCAGAAGAGATTTTTAAGTTTTTAAGCGTGTAGCTGCTGATATAAATAATTATAAGATTCAGAGACTGGGTGGCTTCGTGAAAAGGTAAAAGGTCACTAAATTTGAGGTCAAGCAGTTGAGAACCAGGATGTTGGTTTAGTTAACCACATGGAATTTGAAGTGACCATCATAAAGGTGGGACTTGGGGAGAAGAGAGTAACTATAAGCCAGGTGCCAAAGTCTTCAGTGAATGAAAGGAAATGAATGAGAATGGCAAGGACAGGAAACTCAGAAAATAATAGTCATATTGTATGAGCACAGCTAAAGAAGGATGCCAACTGCTCTTCCCAATTCCAACTGATGCTAGCTGGTGGGAAAAGACCATAGACCCAAAGCTGCTTGCGATGCTTAAGAGAGTATAACGACAGTACAGCAAACTGACCTATCCAAAATGTTACTGTTCCTCCTGAGAAACACAGCCATCAAACTGTTTAGAGCGCCTTCTCAAAGAAGCCTGGCTATTCCAGGTGTCATGGTATCTCTGAAGCCCTTTCGAAGGATCATTTGTGTCCTCTCTCTACCCCCGCACATATGTCCACCACAGTATGGCGCATACTTTATGTATTTTTTTATTGATTGAACGATTGGAGACAAGGTCTCACTCTGTCACAAGGCTGGAATGCAGTGGCATAATCACAGCTCACTGAAGCCTTGACCTCCTAAGCTCAAGCGATCTTCCCACCTCAGCCTCCTGAATAGCCAGGACTACAGGTGCAAACCACCATACCTGGCTAATGTTTTCTTATTTTTTGCAGTGATGGGATCCCTATGTTGTTCACAGTGGTCTTGAACTCCTGGCCTCAAGCAATCCTCCTGTCTCAGCCTCACAAAGTACTAGGATTATAGGCATAAGCCACGACATCTGGCCACATGAATATATTTAAATGTCACTCTCCCATAGGTACTTCCAGGGCTGAGGCAAGATATAGTCATTTTTTAATGCCTATCTCTTAATGCTGTGCAAGCACTTCATAAATGTTATAAAAGAGTTCTCGCAGTCACCAAATCAGGGAACAGAGCATAAAAAGAATACTCTCCTATGAAGATGGGTCATGAAGCATTTAAGCTTTGACTATAAAGAATGATTTTTTTCTGGGTGGGCGTGGTGGCTCATGTCTGTAATCCCAGCACTTTGGGAGGCTTGGCGGGGGGAGGGTGGATCACTTGAAGTCAGGAGTTTGAGACCAGCCTGGTCAACATTGTTAAACTCTGTCTCTACTGAAGAAAAATACAAAAATTAGCTGGGCGTGGTGACGGGTGCCTGTAATCCCCTCTACCTGGGAGGCTGAGGAAGGAGAATTGCTTGAACCTGGGAGGCGGAGGTTACAGTGAGCAGAGACTGCAACACTGCACTCCAGCCTGGGCAAGAGTGAGATCAGGCCTCAAAAAAAAAGAGAAGGGAAGGGGAGGGCAGGAGAGGGGAAGGAAGGGGAGGGGAGGGGAAGAAAAGAAAAGGAAAGAAAAAAGAAAAGAAAAGAAAAATGATTTTCCAATAAAGATTAGAAAGGAGGTATATTTTTTCACCAACTGGTAGGATAACATTTTTAAACACTCCCGATGAGAAATTATGGCTGACACCTAAAAGGAGAAACTCAGGATTTGGAAAATAAATTTGTTAATTAACTTGGAAAATCCTTTAACCAGTATACTAAATGAAAAACAATGATGTCTTAAATTAGCAAAATCCATTTGTACTCCTTGTTTAAAAGTTTAAAAATTTTAAACTTTTTAAAAATTTACTTGTTTAAAAGTTTAAAATTTTTAAACTTTTTAAAAATTTACTTACCCTAGAGTTTACATGAGATGCTTATAAATTCATCTTTGCTGTAGGTAAGTAATGAGAAGGTTTTAGAATTTTGTTTCTGGTCCTCCTTTCAAGTGTCCCATGTCTTTCTGTTTTATTCGTTTGAGTCACAGAATATCTCCAAATGTCAAATGTTCAAATTCATCCGTATTTGATATAAATTCTTGAAGATGCAGAAAAAGTAGGGAAAACAAAGTGAATATATCTTACGATTTCAGCCTAGGTGAATTCACATTTTGTTGGGGTGGGGGGTTTACTGTTACTCATTTACAGGAAAACAGAAAGATGGAGAAAAACGGTGTGGAAATAAAAAAAATTTTAAAGGAAAACAATTTTCAGGGTAATACAAAGCAATCCTTAGGTACTTAAAAAATTATTCAAAGAAACTATTTGCTCCAAATGTAGTGATACCACTTCTCCTTCAGTTCTTCAAACTTGAAGGTCTTTGATTAATAAGCATAAACTTCTGTGAAAACTTCATAAAATGAATTACTTTTTTGGACTAATAAAATAATTTTTTGTAGGCCCTTGGCTTTATTCTCCTTTGGGTTTGGGGAACTCAGTAAAGTATACATTACAAAGTCTGTGCAAGGAAGTAAGTACTAACAGAAGTGAATACTATTCCCTCATTACTGCACAGGCATAACTAAAGAATAAAAACTGTGTTTTCTGTTAAAAAAGGGCTCTGAGAAAAGGAAATTCATAGTGAAAATTCCAAGATGTTCATGGTTAATGTTCACTCAGTAATGAAGTGCTATCACGTGGTACAGAGTTTTATTTTAGTGGCAGGAATTTTTGTAATTACGTAAATGACTTTACTCCTGTATTTGGTCTTTAAAAATTGAATATACAGGCATATATTCTTTACAGAATTATGTAAGTAAAATTATAGCCATAATCACATTTAACAATTGAAATGATTTTTAACATCTGGATTATTAATATAAAATAATTTCCTGTATCTCATGTTTAGTTAAAACACTGTGTTATTTGAGGGTAAAAATTTTTTTTGTTAATTTTCCCAAATCCCTTCCAGATGATATGTCACACATTGGCTTTTCTGGCCACAGCACAATACTCAGCTGATTATCTACAGAAAACAGTCTACAACTCTATAATTATTCCTGTGCCACCTTCCTGGTTCTAACTGAAAGTACAGACTGTCAGACAGCCATACTTATGGTTGGAATAATTTCTCCTGTTACATTATTCTCACACTTGCCCACCCCAAAACTTGAACACTTTTCTGCCCATTGACATAATTTCAATACATCTTCCAATTGTAGTTTATTATTCATAACTCAGAAATATTCAACATTATTTGGAATAATATTTGGGAAAGACAGTATGCCTAATCACCTCCAGAATACTCACAAAAATTAAATAAGCTATCAACATTTTTTGAACTTTTCTTACAATGAAGATTGCTAAAAATTAAATAATGTTCCTATACTTTGGCCAGTTTAAAAATAAATCAGTTAGATTCCTTGTTGGAAAGTCTATATGCCAACACTTCAATTTTTACTATACCTCTTCAACGAACAAAATATACCCCATACTTGATGACAACCAACAATAACAAGCAGAAGAAAAGATACCTGGAAAGAAAGACAGTTTGTAACAGTGAACTTTTGAATGCAAAAAATTTCAGTGCAACATATTTTCGCACTATTAATACTATTGCAGTCATGTGCTGCATGACATTTCACTGATGGTCCCATAAAGTTATAATATTTTTACTGTACCCTTTCTACGTCTAGACATGTTTACATATGCAAATACCATTGTGTTACAACCACCTGTGGTAGCCAGTACAGTAATATGCTATACAGGTTTGTAACCTAGGAGCAATAGGCCATACCATACAGGTATGTAGTAGGCCGTACCATGTAGATTTATGTAAGTACATGCATAATAACAAACTCACTCAACACATTTCTCAGAATGTATCTCTGTCATTAAGCGATGCGTGACTGTATATTTTATGTCTAATTCAAGCCAAATACAATTTTTTAATGTTGTATTTGTAATGTGAAATGAAGACGTGGCGGGGCACTGTGGCTCATGACTGTAATCCTATAACTTTGGGAGACTGAGGTAGGCAGATCACTTGAGCCCAGAAGTTCAACACCAGCCTGGGAAAAATGGTAAGACCCTGTCTCTACAAAAAAATTAAAAAATTACCCGGTGTGGTGGTGTGTGCCCGTAGTCCTAGCTACTTGGGAGGCTGAAGTGGGAGGATCACTTGAGCCTTGGAGGCAGAGGCTGCAGTAAGCCAAGATTACATCACTGCACTCCAGCCTGAGCAACAGAGTGAGATTCTGTCTCAAACAAAGAAAAAAGAAATGAAGTCTTGTTTCCTTCATTGAGTAAATGTTCACTGAAAACTCACTATGTGCCAAGCATGTTCTCAGTATGGGGGATTCACAGGTGATAAAGACAAACATGGTTCCTACTTTTCCATTATTATGAAGACTAAATTTTTTAAAAATTTATTTTGCAGATGTGATCAAATGAAATCTATGCTTTATCTTGACTCATTTACATTCAAAAATACTTAATCCTGCAATAAAATGTTAAAAAGTCACAGATGTTACAGAGTTAGGGTTGAAAATGAGCTCATCAATTCCAAGATGCACATTATTTTACATTTTGACATCTCTAAAATCAGTCACATCTTACAATATGATCAGACTAGACAGCAATGGAGATGGAGTTGGCACTGCCTATATGTGCATCAAAACTTCAAAACTCAGAATGAGCACAAGGGGCTTGGAAGAAAATCCCAGGTTCAATAGTAAAGGCACCATTGTAAGGATTTTTTTTTTTTTTTTTGAGTAGAGATGAGATATTGCTATGCTGACTGACCAAGCTGGTCTCAAACTCCTGGCCTCAAGCAATCCTCCCATCTGGGCCTCCCAAAGTGGTGGGATTATAGGCGTGAGGCACCACACCCAGCCTTAAGGATTTTTGATGATTCAAGGTTCAATAAAACATAACAGTTGAAAGTTTTCATTTATTATAGGTGAGGAAAATGAAATTTAGAGTGGTCACATGACTTGCCCTAATTCACAAAGCTGGAGAGGTAGAATAGAGTCCAGGTCGGTTTTCTACAGTCATTCACTCTTCTACCAGTGTACAGTTATATGGAGGAAAAGGGGTGTCATACAAAATAAGTAGGTAAGAAGATGGCTCTAGTTTTGTAACCATAAGCAAGGAACTTAATCCATCCTTGCCTCAGTTTCTCCATCTATTAAAACAGGGATTTAACAAACCTAACTCACAGTACTGTTGTAAGCATTAAATAAGATATGTCTGGCAATTGTCACAAAGATTGGCATATGTTAAGTACTCCATAAATGTCAATTATTTGAGATCAGACTTTACATTTATTATACACTAAGTCAAGCCCACATATAGTTGTTTGTCTAAAGCACTAGAAAACGAAATAAACTGGTCAAATGTTTGAAGTGATAAATACAACGAAAATTTCCACCTTAACAATGTTTTGTCCAGGTACTGTGCCAAGAACCCAGTAGACCTACCTGCAAGAAACCAAACAAAAAGCAAGATTCCACGCTGGCATGATGATCAAATTACGTACTTCAATATGTGTGAATGCATTTATAAGCACAATCTCAATACATAAACAGGGGGCAAAATATTTAATGTATAAACAGATCATTTCTTTTTGCTTTATTTAAAATACTATATCAGAATCACCCGAGGAACTTGATAAATTTTTTTTTAAAAACTATTATAACTACGTATATTAAGCCTGGTTAAAACCACAAGTTTTAGAGGTTTAAGCCTTACTAGCTCAGCTCTTCTAATTTTGAGAGTTTCAGTGAAAATCTAAATTATAACACAGTATGTGGAGTAAACTTGCTTTAAATATTAGCTTCTACATTGTTTCTATAAAAATAGTAATCTTCTGTCTTTTAATATCAACTCATCACATATTAAATATTTCAGTTAAATCAAAATTTCAGTTCAAATCTTGAATCTAAAAAATACACAGTTACACGCTTAAAAAGTAATTTTAACCACTAGGAAATGTTAATGATTAACTCACATTTGTTTCTGTTTCACTCCATGACAAAACCTACAGGACACCCTGCAGAGAGGAAAACTCACATTAATATATCCAGAATTTTATTTTCAGAAGCTTCTGGTAATGAAAACTTTATTATAAGGTGTCTTCATGTTACCACCGCGCAGTAGCAAAGTTAAAATATTCTAAAGATTAGTCTATTTTTTCATACTGGTTTTTTTTCTAATGCTTTTGCTAACATGTTATCTAAATTTAAACCTTAAAACGATCACATGACCCAATATGCGAACTCTGCCTATTAATTCTAAAACTTTTAATAACAGTTTGCTTATGTTTGAGACTTAAAAAAAAACAAAACAACATACTGCACTATGCCCATCCTAGATATTTTCTAGGATCAAAGTCTATCTGGAGCAGGGCAGGCTGTGGTTGAGGGTGGTTGGGTCAGCAGGGAAGAGCCTTATGATCAGCTCTGAGCGCCTCCACGGTGAGGAGCACCCAGATTTAAGAGAGACCAGGCACCAAAGGGTGGGGTAACTCAAGGTTCCATTTAGAAGACTCCAGCCTCAGCCGCCCGTGACTCCTCGACGAGCCCCACCTCTCTAGGTTCCAGCATCCGGCCCGCCCCTTCCTCCCAGGCTACCACGGTATGGCCCGCCGAGCTCCCGGGCCGCGGGAAGTGACGGAAACAAAAACTTGGTACACAAAGAAGGGCTGGGTCAGAAGTGAGGCCCCACCCTGCCAAGAAGGACGAGTTTTCTAGAAAAACTTAGCGGCAAGTTAACGGGAAGCGCGACAACAGACTTCCTAGGATTGTGGGGGGCACCTTGCCGCCAGAAAATCTCATCCTTTGTCCTTTGAGAGGCCTCCTTGAAGCCGAAGGCTCTAAGTGCCCCTGGGCAACCCTTAACCCGATCTCCATTTCGGGCTCTCACTGATGGCAGCCATGACAGTTGCATCGGAAATATCGAATAGCAGCGGCCAGAGTCTCCCGGAAGTGACGCAACGCGGAGGTATCCGCGTTCGGCCGAGGGAGACCGAAGTTAACTGGTTCCCGGAAGCAGCTGCAGCTGGGCGGCTGGTGGCGGGGCGGAGGAAGGTTGGGGAGAGAGGTTGTGGGTCTTACAACCAACCCCAAGGCGTTTTACGTGTCGGGCGGGCATTGTGCTGAACACCTGATTGGCAAGCCATTTAATCCCTTCCTTACTACAATCCCAGCAGTCAGGAATTTATTACTTCCATTTTACATATAGGGAAATTAAGGCTAAGAGAGGGCGAGTAAATTTGTCCGAGATCGTATAGCTGGTACTTGGTGGACGTGGTGTAACTCAGACACCACATTCTCTGTGGTGACTCCCTTTTGTAAAACCAGAGCTGCTGGCCCTTGGCATCCTGGTAAGCTCCTTTAAGTTAGGCACTCTGTGGCCCAGAGAGGGGCCAACCTGTAGCCAGTGTGCTCTTTATGGTGAACACAAGGCCGAACGGTGTGCCTGGGTCCCCTTGGCTGAACCTCAGATTTCACTTGGTCTCTGACACCTCACCTTTGCAGCACTCTCCCTGTGTTTGCAGCGCTGGTTACCTGAGGAAACTGTCAATGATTGCTAGGCTCTGGGGAGCATTTTAACTCTGATTAGGCCCTTTTAAATCCAGGACTAAGACAGTTGGAGGCCTCTATCATCAGATACTCTTGCTGGCCTTAACAGGGGGCCAAGGATCATAATCTTGGGCTTTCCACCAGATCAAGTGTTTGTTTGGCTTCTGTTTCTTTAGAATGTGACTGAAAACCAATCTATTGTTTAATCTTCTTTCTGCGTTAACCAGTACTCAAAGTGTGAATAGCCACTAAGGCTATGTTTTTGTAAAAACAAATTATGCATAGAAAAAACACAGGAAATACATCAAAATTAACAGTGATAGTGTTTGAATAGTGGGTGATCTTTTTCTCTCTGCTTTCTCGGCTGCATATCTGCTATAATACCTTTTTAAAATAGAAAAATAAGCAAACTGGCTATGGTAAAAACATTTTTAATTGCCTGCCGTTGTAATGAAGGCAAAGGCATGTTGTCATATTTTGACAAATGACCGTCCTTGATACAAATCACATAGGGAAATCCTGTTTGACTAGAAAAACATTGGATTTTTGTGAGTCGATGTATTCTCAAAATTTTTGATGTTTTGTTTTGGTTCTATAATCCTCACAGGAAAAGTAAAAAAGCAAATTGATGTTTTTCACACACTTTCGTATGAGAATATGCCACAACCAAAAGTCATATCTAAAACAAAGTTTCAGAGGGCATGGAATGTGGGGCCTTTGGGTACTTAAAATGCTGGAGAACAAGTATAAAAAGCTATTTTTATTCTGGCTGCTTTGGGGTACAGTTTTAAGCAATTTATTTCAGACTGCCAAAGAAAGCTTCATTCTTTATGCACATACTCTGCTTCCCACTATTGCTTATTAGTGACTTCTAAAGCAGTGACAAAACAAGAAAAAGAAGATAGAAGGGAAAAATGAGAAGTGATCACGGGAAGAAGAAAATGTGGAGGAACAAAGACACATGGTGATATTGGGGTTGGAGTTACTTTGGAACTCCAGGGTGGCATGTAACAGCCTTCTTATCCAAGTCCTGGCACAGGCCTAGTTACCTACTAAAAGGTAAGTTAGCATCTATGATGTTCCCGCTCACATACTCAGCACCCACGGTGATAACTCTTACTAAAAATTCATCTTGATGCTCATTCAAATTAGACATATATTTTAACAAAAATGGAGTGGTTGAACAAAAAGAAATGTAAAGTAAAATCTCATCACTTTTCCTGTTTTTTTCTCTTACCATGTCATTCATTCATCCTGTGGTTAGTAGCATAACTATAAACTGGAAGTTTTGCCTGCATTATTATAAAGCAACAACTATGAAACACCAAAGTGAGGTGCTGACAAGATGCATATTTTCCAAAGAAATGTCTTTACGTTAGTCTGACTTTGATGAGAAGTTGTTGTGATGGGATTAAATGTGCAACAATTTTATTAGAGGAAACGCCTGTGAGAGAGAATGGGAGGGAGCCAAGCAAGGCTGGGAGAGGATGCAAGTCTGAAACTAAGTGAAGGAGAAAGGGAGAGAAGGGTGGTGGAAGTTTCCTAGACTGCCAAATAGTCTAAGCAAGATTTAGAAAGACTATTGGAAATTCTCAAGCCAAAATCACCTGCCAGAGGAGTCCTTTCGGGAACCAGCCTGCATTATTATCTGTGCTGCTCTCAGTCACCAGCTGGAGCAACCCATGGGTGAAAATGTGGCCAGGGAATTCAGAGTGCAGCAAGCATCTGGGGCCCTTGATCGGTTTTGCTTCCTGTATTGGCAGCCACTGTCCAAGAACTGATTTTGCCACTCTTGGACCTTTCACCAGTTTCATGGGTTAAAAGATGTTGAAAGAGATGAGTTTATAAGGTGAAGTTTTGGGGAGAGCCATTGTTATGCTTCCCCACTCACCTTCAAGTCTAGTGAAGGGAGCTTCAATAGCAATACTCAGAGAACTTGATATGCATTCCCTGCGTTTTGAGAGTTACAGTAGTATTGTGAGTCACATCTGGGAAACCCCAGGGGCAGGAGAGATGGGCCAGTGAGAATTTTGGCATAGGAGTGAAGGAGAGTTGCTATGTTGGGATCGATAGTCACTGCCATAGTTTGTCAAGGCAAATGATGCCTGAGTGTTTCTTGTGCAGCAGATGTGGGCCACATGAAAAAAAGAGGAAGTTTGCCTGAGACTTTTTTGACTCTTGTGTATGGAGAGAATCTGTATGGTATGGATTATTAGAGAAACCATAGCTGCAGATGGAGCAATAGCTAGAGGAATAGAATGCATTGCCTATCTAGAGTGACCAACTTGTCCAGTGTGCCTTGGACTTTCCCTGCTTTAGTACCAAAAGTCCCAAGTCTCAGGAATCCATGTTTGATCATGCTACATGTCATAGGAGTTGCAGCATCCAACAAACCTAAAAATCATCTGTGAGAGTGGGTCAAGTTTAAGTTTCAAGCAGGTCTAGAGTGTAAACCCAGTTTATGACCATGCCAGTGTTAAAGTAGATTTTATCAGAAGATAATTGGAAAATGATGCTAAAGGAAAAACTTCTTCACACTGTTTTTTTGGATCAGTCTTTTGACACAGCCAAAATAGCATAGACTGAATGACTTACACGCAGAGATTTATTTTCTCATCGTTCTGGAAGTTCAAAGTCCAAAATCAAGGTTTTGACCAATTTGCTTTCTGGTGAGGGGCATTCTTCCTGGGTTGCAGCTGGCTGCCTTCTCACAATATCCTCATATGGCCTTTCCCCGGTACATACTCAAGATGAGGAGGCATGGGAGAGAAACAGAGAGAACTTTCTGGTGTATCTTCTTATAAGACACTAATTCTGTCAGATCAGGGATCCACCCTTATGACCTCATTTCATCTTAATTACTTCCTTAGAGGCCCCATCTCCAAATATAGCCACAGTGGGGGTTAGGGCTTTAACATATGAATTTGAAGGGCACACAAACATTCAATCCATCACAGAGTGTGACTCTGCAACACAGAGATACCTTTTTGGGGGAAGGGGGGTCATGAGAACATTAGGTCTGTGTTTATGTCTCACACTCTTAAGGAGGAGTTGTGCTGTGGTGACTTTGCAGCCCTGTATCTTTATGAACAAATGTAAATATGATCTCTAGAGATCGTTTGTGACACTTTTAGAGCTTTTTAGACATTAATCTTGTCAAGGAAAGTTGGATACCCAGAGGACCCTGTTATTTTTGCATTCTGCAAAGCAGAAGATATCACACACTAATATTCACACTACTGAACTCATGAGGAAACCCACAACAGACTCTGTGTACATAGTGATCAGGACTTGGTCTAAGCCCTGGGGTTTGTATTTAGCTACAGGGACTTAGTAAACAGTGGAACTGTTCTGATAAGAGATATGGTTCTGCTTCTATTTATGAAATTTGATTTTTTTTAAAGTTAACACAGGATTGGTTAATCAGGGAGTATATCCTCTTACATCTTTCTTACAAATATGAACTCAAGTAGTTGTAGGACTCCAGCTTAAAAGGCCAGTATGTTAAGAATGAATTGCTGTTAAACAAAACAAAACAAAACAAAACAAAAGACAGACATAGATTTGAGCCTCCTTTAGCATCCACTTGATCCTTCCAGAAGGCATAGCTGTTTTTTTAATTCCTTAAGAGGTATAATAGTTGGAATTATGTTCAGCTATGATGAAGTAATATAAATTTCCAAAATAAATTTATTTAAACATGACATAAACTAATTTTTTTCTTTTAAGAAGTCTAGATGAAATCAATTTAGAGTTAGTACAGTTATTCATGGTGTGAGGATTCCAGGCTCCTATCTTGTTGCTCCACTATCTGTGGTGTCCATTTTCCAAGGTCATTTCATGATCTAAGATGGCTGGTAGAGCTGTAGCCATTCCAGTGAACAGGAAAGACTAGGGGATTCAAAGAAAAGCACAGTTGTTTCATTTAAGGATGGTTCCCAAATGTTACACACAAGCTTCTGCAAGACATGTGGAAAGGGTAGTATTTTATTTTCTGGTAAGCCAGTGCCCAGCTGAAAAATTAGTTTTTATTACTCTATAACAAGGGTCAGCAAATGATGGCCAATTGGTCAGTTGCCTGTATTTGTAAATAAAATATTGGAACACAGTCATGCCCATTTTACCTGTCGTCCATGTCTACATGTTCTTTTAAACTATTTTATTGACATAATTCACATTATACAATTCACCCACTTAAAGTGTAAAATTCAGTGGCTATTAGCATTCACAGAATTATGCATCTATCACCACAATCAATTCTAAAACATTTCCATTGTCCTGAGAAATGCCACAACCTTTAGGTATCTCTCCAGTCCCCCATATCCACCACCCCAATCTTTCTGTCTCTATAGATTTGTCTACTTTGGACTTTTCATGTAAGTGGAATCATACAATAATATGGGTCTTTTGTGACTGGCTTCTTTCACTTAGCATAATGTTCTCAAGATTCATCCATATTGTAGCATGTATCAGTACTCCATTTCTTTCTGTGGCCAAATATTCCATTATATGGATATACCACAGGGTGTTTATTCATTCATCAGTTGATGGGCATTTGGGTTGTCTCTTTCTTTTAGCTGTTGTGAATAATGCTTCTATAAACATTCATGTACACATTTTTTTGTGGACCTATGTCTTCATTTCTCTTGGGTATATTCCTAGGAGTAAAATTACTGGGTCTTATGGTAAATGTACGTTTAACCTCTTTTTTTTTTTTTTTTTTTTTTTTGAGACAGAGTCTCAAATGTCTGTCCATTGATGCAAAAGAACTCATGGTATTAATTTAAATGCCACATACTGGTTCTTTAGAAATCATTTCCCTCCTCCTTTAGAAATCACTTCTTCCTTCACCTAGGACAAATCACAGATAACTGCACAGGCTCTGTAAATGGTTCTAAGAAGTCTTCAGTGATGACCCTAAGAGCGTATTTGGCTCCCCTCTGGTAGATTAAATGCTACCTGTCCTGAAGAAGGCCCCCTGAGTATTAGTCTTTTTCTCCTACCGTGAGTGACATACTGTAAAAGCATTAGGCATCCAGATGTTCTACTTCTCATTGCTTTTCTAAATGTTTTATTGAGATATACCTTCTACTATAAGATGACTCATTGTTAGGCATTATTTATCAAGCAGCTATGCCAGTTATCAACTGATTGCCTCTCAGCCCCAAATTTGCCTTTTGCCTCACCAGTAAAAATGGACCTGGGTTCTTGAAATATTTCTCCTTAGCCAGTGGGCATGATGTTAATCTTCTTA
This sequence comes from Mandrillus leucophaeus, assembly GCF_000951045.1. NCBI lineage: Eukaryota > Metazoa > Chordata > Mammalia > Primates > Cercopithecidae > Mandrillus > Mandrillus leucophaeus. Next base: position 1,263,383 of record NW_012099987.1, read on the forward strand.
AGAACTGGGAGCTGGAGAGACATTGTAGGAGGAGGAATTTTTCCTTCCTGGTCCTAGTGGCTTTTATTCTCTATTACTTGACCTCTATTCTCTATTGCTTTTATTTTCTATAGTTTGGCCTGTGTAGTTTTCTCCGGTATGAGGTACCTAAAGGAGGCAGATTTCTCTAGTGGCTACTGTGTCAATTTCTAGGCTTGGGTGACAGAGGCATAGCCAGGAGAATGGCATGAATTTGTGCCTTCCCAGGTCACTGCTCTCTTTGCTCACTCCTCAGACCCACAATGTGTACATGCCCGGAGCCCTGTAAGCTGGCTGTGAGGAGCCCTGCAAGCAACCCTAACCCTGGCTTTAGTGAGCCAGCCACCCAAGCTTTGCCTATGCAGCTGCTCAGAGCTGTCCTTGTCCAAGCCACACACAGAAGCACTAGTTTCCTGTAGCTCCCAGTTCCAGCAGCATCCACAGTGGTGCTCTGTCTTGTTCTGTGCACTTGACTTCCTGCCTAACACCCACCTACCAGTTTGAGCTTGCCTGTACCCTCTGGCTTACCCAACAACTAGGCATAAATACATCTTTGCAACTTTGCATCTTCCAATTCATGAACATTGTATATTTTTCCATTTATTTCATTGTTCTTTGGTGTCTTTTACTGAAGTATTATAGTTTTCTCTACAAATATTGTACTTATTGTTTAAACATCTATTCCTAGTATTTCACATTTTAATGCTATAATAAATGGCATCATCTTTAAGTTTTTAATTTTTGACTGCTTGGAATGCAACAAATGTGTATATGTTGATTTTGTATATCCAGCAACTTTGCTAAACTTTCATGTTAATTTTAATCATCTATATGTAGGTTCTGTTTAATTTTCTATATCCCAAATTGTATCATATGTGAATTCTTCTTTTCTAATCTTTATGGTTTTATTTATTTTTCTTGTTTTATGTACCAGTGAAGACACAAAATATAATGTTGAAAAGAAATGGTGTTAATGTCTGCCGGGCATAGTGGCTCACGCCTATAATCCCAGTACTTTGGGAGGCCGAGGCGGGCAGATCCCGAGGTCTGGAGTTCGAGACCAGCCTGGCCAATATAGTGAAACCCAGTCACTATAAAAATACAAAAAAAAATTTAGCGGGGTGTGGTGGCACGTGCCTGTAGTCCCAGCTACTCGGAAGCCTGAGGCAGGAGAATCTCTTGAACCCTTCTCTTTTCTTTTTCTTTCTTTTCTTTCTTTTTCCAGATAGGGTCTTACTTTGTCACCCAGGCTAGAGTGCAATGGTGCAATTGCTGCAGCCTCAAACTCTCAAACTCAGATGATTCTCCCATCTCAGCTTCCTGAGTAACTAGACATCCAGCTCATTTTTTTTTATTTTTTGTAGAGATGGGGTTTTGCCATGTTGCCCAGGCTGGCCTCAAACTTCTAGGCTCGAGAAATCTGCCCACCTCAGCTTCCCAAAGTGCTGAGGTTACAGGCTTGAGCCATCGCGCCCAGACAAAAGTTTGGAATTTTTCAATCTGGGCCTGGAAAGACAGATTAGTCTTTCTCAACTGATAGAGATATGAGGGTAGATGAGATGCCATAAAAGACTTAGAAACAATAACATTCTTTACTACCAGGACAAAATTTTTTTTTGCAGTGAGATAAAGCTGATATGTAAAGAGAAGCTGAGATAGGAGATTGATGGGAAGAGATCTGAAAATTTTTATATCACTGTTTCTGGGATCTCCTGAGACCTAGTATTATGGTGTACCCTTTCAGTAGTTGTGTATTCAACCCTTCATTTCATTATGAAGAATATCATACCTTGATATTTTTTCAATAAATTTGTATTTTCAGCCTAGTTTGTTTGCAACCATAAGGAAGTCTCATTGCATACATGATTGTTGCAAAAATGTACAAAAAATTATCAAGCAAAAAGCAAGGATTTTCTCCTCTCCTTCTACCTTACTGTTCTCATTATGGTATGAACTACTCACAACAGTTTTCTTAACATCTTTCAATGTTCATTCTATGCCTATTACACATGTGAAATTATATCTTTATAAACTACTTTCATCACTATTTCACTCAGTGTTATATTGCAGAATTCTGTGTCAGGATACAGAAAATACACTTTTGTCTTTTTAGTAGACGTGTTGTATGGTTATGCCTCTATATGTCTAACTAATTTCCTATTGATAGATATTCAAAAGATGTTCCCAATTTAATTGGTGTTACAAAACAAAGATATATAATTATTTGCTTCATTTGTTAATTCAACAGAAATATATTGCCCATATTACATGCCAGACAATTTTCTTGGCAAGTAATTTTTCAAGCTTCTACTGGTAGAAGGGGGAAGAAATAAACAAGAAAACAAATATGTGTGAACTAAATAATTGCATCTAGTGATAAGTTCTGTGAAGACAAATAAAACAGGGAGATTTCATACAAAGGGAAAGATGTGGGTGTAGAACTTCTTCAGAAGGGGGATCTGGGGAGGTAAGCAGTGGCTCATACCAATGGAGTCCCAGTGCTTGAAGAGCCAAGGTGAGAGGATCACTTGAGTACAGGAGTTTGAGAACAACCTGGACAACATAGCAAGACTCTGTCTCTACAAAAAGTTAAAAATAAAAAAGTTAGCTGGGCATGGTGGCATGCTCCTCTAGTCCCAGATATACAGGAGTTCAGGAGGCTGAGGTGGGAGAATTGTTTGAGGCCCGGCCCAGGAGATGGAGACTATAGTGAACCATGATCGTGCCACCCCAGCCTGAGCTACAGAAGGAAACCTGTCACTTTAAAAAAAAGAAAAAAAAAAAAGGAGGAGGATCTGGGTCATTTCTGCTGCAAGGTGGGTGATATTTGGCCTATATCCTGAATGATACAAAGGAATGGGCCCTGTGTGATCAAGGCAGACGAACATGGAAAGCAAAGATCCTAAGGCGGTAACAACTTGGCAGTTTGGAGGAAAAGAGAGGTGGCCAGTGTATCAGTTAGACTTCTCCTTGCAATCAGTGGAAACCAATATAACAGTTTAAGCAGGAAGAGAATTTATTGAAAGATACTTAGCAGCTCACAGAATCTCTGGGATGCCAAAGAACCATCTTGGAGACTGGCCTGCCAAGACAAATTCCCAGAATCACACTGCGGAACTGGTCTAGTGGGAACATCACTACTGTGCTTGCTGGTTATGGATGCTATTGCTTGCACCAATAATGATACTGCTACTTCTGACTCTTAAATTTCAGTGTATCTGCCACCTTACCCTCCACCCTTATTTACAACACTAGTTTCCAATTTAAAGTCTGGAGAAGTGACTCACTCATGTAGATCCTATATGTGTTTGCACATTTGTACTGGTATTTTTAGACTAAATTCCTAAAGGAACTGTTGAGTTTAAGGAGAAGCACATTTACATATTTTTTTCAGACAGGGTCTCACTCTGTTGCCCAGGCTAGAGTGCAGTGGTGCAATCATGGCTCACTATAGCTTCTACCTCCCAGGCTCAAGTGATCCTCCCACCTCAGGCTCCCAAGTAGTTGGAACTGCAGGCATGCACCACCATGCCCAGATAATTTTTAATTTTTTGTAAAGGCGGGGTCTCCCTGTGTTGCCCAGGCTAGTCTTGAACTCCTGAGCTCAAGCAATCCTCCTTAGTCTGCAAAAGTGTTGGGGTTACCCAACACTTGGTATTACTTATTAACTCTAGATTTATGTTTTAGGGTAGGATTGCAGAGCTGCATATATTTGGATTTCATCTTGGCTCCATGGCAGTAATTGTGCATCATTGGGCAAATTAGTCTACTTCTCTGTGCTTCATTTACCTTGTGTATATAATATGAAAATGACTACCATGTTTCTGAGACTGCCACTTGTCCCCCAGTATCCTCTTTCCCCTTCGATGCACACAGAGCCCCTAATTTTATCTAGATCCATACCTATGCAGAATCAGTACTAATTTACTCTTTTCCCTTAGTCATAGCCATCACTAAAGCCTGTTGAGCCAGTGTCAGCAATTTGTAAGAAAAGCCCAGAGCACTTTTAAAAAAATGCTGCATCACAAAGTTTCTTTATGGTACATGGGATGATACTGGATAGAAAAACAGATACTTGTGCCACTGAGTTAAAGTGATTGAACACAAATGTAAATGTGAAGGAATTTTAGAAATACCTTAAATGATTTGTTTTGCTTACATTTTTTTTTATATATACAAAAATTATATATAGTTGAGTATATGTCTAAATCAAAAAGGTATATTTCAATAAGCACACAATAAACATCCTGATAAGAAAGCATCTCACAATTTAATTGAAAGCATTTAAAAAAATTTTTTAGATTCCATTTAAAATGGAAAATGTGGTACACATACACTGTAGAATACTATACAGCCATAAGAAAGAATGAAATTATGTTCTTTGCAGTAACATGGATACAGTTGGAGACCATTATCCTAAGCAAATTTATGTAGAAACAGAAAACCAAATACCATGTTTTCACTTATACATGGAAGCTAAACAATGGGTACCTACACTGTTTTACTCAACATTTTGGGAAGTAACTGCCTCTGACTTCAACTCAAGAAAACACTCTTTTTGTTGCTAATGTAGTCGGTTTTTGTAATGGCGTCAGCAAATAAAAGGATGCTTATTTAAAAAAAAAAAGATTAGACATAAAGATGGGAACAGTTGACACTGGGAACTACAGAAGTGGGAAGGGAAGGAGACAGAAAAGGTTGAAAAGCTACCTATTGGTTACTATGCTCACTATCTGAGTGACGGCTTCAATCATACCCCAAACCTCAGCATCACACAATATAACCATGAAACAAACCTCCAGGAGGGTCACTTGAGGCCAGGAGTTCAAGGCCAGCCTGGGCAACATAGAGAGACCCCCATCTCTTAAAAAAAAAAAAAAAGTAAGAAATTGGCAGGGCATGGTAACACGTGACTGTTGTCCCAGCTACCCAGGAGGTTAAGGCAGAGGATGGCTTGATCCTAGGAGTTCAAGGCTGCAGCGAGCTGTGATCGCGCCGCTGTACTTCAGCCTGCGTGACAGAGTGAGAATCTGTCTTTATTTTTATTTTTTAAAGCTGATATTATATAGGAACAATGTTCTCTGAAAAACATGAAATAAAATTAAAAATCAATACAAACAGTTAAAAATTAGTTGTGAAAACAAAACCTTACTTCCAAACAACTCAGGGTCCAACTAAGAAATCAGAAGATAGTGAAATCACTCCAGATAAACAACTGGTGCAGTGCAGCTAAAATGGAACTTAGAGGGAACTTGATAGGCTTTACATTTTAGAATACAATAAATAAAAAAACCATAAATAAACCAAGTATTTAATTCATGAAGTTAAAAATAAGATGGAATGAACTCAGATAATCTAGAAGAAAATAAACAGAGGAGAATTTAATTATTTAGAAAACAAAATAACAGAAAAACAGATAATACCTCCAAAAGATTTTTTTTTATTTTGAAAGAATAATAAACAGACCAATATAAAGATAGAGACAAAAAGAAAGAAAACATAAAGAATCAAAACAAGAAAGACAGCTATTGTAGAGACTTAAAAAGCCTTAGAAGGATAATTTGAATAGCCATGTTCAATAAATTTGTAAAACCTAGATGAAATAGATTATTTTCTATGAAAATATAAGTCACCAATAAAGCTTAGAAAATCTGAGCAAATAATCATTCAAAAACAATAATATTAAAATGTCTACCTTCTACAATAAAGATGTTGTCTGTATATAGATTTATAGGCAGTCTTAACAAATGTTCAAGAAACAACTAAATCCTATCTTACACAAACTGCTACAAGATTATTTTTAAAAATTATTTTAAAAGGAAACATGGCCAGGCATGGTGGCTCACACTTGTAATCCCAGCACTTTGGTAGGCCAAGGCGGGTGGATCACTTGAGACCAGGAGTTTGAGACCAGCCTGGCCAACATGGTGAAACCCCATCTCTACTAAAAATACAAAAATTAGCCGGGCATGGTGGTGGGTGCCTGTAATCCCAGCTACTCAGGAGGCTGAGGCAAAAGAATCACTGGAACCTGGGAGGTGGAGGTTCCAGGGAACCAAGATCGTGCCACTGCACTCCTACTCCAACTTGGGCGACAGAGCAAGACTCTGTCTCAAAAAAAAGAAAAAAAAAAAGAGGAAGCATGACCTATTAATTTTTTTGAGACCATACAAGAGCAAGGAAAGAAAATTATAGCCACATTTCTCTTATGCACATGGATGTAAACACATTAAATATATCAACACGTTGAATCAAACGTATTAAAAAATAGACCGTGACAACTTTACATCAGAAATACAACAGTGGTTCAACAACTAAAATTACATCATTGTAACAATATTAAGGAATCAAATTTTAAAATGTGGCCATTTTAATGGTCAGTGGATGAGGAAAATCTGTTTGATGATATTTAAAATCTATTCAAGATTCTTAAAAAACAACAACAACAAACAAAAACTTCTTAGCAAAAGAGGAAAAGAAAGACACCTCTTAATGTCATGATTGACATCAGTGCAAAACCCGTAAACACTTTCACTTAACACCATTACCACTTAATGGTTACATTTAGAAGCATTTTTATAAAAGTTAGGACGTTATATAGATGCATAGATATTTTCTGTTACCGTTACTACTCAAGATTACATTGGAGATCTTAGACATGTTCAGATTGGTTTCTTATTTTGTTTTATTTTTTGGCTGGAGTGCAGTGGCGTGATCTCGGCTCACTGCAACCTCCGCCTCCTGAGTTAAAGCAATTTTCCTGCCTCAGCCTCCATGCGCGGCCAAGTTTTTGTGTTTTAGTAGAGATGGGGTTTCACCCTGTTCCCTGGGTTGGTCTCAAACTCCTGAACTCAGGCAATCCACCCACCTCAGCCTCTCAAAGTGCTAGGATTACAGGCGTGAGCCACCTCACCCAGCCCAGATTGGCTTTTTTAAATCAAGCAATATGTACTTAAGTTTGTTCCAGGTCTTGCGGCTTGATAGTTCATTTCCTTTAATGGCTAAATACTAAATAATATTCCATTGCATGGATAGATATACTACAATTTGTTTATCCATTCACCTTTTGGAAGGACATCTTGGTTACTTCCAGTTTTTGGCAATTATGAACAAAGCTGTAATAAACATTCCTAGCAGATTTTGTGTGAAAGTAAATTTTCAACTCATTGGGGCAAATACCTACAAGTGCAATTCCTGAGCTCTATGGTAAGACTATATTTAACTTTGTAAGAAACTGCCAAACAGTATTTTAAAGTGGCTATACCACTGTGCATTTCCACCAGTGATAAATGAGAGTTTGCATTGCTCCACATTCTCCCCAGTGTTTGGTATTGTCAGTTTTTGGATTTGAGGCATTCTAATAGGCGTGAGGTGGTATCTTGTTGTTTTAATTTTCATTTCCCTAATGACATAAGGTGTTATTATGTCATTAGGCATATGGTGTATGGTATATGTGGTCTCATATGTTTATTTGCCATCTGTGTATTTCCTCTGGTGAAGTGTTTTTCAGATCTTTAGCTTATGTTTTAAATTGAGTTCTTAGTTTTCTTATTGTTGAGTGTTAAGACTTCTTTATATATTTGAATACAAGTTCTTTGTCAGATATGTATTCTGCAAATATTTTCTCCCAGTCTGTGGCTTGTCTTTTAATGTTCTTAACAGTGTATTTCACAGAGCAAAAGTTTTAACTTTAAGTGAAGTCCAGATTATCAATTTTTTCTTTCATGAATTGTGCTTTTGGTGTAGTATCTAAAAAGTTATCACCAAACACAAGGTCACCTAGATTTTCTCTTGTGTTATCTTCTAAAAGTTTTAGTTTTGCATTTTACATTTAGGTATAAGATCTGTTTTGAATTATGAGTTGTGAAATGTGTGAAGTCAGTATATATATTGTTTTAACATGTGGATGGCCAGTTGTTCCAGGAACAATTGTTGAGAAGACTAGCCTTTCTCCATTGAATCTCCTTTGCTCCTTTGTCAAAGGTCAGGTGAGAATATTTGTGTGGATCTGTTTCTGGGCTCCCTATTCTATTCCATTGATCAGTTTGTCTGTTCTTTTACCAATACTACACTGTCTTGATTACTATACATTTATGCTAAGCCTTGAAGTCAGGTAATATTAATTCTCCCAGTTTATTCTGCCTCCTCGGTATTGTATTGGCTACTTTGGGTCTCTTGACTGTCCATATAAATTGGAATTTGTTGATATCCACAAAATAGCTTGCTGGGTTTTTTATTTGAATTACATTGAATCTATAAAGTTGGGAAAACCAAACATCTTAAAAATATTGAGTATTTTTATCCATGAACATAGTCTCTACATTCTTTTAAATATTCTTTGGTTTCTTTCATTGGAGTTTGCAGTTTTCCTCATATAGATTTTGTACATATTTTGTTAGATTTATTCCGAAGTACTTCATTTCTTCATACTAATAGTATTGTATTATGTTTTGTTTTATTCCTGTTTTAGGTTCGGGGTACATGTGTGGGTTTGTTATATAGGTAAACTGTGTGTCACGGGATTTGGTGTAGATATTATTTCGTCATCCAGGTAATAAGCATAGTCCCCAATACGTAGTTTTTTATTCTTTCCCTCTTCCTACCCTCCATGCTCAAGTAGGCCCCAGTGTCTGTTTTTCCCCTCTCTGTGTCCATAAATGTGAGCACGCAGTATTTGGTTTTCTGTTCCTGGATTAGTTTGCTTAAGATAATGGCCTCCAGCTCCATTCATCTTGCTGAAAAAGGCATGAGGTTGTTCTTTTTAATGGCTGCGTAGTATTCCATGGTTATACGTACCACATTTTCTTTATCCAAACTACTGTTGATGGGCATTTAGGCTGATTCCATGTATTTACTATTGTGAATAGTGCAGCATCAAACATAGACATGAATGTGTCTTTATAACATAATGATTTATATTCCTTTGGGCAATACCTAATAATGGGATCTATGAGTCAAATGGTAATTAGGTTTTTTGAGGAATCACCACACTGCTTTCCACAAGGGCTGAACTATTTTACATTCCCACCAGCAGTGTATAAGTGTTCCCTTTTTACCACAATCTCACCAGCATCTGTTATTTTTTGACTTTTTAATAATGGCAATTCTGACTGGTGTGAGATGGTATCTCATTGTAGTTTTGATTCACATTTCTCTAATGATTAGTGATGTTGAGTATTTTTTCATATGCTTGTTAGCCATGTGTATGTCTGCTATTGAAAAGTGTCTGTTCATGTCCTTTGTCCACTTTTTTTTTTTTTGAGACGGAGTCTCGCTCTGTCCCCGGGCTGGAGTGCAGTGGCCGGATCTCAGCTCACTGCAAGCTCCGCCTCCCGGGTTTACGCCATTCTCCTGCCTCAGCCTCCCGAGTAGCTGGGACTACAGGCGCCAGCCACCTCGCCTGGCTAGTTTTTTGTATTTTTTAGTAGAGACGGGGTTTCACCATGTTAGCCAGGATGGTCTCGATCTCCTGACCTCGTGATCCACTTCTCGGCCTCCCAAAGTGCTGGGATTACAGGCTTGAGCCACCGCGCCCGGCCATCCTTTGTCCACTTTTTAATGGAGTTGATTTTTCTTTTACGTTTAAGTTCCTTATAGATTCTGGATATTAGACCTTTGTCAGATGCATAGTGTGCAAATATTTTCTCTCATTCTGTAAGTTGTTTACTCTGTTAATAGTTTCTTTGGCTGTGCAGAAGCTCTTTAGTTTAATTAGGTCCCATTTATTAATTTGTGTTTTTGTTGTCATTGCTTTTGGCATCTTCGTCTTGAAATCTTTGCCAAGGCCTACCTCCAGAATAGTATTTCCTAGGTTATCTTCTGAGGTTTTTGTAATTTTAGGTTTTGCATTTAGTCTTTAATGCGTGTTGAGTTGATTTTTGTGTATGGTGTAAGGAAGAGGCCCAGTTTCAATCTTCTGTAAATAGCTAGCCAGTTATCCCAGCACCATTTATTGAATAGAGAGTCCTTTCCCCATTGCTTGTTTTTGTCAACTTTGTCAAAGATCAGATGGTTGTGGGTGTGCAGCATTATTTCTGGGTTCTTTATTCTGTTCCATTGGCCTATGTGTCTGTTTTTGTACCAGTACCTTGCTGTTTTGGTTACTGTAGCCTTGTAGGATTGTTTTGAAGTTGGATAGCATGATGCCTCCAGCTTTGTTTTTTGGTTTTCTGGGTTTTTTTTTTTTTTTTTGCCTAGGATTGCTTTGGCTATTTTGGCTCCTTTTTGGTTCCATATGGATTTTAAAATAGTTTGTGCTAATTCTGTGAAGAATGTTTGACAAGGATAGCATTGAATCTGTAAATTGCTTTGGGCCGTATGGCCATTTTAACAATATATTGATTCTTCTTATCCATGAGCATGGAATGTTTTTCCATTAGTTTGTGTCATTTCTGATTTATTTGAGCAACATTTTGAAATTCTCCTTGTAGAGATCTTTCACCTCTCAGTTAGCTGTATTCCTAGGTATTTTATTCTTTTTTGTTGCTATTGTGAATGGGATTGCATTACTGATTTGGTTCTTAGCTTGAATATTTTTGGTGTATAAGAATGCTATTGATTATTGTGCATTGATTTTGTATCCTGAAACTTTGAAGTTGTTTATTAGCTTATGGAGCTTTTGGGCAGAGACTATGGGAATTTTTAGGTATAGAATCATGTTGTCTGCAAACAGGAATAGTTTGGTTTCCTCTTTTCCTATTTGGATGCCTTTTATTTCTTTATCTTGCCTGATTACTGTGGCCAGGACTTCCAGTACTATGTTGAATAGGAGTGGTGAAAGAGGGCATCCTTGTCTTGTTCTGGTTTGCAAGGGGAATGCTTCCAGCTTTTGCCCATTCCGTGTGATGTTGGCTGTGGGTTTGTAATAGATGGCTCTTATTCTTTTGAAGTATGTTCCTTCAATGCCTAGTTTGTTGAGGGTTTTTTTAACACGAAAATGTTAGCAGAAAGGATCCTGATCCAGACTCCAAGAGAGGGATCTTGGATTTCACGCAAGAAAGAATTCGGGGCAAGTCCATAGAGTAAAGTGAAAGCAAGTTTGTTAAGAAAGTAAAGAAATAAAGAATGGCTACTCCACAGGCAGAGCAGTGCTTGAGCTGCTCAACTAAGGATACTTATTGTTACTTCTTGATTATATGCTAAACAAGGGGTGTATTATTTATGAGTTTTCTGGGAATGGGGTGGGCAATTCTGGGAACTGAGGATTCCTTTCCTTTTTAGACAATCTAGAGTAACTTCCTGATGTTGCCATTGCATTTGTAAACTGTCATTGCACTACTGGGAGTGTCATTTAGCATGCTAATGCATTATAATTAGCATATAATGAGCAGTGAGGACAACCAGAGGTCACTCTAGTCACTATCTTTGTTTTGGTGGGTTTTAGCTAGCTTCTTTACTGCAACCTGTTTTATCAGCAAGGACTTAATGACCTGTATGTTGTGTGGACCTCCTATCTCATCCTGTGACTTAAAATGCCTAACCTCCTGGGAATGCAGCCCAGTAGGTTTCAGCCTTATTTTACCCAGCGCCTATTCAAGATGGAGTCACTCTGGTTTGAATGCCTCTGACAAAGGGATGTTGAATTTTATCAAAAGCCTATTCTGCATCTATTGAGATAATCATGTGGATTTTGTTTTTAGTTCTATTTATTTGATGAATCACATTTATTGATTTGCATGTATTGTACTAACCTTGGATCACAGTAATAAAGCTGGTTTTGATGTACTGCTGGTTTTGGTTTGCTAGTATTTTGTTGAGGATTTTTGTGTCTATGTTCATCAAGGATATTGTCCTGAAGTTTTCTTTTTTTGTTGTATCTCTGCTAGGTTTTAGTATCAGGATGATGGTGGCATCATAGAATGAGTTAGCGAGGAGTTCCTCCTCTTCAATTTTTGGGAATAGTTTCAGTAGGAGTGGTACCAATTCTTCTTTATACCTCTGACAGAATCCGGCTATGAATCCACCTGGTCCTAGATATTTTCTTTGGTTGGCAGGCTTTTCAGTACTGATTCAATTTTGGAACTCATTATTGGTCTGTTCAGGGATTCAGTTTCTTCCTGGTTCAGTCTTGAGAGGTTGTATGCATCCAGGAATTTATCAATTTCTTCTAGGTTTTCTAGTTTGTGTTCATAGAGTTGTTCATAGTTGTCTCTGAAGGTTTTTGTATTTCTGTGGGGTCAGTGGTAACATCCCCTTCATCATTTCCAATTGTGTTTATTTGGATCTTCTCTCTTTTTTCTTTATTAGTCTAGATAGCAGTCTATCTATCTCATCATTTTTTTTTTCAAAAAGCCAACTCCTGAATTTGTTGATCTTTTGTATGGTTTTTCGCATTTCAGTTTCCTTCAGTTCAGTTCTGATTTTGGTTGTTTCTCATCTTCTGCTAGCTTTGGGGTTTGTTTGCTCTTTTTTCTCTAGTTCTTCTAATTTTGATGTCAGGTAGTTAATTTGAAATCTTTCCAACAGTTTGATGTGGGTGTTTAGTGCTTCCTATAAAATTCCCTCTTAACACTGCCTCAGCTGTGTCTCAGAGATTTGTATATGTTGTATCTTTGTTCTCATTAGTTTCGAAGAATTTCTTTATTTCTGCTTTAGCTTCATTATTTGCCCCAAAGTCATTCAGGAGCAGATAGTTTAATTTCTCCTCTTTTTCTTTCTTTCTTTTTTTTTTTTTGCAAGAGATTTCAGTTTTTACTTGTTTAAAGAGTGTAGGTGGTAGTTTCAACAAAAGACTTTTGGTAAAAACAGCTAGCAATAAGATCATGGCTATCAAAGCAGTTTCTTTCAGAGAAAATGGCCATTCCTTTAAGTGCTGCATGTTTTTGGAAATTTCTTAGAACAGTCTTAAGGTTGTTTAATTTCTATGAAACTGTGTGGTTTTGAGTGATTTTTTTCAGTGTTGATTTCTATTTTTATTGTGCTGTGGTCCAAGAGTGCAGTTGATATAAGTTAGTATTGTGTTATTAATTTCACATTTCAGTTGTTCACTGCTGGTAGATAGGAAAGCAATTGACTTTTGTAAATTAACATTGTATCCTGTAACCTTGCTGTAATCACTTATTAGTTCTAGCATTTTTTGGTCAATTATTTGAGATTTTATACATAGATAAGTATGTTATCTGTAAGCAAAGAAAACTTTATTACTTCCTTGTCAATCTGTATATTTTTTCTTTTCTTTCTTTGTCCTACTGAATTACCTAGGATTTTCAATATAATATTGAACAGAAGTGGAGAGAGGAAGCAATTTTGCTTCATTCCTAATTTTAGTGAAAAGCATCTACTTTACCATTATTAAGTATGATGTCAGCTATGGCATTTGTAGATATTCTTTATCAAGTTGAGAAGTTCCCCTCTATCCTAGTTTGCTGAGAGTTTTTATAATGAATAGGTATTGGATTTTGTCAGATGCTTTTTCTGCATCTATTGATATGACTATGTAATTTTTCTTTTTTAACCTATTGATTTGATGGATATAACATTAATTGATTTTCAAATACTGAATCAGCCTCACATAGTTTGTATAAATCCCACTTGGTCATGGTGTCTTTTCATCAATTATAGAGATTTTTAGTGATTATTTCTTCAAATACTGCCTCTCCAGCATTTTTTTTTTCCTACTAGAACTCTGATTAGACAGGTGTTGAAATTCCCAGTCTTTCTTCTGTGTATTTTACATCCTTTTCATTATTCTCATCCCTTCGACTTTCAATGCTGCACTCAGGAAATGTTTCCAGATCTGTCTTTCACTTACTTTTTCATGTGTTTTTAATATTTAGTTTAATCCAGTTCCAGAGTTTTAATTTTCAATTACTATGTTTTTGCTTTTTGGAAATTCTACCTGGTACTTTGTTAACTTCTCTGGCCAGTTTTGATAGACTCTTGGATTTTTACCTGAGGGAAATTTTCAATTTTTAACATAGATGATTAAATAAGATAGATTCAAACAGAAAGCACTAGTGCCACTGGGCTGAGGAGACAAACAAATAGAAATTGAGAGACAAAATATCAGAGCAGAGAAAATCAAGGAAAGTAAATCCAAAACTTGCATGTCATCTTCCCTCAAGACATTTGCCAGTTGCTAAGCTTTACATGCACAAGATGAAAGTTCAAGAAATCTAGGATAAAGAAGCATCTTTGAGGCTAAAGAGCTGAACAGGGATTTCAGCAGCTTTGGAGTGGTAGGGACACAGAGATTCAAGTTAAAAAGATCGGCAAAGGTGGAAAAACTATATAAATACCACAGACTTTTAGAAGATACCACAGAAAGCCATATCCTAGGAGTAAGGGCAAAAAACAAAACAAAACAAAAAACTGAATCATCTTTTATAAGGCCTAAAACCAGGCCTATAAAGAATTAAGATAATCTGTCCCATCTGTCAGAAGAAAACTGACTTAGGAAGGAGAAAACATTAGTTAAACCTTTTACAGTTTTAATACACAAAGTCTGGTATTCAGTAAAAATTATGAGGCATGCTATAAAAAGAACCACATAACGAAAAAACAAATTTAAAACAGATGGAGAAATAGCCTCACAGTGATTCAGATATTGAAGGTAGCAGACAGAGACTTTAAAATAATGATGATCCATGTTTAATTGCTGACCAAAAAGAAAAAAGAAAAAATTGTTTCTAAAAACAATGATTAAGATAGCCAATAGAACAAAGGGAAAGACAGAATTTCAGCTGATGCTAGGAATCTGTTTAAAAGGTCAAATGGAAATTTTAGAATTGAAAATAATCTGTAACTAAAATTAAGAAGTAAGTTGATGTGTTTAATAGGTCTGACACATCGAAACAGGATATTTTAACTGGAAGACATATGAGTAGAAATTATCAAGATTAAAGCACAGAGAAAAAAGGATGGAAAATACATAACAAAGATAAGAATATATAGAACATGGTGACATCTTCTGACTTGTGTATAAATCTCAAAATAGGAGGAGAGAGAATAGAACAGTGGCAGTATTTCAGAATATGTTGGCTGAGAATATTTTTCTAGTGGTGAAAGATATCAAACCACAGATTTGAAAAGCTCTCTAAGAACCATAGGTAAGATAAATACAGATTATCATACTTGGGATCAGCATAGTCAAAGACAAGCAAATTATAAAAGCAACCTGAGAAAAATGAGATGTTTCTTTCAAATGGGCAGTTGAGTGAGGAAAGCCAGATAAATGACTTTTCAATAGGATCAATGAAAGTCAGAAAACAATAGAGCAATATATTTAAGTTGTTGAAACAAACTATCCATAAAGCTATAATTCTACAACTGGCAAAAAAATTCTTCACAATTAAAAAAATTGAAAAGCAAATAACCATATTTTCAGGCAAAAACGTTGAAAGAATGTTTTGCCAGCAGATTTTCACTAAGGGAAATATTAAAGGAGTTGTTCAGAGAGAAAAGAAATGGTCCCAGGTGGAAGTATAGAATACAAAAAGAAATAAAGAGTGCTGGGAAAAGTAAATATGTGGGTATATTAGAGTGAATATTGACTTTATCAAATGACAAAAATAATGCCTTGGGCTTAAAATATTTATAAAATGAAATCTATGACAACAATAGGACAAATTGGGGGGCAGGTAAATGGATTTAAAATTTGTAAAGCTCTTTCATTGTGAAGAGATAAAATTACTAATTTCATAGGGACTCTAACAAGTCAAGAATATATAATGTAAATGCTAAATTATTGATTAAGGACTGTATAATAAACTAATAAGGGGAAAATAAAATAAAAATACTTGAGTCATCCAAAAGAAGAAAATAATTAGTAAATTAACTGGTAAACTTTAAGATATGTCAGAGAAAAACATCAGAAGAATAAGATACCAAGAGAAAAAAGAAAATATTTAGAAAAGTTTAAGACACTAGGGAATAAAATGATAAGGCATTGCATATTGTATAACCTGTTTGTATTGGAGTCCCAGAAAAGGAGGAGCAAGAGAATGGTACAGAAATAATGTTTGAAGACATAATAGCTGAGATTTTCCCAAAACTGAAAAGTGATCTCCAGGCTTAGAGATTTCCAGTGATTTTTGCCTCCTGGTATTCTCTGCTCCTATATAGTTTTCTCCCACATTGCAGAGGGCTAATCTGTATAACCAATAAAAGAGTGCAGAAAGGATGGAGTGTGCTTTCCAAGGCCAGGCATAAAGGACATTTCACCTTCCATCTTGCTCTCTCAGATCACTTTCTGAGAGAAGCTAACTGCCATGCCATGAAGACATTTAGGTAGCCCAATGGAGAGATCCATGTGGCAGGAATTGAGGCCTATTGTCAAAAAACAGTACTAACTTGGCAGCCAATTGAGTAAGCTATGTTGGAAGCAGATCTTCCAGGCCCAGTCAAACTTTCAGATAACTGCATTCTTAGCTGTCTTCTGTTAACCTTAAGAGAGACCCTGAGTCACAGCCATAATCGTTAAGCCGCTCCCAGGTTTTTCACCCTAAATAAACTGTAGGAGATAGTAACTGTTTATTGTCTTATGCCACTAAATCTGGGCTAATTTGCATGCAGTGACAAATAACAAATACAGATTTTTGAGGCCTGGAGTTGGAGTGCTGCTGTAACCAAAACCTAAAATGTAATGGCTTTGGAACTAGGCAGTATACAAAACACAGAATGGTGAAAACCTTGAAGAACCTTTAGGTGTTTGTTAGTAGAAACCTGATGGCATTTTAGGAGACTGCAGGTGAGGACTTAAAGTGAAAGGGAGGTAAATTTTACTGAATATTGAAGGAAAGGAAATATTCCTTATGTAAAAACAAAGTTTAGCAAAACTAGTACCTGCAGTAACATGGAAAGTAGCAAACATATCTGATGAGCTATGTGATCTAGCTGAAAACAATTTTCAGGCAAAGTATTGCGTGCCTCCTTGATTCTTCATTTTGCTTATAGTAAAATGTGAAAGGCTAGGAGAAGCAAAAAATAGAACTGCTTTTAAAAAGTTGAGTAAGGGAAGCCAGAAATCATTAGATTTGAACATTCTTAGCCTCTCCAAATGACACAGAATGCTGAAATTAACAAATGGCTTCCAGACAAAGGTCAAATTTAAGGCACTTTAAGAAAAACTTGGTCTAAAGATGAAGCTGAGGGTGTGCCTATAAAATCCTTTTAAAGAGCTCAGAAGGATCCAAGGTGATGCTTTAGATACTTTTAATCAGAGAATAAAGGTTATGTGACTCTTAGGTGTGCTGTCCCCAGCGCATCAGTGGAAGTCTAGTGTAGAAAAGGGATCACTTCAATGAGATTTGTGGGTGTGGCTTTTGCTTAATAGAGTAAATCCAAGAACTTTCACAGAATACCCACAGTTTTAAAGATACTTTTATTGTTGGAAACACCACTAGCTTGGACTTAATGGGTCAGAAATAGCAAAAAGGAAAATAAGTTCTTGGATTTGGAAACATTTATAGGCATGAACTAGGCCAAGAAAATCATGCAACCAAAACCAATAATAGTGTTTTATGAAAAAGGAAGAATAACTCAAAGAAGAGAATCAAAAGCCCAGATGGTAGAGCCAAGAGATATGGAGAATTGTTCCTCTGCAGGATTAGCAATGAATTCCGATCAAGGACTTTGAAAATTTGTCCAGGTGAAGTTCAGAATTGCTGTGGACTGTGTGTTGTATTCATTCCCCCATTCTTTTAAACAGGAGCATCTATAGCAGTTATCCTTTGCCTGTGCCACCATACTGTTTGACATGGGAGACACTAACAACTTGTCACTTTAGTTCACATGACTTCAGATTGAAAGGAACAATACTTGAGCTTTTATGAAAGAACTACACCCAAGAAGACTTACCTATATCTGGACCTGATATAAAGTTTTGTACTTTGAGCTCATGCTGTAATGGATTAAAACTTTTGAGGGTGACTTTTTTTTATATGAGAGGGACATGAATAATTGAGTTACAGAAGGTGGAATATGGTAGTTACCCACCAAGATGACCTCCAGTGATTTTTGTTTCTTGGTATTAAACTCTTGGGTAGTCCCCTCTCATTCTGAATACAGTTGGCCTCTGTAACTGATACTTCTGAGACAATATAATAAAAGACAATGTGGCTTCTATCTTGTGTTCTTTTAGATCACTTGCTTTGGTAGAAATCAACTGCCGTGCTAGTATACTCAAGCAGCCCAATGGAGAAGTCCATGTGACACTGCATTGAGACCACCTGCTAATAGTCAGCACTGATTTGCCATGCATGTAATCAGACACCCTGGCAGTGGATCTTCAACCTTAGTCAAGCCTTTAAATGAGTGTAGTCTTAGCAAGCATCTTGACTGCTATCTCATGTGAGACCCTGTGTCAGAAACACCTAGTTAAGCTGCTTCTAGATCCCTCCAACATAAACAGTATGAGATGATAAATGTATTTTTGTTTTGTTAAGAGACGGAGTATATGTTGCCCAGGCAGGCCTTGAACTCCTGGGCTCAGTGATCTTGCTGCCTCAGCCTCCTGAGCAGCTGGGACTACAGGCATACATCACAGTGCCCAGCTTGATAATAAATGTTTATTGGTTTTACTTGCTAAGATTTGAAGGTAATTTTTAAATGCAGCCATGGATAGCTAATAACATAATTTTTTCCAAAACTGAGGGGGTTTTTCCCCAAAGAAAAACACGAAGGATAAATATATGAAATGACATAAGAACCAAACTGCTAAAATCAAAGACAGGGAAATTTTTAAAAGCAAAATTCTGTTCATAGAAAGATAAAAAACACATATTATCTTCAACAGAATAAAAATTGAATAGATAACTGTGACTCCTCAACAGAAACAATGAAAGTCAGAGGCACCATAAAGTTATCGTCAATGTGGTACAAGAAAACAACTGCCAACCTAGAATTCCATAACAAACGACACCGTCTTTCAGTAATGAAGGTGAAATAAGTACATTTTCAAGAGAACAAAAACAAAAAGCTTTATCACCAGCAAACCCACACTAAAAGATCAAGTGTTTCCCCCATCACCCCTGCAAGCAGAAGAGAAAGGATCCCAGACAGAAGTTTGGAGTTGCAAGATATTATGAAAGCATGTAAAAGTAAATCTGAATCAATTATGCAATTATGTCTATGTAAAGCAGTGATAACAATGTCTATTGGGGCTTACGATAGAAAATTAAAATTTATAAACAATAGCACATAAATTAAGAAAGATGGGATTAAACTGAGTTAAAATGTTCTCTTAATTGACAAGAAAAAGGAAAAAGTACTGATATACATTAGACATTAATAAGCCATGGGTAAATAATATAAACTATAATAAAGCACTTAAAGACAAGTAAAGAATAGATTACTACAAAACTGATAAAAGGAATAATAAAACCGCCAATCAATCCAAAAGAAGAAAGAAAAGGAGAAAAATGATAGTGGAAGAGGTAGAAAAAAACAAACCAAAAAAAAGATAGTAGATTTAAGTTCACACACATTCCTATCTAATTATATTAAGGATAAATGACTGTATTGTCCAGCTAGGAGCAAACCATTTTCTTAGTAAGAGAAACTATGATCTGCTCTTTATAAGAGACAAACTGTAATGAAAGAAAAGCTTAAAGATAAAAGGTCATGTCATGTAAACACCAATTTAAAGAGACCTGGTATAGATATATATCACTCTCAGATAAAGTAAAATTCAAGAAAAAATGTCTGACTAGAAATACAGTCCTATTTCATAAAGATAAAACTAATTTATCAGGAAGATATAATAATTTTAAAATTATATGTACATAAATAACATTGTCTCAAAACACATAAAGCAAAATAACAGAACAACAAGGAAAAACAGGCACATCAACAATCGTACTGGGATTTTTAAAGATACTTCTCTCAGTAAGTGAAAAAATAAACAGACAAAAAAAAATTTGAAAACCAGTGAAGACATAGGAGTAAAAACAATGATTTAAATGCACCTGAGAGACATGCACAGAACACTACACCCATTACCATGGAATACACATTCTTTTCAAGAGCACATGAAATATTTATAAATGTTGACCATATCCAAGGCTATAAAACAAATCTGAATACAGTTCAAAGGATTGAAATTGTGGAATACATGTTTCCTGATCACAAGGGAACTGAGTTTGAAATCAATACAAAAACAACACACACAAGTAAACAGTAAAAGAGAAAAAGGAAAGAAACACCATGTATTTAGAAATTAAACCATACATGTCAAAATATCGCATGGATTAAAAAGAAATCACGATGGAAATTTAAAAATAGTTTGAATTTAATGTTAATGAAAATACTGCAAATCAAAAACTGTAGGATATAGCTAAAGTAGTGTTGATGGGAAATTTATAACTTTGCATACATAAGAAAGGAGAATGACTGAAATCAGTTAGGGATTCCTCTCAAGAAGTTAGGTACATAGTAACAAATTAAACCAAAGAATATACAAAGAAGAAATAATATAAATAGCAGAAGTGAATAAAATAGAAAACAAATATTAAATATAGAAGATCAACTTACCCAAAAGCTTGATTCTTTAAAATGACTTTAAAAGAAAAGGGAACCTGGGAGGCGGAGCTTGCAGTGAGCCGAGATCGCGCCACTGCACTCCAGCCTGGGTGACACAGCGCGAGACTCCGTCTCAAAAAAAAAAAAAAAAGAAAAGAAAAGGAAAGGAAAAATCTCTGAGATAATGATTTTGAAAGACAGAGAAATCAAATAATATCAGCAATGTATAAGTGGATATCAAAACATATCCTACAGATGGGAAAACGAGTAAATTGTATTGTCAGTAATTTGCCATTTAAGAAAAACCGGACAAAATCTTGGAAAATATAACAATAAAATAGACACAAGAAGAAATAACTGGTCCTAGGATAGAAGGGTTTAAAAAAAAAAAAAAGAGAAGAAACAGCCGGAATAAATGTACGCAAAATGCATTTGCAACTCAAGGATGTCACTGTTGACACATCATTG
The DNA here is from genome assembly GCF_000951045.1 of Mandrillus leucophaeus. Lineage (NCBI taxonomy): Eukaryota > Metazoa > Chordata > Mammalia > Primates > Cercopithecidae > Mandrillus > Mandrillus leucophaeus. The sequence continues at coordinate 1,284,326 of NW_012099987.1, forward strand.
ACACACACTTTGTTTTGAAGATTGCATTTTCTAAAAATCATCAAATATTACTTCATTTTTTATCTTTCATTTTAAATAAACTTTATCCATTTTGGGGTAGTGCTTCAGTATTTTTAATGCGTTATTTTTAGTTATTGCTTTAAAATTTTTATTTGAGCGATAGGCATGTTTAAAAATGTGTTTTGCATGCTGTTTTATATGTTTTTAAGTTATATTTGAAATGTGCTTAATATTTAGCTTTTCTATTTTAAAAATTTTATTAATCTTGGAAATTTTAAAGAAAATACCCATCTTCACTCACATTTCAACACTATATGAAATAAGACACAACTCTATCTACATTGTTATTTTGTCCTAGTTTTACAATCTCTAGTTTGCATGGTGTTGATTCTAGGAAAGGTGTTGAAAAAAAGTGTTCAAGTTTTGTAAATATTCCATTTATCTATTGTCAGCTTAAGTGCAGGAGTATATAAATTAGTTTAAGCTTACTGATTTTGTTGTTGAAATCTTCTATAGCCTCACAAATTTTTTAATCTGTTTGCCCTATCAGTTTCTAAAAAAGGTGTATTAAAATCTTCCTCCATGATTGTAGATGTCTCAATTTTTTTCTATTGATTGTTATATTTTACTTTATAAATTCCAATCTTATGTTGTTAATTATAAGTTGAGGATTATGACACCTTATTCATTAATAGTTCCTTTTATAATTACTATGTAGTGACTATTTTTAATCCTTATTAAAGCTTTTGTCTTTAAATGATATTTTGGACTCATGTTAATATTTTTAACCTATTGTAACTGAACCAGACCAATCGGGTTCAACTTCTATGTAACAAAGTTGTGAATTGCTTTTCAGTTGCTATGGACCTCCCAGGTTCAAGGTCATGTAACCTGAGCATGCCCAGATGAACCAAATGTGCAACCACTGGTGGAACCTAAGTGCTCAGACCAAGGAACAGGGACTGAATTAAGAAGCAGACACCACTGACATCATGACTCCCAGCAGCAACTCATTGCAAGCTCCAATCAGATCACCCCTCATTATCCTATACTTAAGAAACCTGACCCAGGCTGGGCGCTGGTGACTCATGCGTGTAATCTCAGCACTTTGGGAAGCCACGGTAGGTGGATCGCTGGAACCCTGGAGTTCTAGACCAACCTGGACAATATGGCGAAACCCAGCTCCACAAAAAAATACAAAAATTAGCCGGGCATGGTGGCATGCTCCTGTAATCCCAGCTACTTGGGAGTGGCACGTCAGCCTGGGTGACAGAGTGAGGACCCCGTCTGAACAACAACAACAAAACAAAAAACAAAAACAAAAAAACAAAACAAAAACCTGGCCCAACCCCCAGCTTGGGGAAACAGGTTTGAGTGTTTCCTCCTCTGGTCTACTTGCCAGTGCAGTCACAATAACCCTTTCACGTTGCAAAAACCTGGTGCTTCCGTGTTTGGCTTTGTGTTGCGCAGGCAAACTGGCCCGGTTTGGTTTGGTAAAGCCATCTTCCATTAGTTTAATATTTTCTTGGTGTATCTACCTAACTTTTACTTTCAAACTTTATAGGTTTGTTATTTTCTCTTGTAAGCAACACAGTGATGGAATTTGTTTTTGAGATATATTCTGAGGATCTATCTGTCTCAATATGTAAGCTTACTCTGTTAAAATGATTGATGAACTTATGTTTATCATAATATTTATATTTACATTTTCTGTTTACCATCTTTTATCACTGTGTCTTTATTTTTCCTTTCTTAGATTGGATTGAAAAACAAATGTATTGCCTTTTGATTCCTCTCTTGGCTTAGAAGCTATAGAATATATTTCTCTTCTTTTAATAGGAACCCTTAATATTTGAGGTACATAACTCCATATAAATTTTTTAACAATGTCTGTAATTATTCAATTTTTATTTTATTATTTTTTGAAACAGAGTCTTGCTCTGTTGCCCAGGCTGGAATACAGTGGCTCGATCTCGGTTCACTGCAACCTCTGCCTCCTGGGTTCAAGTGATTCTACTGCCTCAGCCTCCGGAGTAACTGGAATTACAGATGTGTACCACCACACTTGGCTAATTTTTGTATTTTTAGTAGAGACAGGGTTTCACCACGTGGGCCAGGCTGGTTGAACTCCTAACCTCAGGTAATTCACCCTCCTCGGCCTCCCTAAGTGCTGGGATTACAGGCATGAGCCACCACACCCAGCTTGTGATTAACCCAATATTTGTATCTTTCTTCTGAATGCCACATGACTTTTATCCATTGAGCATCAAGACCAACTCCAAACCTTGTAATTGTTGCATAGCATTTTGGCCTCAACTTTTTTCGAAGGTTAGAAAATGTTTTCTTGACGAGTCCATTAATTTTCTCACATATTTTGTAAGTTTCAGAACTCAACATTTTTGCTATATTTTATACTTTTCCTCTTGATTTACTTACCTTCTGGCTGAAGTTCATTATTTAATATTCCTTTGCAGACAATATGTGGAGGTAAATTTAATCTTTAAATGATGGCAAATATCTTTAAAATTTCCCTCATAACAATAGTTCAGCTAGGTATGAAATCCTATATACAGTCATTTTCTCTCACCACTTAAAAAAATTATGATGTTGTTTTATAGTATCTATGAGGTATTGAAAAATTCTGTTTTTAGTCTAATTCTTTTATATTTAATCGTCTTTTCTTTCTGGTGACTTAAAAAAGAATTCTGTTTCTTTCTTTTATTTTTGTAATTTTACTATGGTGTGTCCAGGTATGTTTTAATTTATTCTATCCAGTGTTTGTAGCACATTTCCAAATGGGGATTCTTTTCTTTGAAAATTCCCACATTTTCAAATGGGGATTTCTAAAAACTATGTTTTTAGTTACAATTTATTTTATTTTTTTAATTTTTGTGGGTACATAGTACATGTATATATTTTGATACAGGCATGCAATTCATAATTACATCATGGAAATTGGGGTATCCATTCCCTCAAGCATTTTCCTTTGTGTTACAACCAATCCAATTATACTCTTTTAGTTATTTTAAAATGTACAGTTAAGTTATTATTGACTATAGTCCTCCTGTTGTACTATCAAATACTAGGTCTTATTCATTCTTTCTTACAATTTTTTTTGTACCCATTAACCATCCCCACCTCCCTGCTATCCCTGCCACCCACCCCGGAGGAATCTTGTGTTTTCTCCAATTCAGAAACATGCTTAGCCTTTATCTTTTCCAATACTGCTTTTCTTCCATTAACACACTTGCATGCACTCCTATAACAGGTGTATGTTGAAAACACTCAATCTTTCTCCATTTCTATTAAAAGCTCTTTCATGTATTTCAAAGTATTTGTTTCTCCTTACTGCATTTCAGAGAAATTCCTCAGGGTCATTTTCACATTGATTCTCTTTATTATAACCACTGTAGGCTTTATTCCATCTGTTAACTTACAATATTTCAATGGCTATATTTTTTTTATTTCTGAGATATCTTATAATTCTAATACATTCTTTTAAAATATCACTCTACTTGTGCTTCATTTCTGCCTGCTTATTAATTCATTGCTTACTGTTTTTAATAACATCATTTTTTCATTTACCTTTCTGTAAGACAGTTTAGTTTCTTCAGGAGTGAACTTACATTCTAAAGTTTGATTTATTGGCTACTTTCATAGCATTAGATTACTTTATGGGGTTTGGAGTTGAATTTGCAGAGTCAATTTGAATAGGAATTTTATCCTTCCTTCCTTCCTTCCTTCATTTTCTTTTTTTTTGGGGGGGGGCCACAGAGTCTCGCTCTGTCACCCAGTCTGGAGTGCAGTGGTGCCATCTTGGTTCACTGCAACCTCTGCCTCCAGGGTTCAAGCAGTTCTCCATCTCAGCCTCCCGAGTAGCTGGGATTATAGGCGCCTGCCACCACGCCCTGCTAATTTTTTTGTATTTTTTAGTAGAGATGAGGTTTCACCATCTTGGCTAGGCTGGTCTTGAACTCCTGACCTTGTGATCCACCTGCCTCGGCCTCCCAAAGTGCTGGGATTACAGGTGTGAGACACCGCGCCCGGCCATTCTTTCCTTTTCTCTTTCTGTCACTCTTGATCTTACTCTCTGCTCACTCTTCCTCATTTAGTTATTTTGAAGTTGTCTTTCTAAGCCTACCCCAGTCTGTCAGGCTGGAACGAGATTTTATATTACATATGACAGGCCTCTGTTTTAGAGTAAATTGAGGCTAACACGGTTCCCCAGAGAGCCAGTGGATAATTTTGTTTTGTTCCTGGTACTTCCTTTTTCTATTATTCTGAGATTTTCTTACACTTTCTTCTGACTTACACTTCCTATTATCTGATTTCTGAGTTTTACTCTTTCTTAATTTACTCCCTGAATTTTAGTGAAGTATTACCTTTTTGGGAAAAAGTGCAAGGGAGGTAAGTTTTAGAGCATTTCCCTTCCTAAAAATGTCTTGATTCTACTCTTATGTTTAATTGTTTATTTTGCCTTAGAATTTAAAGGTATTACTCCATTGTTGTCTAGTTATTTGTGTAATTATTGAGAAATCTGATTTTATTTTTATTTATTATCTTTTGCATGTGACCTCTCTTTTCTCTTTGTAAGATTTTAGGCTCTTTGTATCCTGATGTTCTAAAATCTACAGTGATGTATCTTAGCATGGTCATTTTGGTGACATTCAGTGTGAAATTCAGTATAGAAAGTGACATCCTCCAGTTCTAGGGCATTTTATTGTATTTGTTTAATAATTTCTTCTCATTTCTCTTCACGGAAAAGAGGAGCTCCTATTATCTGGATGTTAGGTTTTAATTTTTTATGTTTTCTATTAGTTGTAGTGAATAATTCTGCTATGAACACGGTATACAAATATCTCCTCAGGATTCTGTTGTTAATTCTTTTAGGTACATACTCAGAAGTGAAATTGCTGGATCATATGGCAACCTATTTTTACTATTTGCATGAAATGTATTTTTCCATCTTTTCACATTCAACCTATTTGTGTCTTTGAATCTAAACTGAGTCTCTTGTGGACAGCATTCAGTTGGATCATGTATTTTCATCTATTCTTCCAATTTCTGTCTTTTAATTAGAGAGTTTAATTTATTTATATTTAAAGTAATTACTGAAAAGGAGGGACTTTGTTATGTCATTTTGCTTTGTTTTCTATATGACTCATAACTTTCTTGTCTCTCATTTCCTGCCTTACAGTTTTCTTTTATCTTTAGTTGACTTTTTATAGTGAAATGTTTTAATTCCCTTCTCATTTCTTTTTGTGTATATTCTATAATTATTTTTGTGGTTACCATGGGGATTATATTTAACATCTTAAAGTTATAACACTCTAATGTGAATTTTTACCAGATTAACTTCCAATAGCGTACAAAAAGTCTGCTCCTTTACAGCTCCATGTGTACCTCTTTTTATTATTGAAGTCACAGAATTACATCTTTATATATTGTGCATCCAAAAACATAAACTAGTCACTGGTTTTTAAAATTCATTAGTCTCTTAAATTATGTAGAAAATGAAATATGGATTTACAAACCAAAGTTATAAGAATACTAGCTTTTAGACCAATAATTGTTTTTTAATTTATTGGTCTCTTAAATCACATATAAAACAAAAAGTGGAGTTATGCCGGGCGCAGTGGCTCACACCTGTAATCCCAGCATTCTGGGATGCCAAGGCGGGTGGATCACAAGGTCAAGAGTTTGAGACCAGCCTGGCCAATAGGATGAAACCCCTTCTCTACTAAAAATACAAAAATTAGCCAGGCATGGTGGCGGGTGCCTGTACTCCCAGCTACTTGGGAGGCTGAGGCAGGAGAATCGCTTGAACCCGGGAAGCGGAGGTTACGGTGAGCAGAGATCATGCCACTGCATTCCAGCCTGCGCAATACAGCGAGACTTGGTCTCAAAAAAAAAAAAAAAATAGTCGAATTACAAGTCACTGTTGGCCTAGCATGGTGACTCATGGCTATAATCCCTGTACTTTAGGAGGCTGAGGCGGGTAGCTTCAGCCCAGGAATTTGGGACCGGCCTGGGCAACATGATGAAACTCCATCTCTATGAAAAATACAAAAAATTAGCCAGGCATGGTGGCACATGCCTGCAGTCCCAGCTACTCTGGAGGCTGAGGTGGGAGGATCACCTGAGCCTGAGGTCAAGGCTGCAGTGAGCTGAGATCATGCCACTGCATTCCAGCTTGGGCCACAGAGTGACACCCTAGTCTTAAAAAACAAACCAACAAAAAACCAAGTTATTGTCACCATAAAACTAGTTTTAATAATTGCTCATGTATTTTTCTTTATTAAGACCTTTATGTTTTCATATAACTTTGAGTTACTGTCTAGTGTCCTTTTATTTCAAGCTGCAGGAACTATCTTTAGCATTTCTTGCAGAGCAATTTTTGTTTTGTTTATTTTTTCCCTATGATTGTGCCATGCTTTCCTGTATCTTTGTATGTCTTGTGATTTCTTTGTTGAAAGTTGGCCACTGGAATCTAATAATGTGGCAGCTGGTAATCAGAGTCCTCCCCATTCCCGCAGGGTTTGCTGTTTTTTGTTGTTTGGGTTTTGGTTGTTGTAGGCTGTACTCATGCCAAGCCAAGGATCAATCTAAGGTGTCAACCAGTCTCCTCAGGTGTTTTCTGAGCCTGTGTCTTTTCCTGGGCATGTGCGGTGACTTTCTTATTTCTCCTGGATATGCAGATGCCTTTGAATGTCCTAGTCTTTAATGTTTGGCTCCCAAAAGGGCAAAAAGGAAAATGAAGGAGAGGAAAAAGGCGCTGGCCCTTTAAGTCTCCTGGCAGTTGCTTCAGCCTGAGGGGGAGGGACTTGCCACCTTGGAGGAGGGGTTGGGTGGTGGTGGTGCAACAGTGGCTGTCCAACTCTGTGCGGACACTCTTAGGATCAGAAGTAGCAATCAGCAGTCAGAACACAGATCCCCAGTATTTGGAGGATGAGTACTTGCTCCTTATTGCCACCCAAGCCCAGCAAACTGCAAGCAAGGGACTCCAGGAACAAGTGCACAGCTGCCTTGCTGGAGGCTACAGGGTGGGGGATGGTAGCTATTGCGGAGCTAAGAGCTGAAATTGACAGAAACTGCAATTTACCTTGCAAGCCTTCTATAGATGCCAGAGTTCCAAAATAGTTACATCAGACATATCCTGCCAGTACCACTTGTTGACAGATTCCTGCTGCTTCCTATGTTGCCATCTTCCCAGAATCCTCTCTTAAAAACTTTTTTTCTTAAGTCTTTTTGGTTTGGTTTTGTTTTTTGGAGGGGAAGAAATTTTATGTGTACCCCATGAGTTTTATTAGTGATTTTCATTATTAACTTTTAAATTAATCTTTCTGTGTCAATAATTGTATACGTCCAGTCCTCTTAACTCCCTTTCCTGTTTATCTAGAAACTGTATTAATTCTTCTGTCAGACTTTAAGCTAGGAGCTGGATGTTGATAGTTTCTATTTTTCAGTTACTCAGCTGTCTGAGGAGGTTGGGGAGATGGAAAAAAAAAGAGAGTGAGGTAATTTCTGTCTACATAGGGGCATTTTTCATTTAAATCTGTTGAATCTCTGCATTTTGTCCAGAGGGTCAGTTCCTTTTGCCATATCTCTGCTTTCTTGTGTTTAAAGAACATTGGTCATCTTGGTGCCAGGATCAGTTAAAGTGAAGACCTATGACTTGTGGACATACATGAAATGTGGTCTTACATTTTATCTGTAAATATTTCAGCATGTGTCTCTAAATGATAAACTTTAAAGACATAACAACAAATATATTACATCTAAAAATTAACAAAACAATTTAATACAATCAAATATCCTGTTTTCAAATTTCCAATTGTCTCATACATGTCATAAATGTGTTTTTGTGTGTTTGCTTGAATCAGAATCCAAGTAACTTCCACACATAATGATTAATTGATATATAATTTAAGTCTCTTTTAATCTATAGGTTTTCTCTTTCATCTCTTTTTTCTGTGCAACTTTTTGTTTGGTTGAGAAAACAGGTCATTTGTCTTACACAGTTTCACGAAGTTTATAGTTGGTTTTGCTCATTGTGTAGTTTAGTATGTTCCTCTGACCTCTGTAATTCCTGTGACTTGGTAATGCTATAGGCACTCTTGCTTTTCCATAATGACTGGTTTTCTCCCATTTTTTTTTTTGTGATATTGACAGAAGTCAAACATTTTTATATGCTAACCAAAAGTTATTCATCCTTCCTCCATGCTAGTTAGAACCACTATTTTGCTCAGTTGTCAATTTGCCCAGTCTCAGGGTATAAGTCATGATTGGTTTGAGTCAATCACAGCAATACTGTTTTTCTTCACTATCAATTTGTTCTAGAGATGAGTATGTGATTCCATGTTGGCAAATGAAATATAACAAGTTCATTAGAAAAGGTTTTTCTCTTCCGTAAAATTTGGAAAAGTGTGAGAAGAAAGATCTTTTTTTTTTTTTTTCTTTTTCTCACTTCTTACTGCTGAGGGAGGATACAATGCCTGCTGCTGTAATAGCTACATGATCTCAATCTGATTCTTATTCTGTATAAGTGATCTTTTTATCTCTGGAAACTTTTAGAAGTTCCACTTTGTCTTTGATATTTTTCAACTTCATTATAATGTATCAGGGTTGGGTTTTTTGTTTTTTGTTTTTTCATTACATCTCTTGCTGGACACCTCATGAACCATCAAACTTTTATTAAAAGTTTTCTTTAAAATGTAATGAACCATAATTATCTACTTTTACAAGTTCTCAAGTATAATTTATTGGTATTAGCATAGTCCATATGGCATTGATCTCACAAAAATCAGATTTATCTTTTAAGCCACTTTAGACAAAAAACCAATTAATTTCCACTAACAAAAAAGAAAAGAAAAACCCTATACTATTTTTCTTTTAAAACTTTAAATAATGAAATGTTCTATGCATATACAAGAGAAATAAAGGAGTATATATAACATATATATGTACCAGGTTTGTTCTTAAATGTAATTAACAAGTATTCCACTGAATTATTTTTTCTTTTTCTAAGACTTGAATTAACTGTACTATCTATTATCTTTTCCTCAGGATGCAGAGAGTCTTAGGAAGAATTTGATGTGATTGGAGGTGGGGAAAGGTACCCTAAAATACTTAGGTAAGACCAATATAGTTTATACAATTCATTTTAATGTTCTTTATGGTGAATATAGTATCCATGAAAAGAACTAAGAAAGAGGGACTCATAAAAACTTAATAAAAATGTCTTGGTCATCTAAGAAGTGTGAATTGAGAGGAAACTGTCAGGATGCCAACCTAAAGAAAAATCTTTGTCATCCTGTGTTACAGGATCTGAAATCTCATCTTTAGAATTGCTTTGTTGGATCATAAAATCTTTTAAATATTCAAGAAAATTCCATCGAACTGATGGTCCTCCACGAGGAATCATGTCTTATTTATTGCTAGCAGTTTCTGGCACGTAATAGGTAGTCAAGAAAATGTCTGCTGAATAAATATTAAATAACAAAATTGAAAAGAACATTGAGAAGAATAATACTTAAAGACCAACTAACACTTGTATGATAGATTGCCACAAGTAATTAAGCCATAATATCTTTGACCACGATGTGTAACCACTTTATGTTGTATCACCCAGACTCTTCCTATCTTTTTTTTTTTTTTTCCCCCAATTCTGGTTGCACTTGATTATATTGTTGAGGGTAGAGAACCTGGGCTTGAGTTCATAGATCAGCAAAAAGAAAAGAGGCATTTTTAAGAGACTCTTATTATCCAAATTAATATCATTTAATCTTTTGTTATCACAGTGCTTATGAGGTGCCAACTTATCTATGTCTTAAAAATATGTTTACATTGTTGTAAGAACAAATACAAGTTTGTTGGTATGATTTATGGGTGAGAATCCTTAGAGAGAGATGTATTTCCATTTATATATTATTTTTAGGAGAAAATTTCACTGTCTTAAAATGAGCTGCTTTATGACACAGTGTCCATGAATTGTATGTATATATTTTTTTATCCTTCCACCTCAGTCTCCTGAATCGCTGGGATTTTAGGCACAAGCCACTGCACCTGGCATCAGTTGTATATTGAAAAGCAGAAAGAGGTTTGTAATCAAGATGGAAACTTCATTACTATCACCACCATCGTCACTTTTATCATTTCCATTACACTCTTGGTGCAATGGCGTTGAGTACTCTCTCCAATCTATGAAACAATATATAACATATTAGTTATACATTGCACAGCTCTGAGAAACTCAGAGGTCAAATGCTATCAGCTAGTAAACAGTAGTAAGGTCTTCGGAGGGATCAACTATTTAAAGCATTAATCTAAATGCCCTATCCCCACTAACTATCCTTCTCAAGTAAAAAAGTGTTCCAGAATCCTTTCCTAAGCTATGATTTAGCCCTCTCCTTTTGTTTTTCTCCCTTTTAATCATCTTCCCTTCCTTCTTGATTCACTCTCCTCTCTCCTCTCCTCCCTCACCGTTTTTTTTTTTTTTTTTTTTCTTGCTAACCAATATGTTCAAAACTGAAAGGAGATCAAGAGGTAACTTTCAGGTTTTGAACATAGAGGTTAGCAAGAAAAAAAGGTCATATGAATGGTGGAAGAGGTGAGATGAATGGTGGAGGAGAAAGGGGAAGAGATAAGGTAAGTCTGACTAACAATTTATTTTAACTTTCTCCAATTCCTCTATAACATAAATGCAGGTTTGCAAGATTTTGTAGGTGAATGTATACGTAGAGGTAAAATAAAGTTATAATGTGAATACTGTTGGGGGGATGCAATATCCTAATCTGAAAAACAAAAACTACATGAAAACACAGAACAGCTCTGCCCATTTTTCCAAACTAACATCGTTTTTTGTCATTAAAAGAAAAATCTTGTTCTCTCTTTCTGCTGTGATGTGTGTGCATGTCTGGCTTGCACGGAAATGAGGACCTGAAGAGAGATGGGGGATGTACGATGCGGGCATAAAATCCACTTTGTAAACATGTTCATCATTCCATAATGGCATCCCCTTTGGTATTTACAGAAGATTTCTCCTTGTGTGTTTTACACAAAGGTGAGTATGACTAACGTGAATTTCCGCTCATTTGCCTTTTCTAGGTGGAATTGTGTAGCCCAATAAACACAATAATAAAGAAGGCTTCCTAAAGACAAAGTGAGGATTTCTCAGTGTGCTTTTTATTAAAGGATGGAGAAAATCTTGCATTTGGCTACAGGTTGACATTTTCAAAAGCCTACTCTGAGACAATTATGTATCATACACATTTTAAAAGTTTTTAGAAAATTGTCAATGCTGTACATGCTACTTAAGAAAACATGGAATAAAAAAAAAAGTGAAAAATCTGATCGTAGTTTCGCTTTTAATTTATTGGTATATCCTTCTGCATCAAGGTATTTTGTTGTTGCTTGAACGTTTGCTGCTACTTATTCCCTCCCACATTTTAAAAGATAATTTATGTAGAATTATGTAGAAAGTGAGGTATCAATTAATAGGTTGGATTTATAAAGAACAGAAGAGGAGCCATACTGGCCTTTGGGGTAAAGCCAACCGTATTAATTGTCCAGCCCTGTTGTGAGGTAGAGGAAGTATTCGTTTGAGGGGGATGCGAGCCTCTCTCATTGTAAAGACAGTTTTTGATCAAATATTCAATATGTACATGTTTGGAGTTCAGTACGTCTTCCAGAGCTACTGGCGAAAGCTTCTTTCGTTGACATGGGCTACAATGGTTGCTAAAACCTGTGTGCCAGAAGCAAGGGGTGGGGAGACGCCATTTGCTAAACCGGAACTGGTTAAAATCTCAGGGTGGAGACCATTCCCAGTCAGCAAAGGCTTGCGAAGTGCATACAGTTCCTGCTCCTGGTGTCTACTCTGAAGAGCACAAAGTGGACGTTTGTCTGCCATTTCACTGGCAGTAGGATCAGCAGCTGCTGGTGAGCAAAGAGGTAGTAGTGAGTCACTGGAGTGGTGGGCGCCGGGGCAGCGCCCTACGTGGAAAGGTCAGCGGCGAACCCAGCTCCATGGCCTAGTCTCGTCAGACCGAGCGCGGACCCTGCCGGCTTCCGTTCTCTTCCGCTTGTCTCAGGTGCAGCACAGATCCCTCCGCCGTAGCGTGCGCTCCCGGTAGCGCTGCGATCAGCTTTTCGGCAATACCCGGATGGAAGTGTAATGGCCGCCATCAGGGACTCGCAGGCAATGGGGACTACGACAGGTACTCCCCGTGAGCGGGACTGCCCAGACCTTTTAGGATGCCGGAACTTCTAGAGGGCCGGCCAGCAGGCAAACGGCGAGTTTGTGGACCGTCAGGGTCCCCCAAACAGGGCTAGGGATCCGCCTCTTGTGAGAGGAAGCGCAAGTTAAATAGTCCCGGCCATTCAGCGCTTCCGCCTAACTTGCCGCAAAGTTTTTCTGGAGAAGTCGGGGTTTTTTTGCCGAGCGCTTTTGCAGGCTGCTGGACCTAACCCTTACTTTCTAGACCTGGGGTTGTTTTACGTCCGGGCTTTTTGAACTCTACACTCTCCTACATTCTAGGAGCTGGGTGGGAGTAGGGCACGGTGTGCCTCCGCGCTCCCCGCGGGGCAGCCGAACCCCGGAGGAAGGGGCGGATCGGGCGCGGTGTTTGGGGCGAAGCTGGGCGCGCGGCGCTCGAAGCACTCACTCGGCGGGTTTCGTGGTTGGTGGAGACAGCAAGGGCACCCCGCAGACCGCACCCCTCGAGCTATAGGTTCGCAGGCCCGACTCGACGGCGTCCCTATTGCTGGCCCAGCCTATGGTCATTGGGGGCCATTTCTTGCAGAGATGCCCAGCTCCCTGAAGCGCTCGCTCTTCTCCAGAGTTGGCCAAAGGTGCTCTTCCCCGCAGACCCTAACCACACCCAGTGGCAGATGGATTTCTTTGTAACTGGCTTTCTCACATGTAGGGTTCATTTTGACTCTATTCTTTACATGGTGTCCTCTTTGTCAAGTAGACAGTCTCTTCCTAGGTGGCTGTGGTAATTGAAAAGTATATGGAGTGAATGTATATAAGGAAAAATGTTTTAACTCTTAAGCGGACCGATCAAACAGATGTAGCTTTAAAGTTTAGAATACAACAGTTAAGACTCAGTTTTCTTTTTAGGTTTAAATTTGATAGCAAGTAGTGTATGTGAGCTGTTTGAGTGCAAACATTGTTGAGTATGTTGTCAAACGTCTAAAAAACCCTAGAAAAATAAAATAAGTCAATGTTCAAGGAATTCATAAGAATGTTGGAATTTTTACAGTTGTCACAGTGATAAAACATGAAGACACCAAACTGTCAGGATAGGAATTCTATTAACTTGAAAATGTGCATGTTAGATCTAGTTACTGGTAATTATTGAATTGCTTTTTCTGCAGCAAGGGGTCTGATTTGAGTATACTCTAAGGTTGGTATCCTCAGATTTAATTTAAAACATTTAAATTGATTCAGTGAAATTTCCTAACATTTTCAGAGTTTAACTGCAAATTTATAGAAATGCATTCACTACCTTTCAGCAAAATTCTCTTTTCTGAAATTTATAAAGAGACATTGCATTCTTTTAACACTTTGAGGGTGTTGGGATTTCCTGGGGAAGGTAAGCATAGTAAACAATGTTGATTTTTGCTATAAAAACTATAAATTAGATCATCCCTAGATACAGAAAATTGCCAACAAAAGGGGGAGGAGAATAAAATGTAGGTATGTTACACAACCAAATGTTTCCTGTTTGTTGCAGTGAAAATAAGTATAATGACCACTTAAAACGTTTTATATCTGGTTTTATGAAAGGACAAAAGACAGTAACCACAATGAACACCCACTATGTGCATTGATAATGTATGAACTTTTAAATGCTTCGGTTTTTTGCCATGGTCACACTTCGGATTCTGTTCTAGCCTCTCTGGTAATAGTATGCTGTAATCCCAGAAGTTTCTATATTTTGAAACATTACAGAGGGACTGTACTTTAGCCTAAATCTATAATTTGACTTCGAGATATACTTTAAATGCCCTTTAAGTTTATTTTTATTGTTTGCTTTTCTGTATATAGTTGTTTAGAATTGTTCTCATTGAGGCGTTCTGACATTGCATACTTTAGAGTACTTAATACAACTTTTTTTTTTTTTTTTTTTTTTTTAAATGATAGGAGACTTTAATCTTGCCGGCATTCCTTCAGGTATGCTACTGAAGGTTTTGTGGCAAAGTGCCATAAGCAGAAGAAAAGGGTTTTAACACAGTCTTGAAATTTTTGTTTATTATCTGGTCCCAGGTGTGTAGGCTGTGAGTATTTCAATTCTATATGGGGTATTGGCGTCTCATGGTGAGCAGTTTTCATGGCATATTAGATACCAGAAATAAGTATTAAGGGTTACTATTGTGGTTGTAGGATAACTGAGTTGGAATCAGATCCAGATATTAGTTCTAGTTTTGTGACTTTGGGCAAGGCTCTATTTCTTTTTCTTGTAATAAATGAAGATACTGAGTCAGATTGATTCTAGGCTTCAGATTGTGACTTTTGCAAATTTATGACATGTTATCACTGGGCATCAATGATATATGCTTAAGGGTAGAGAGGTTTTCTTAGTTTTGTGTGTGTGTGTGGTTTTTTTTAGGTTTCTTTATACACCTTAAGTTGAATGTGACGTGTAATTGAACAGTTTTTGTAGTCAAAAGTTTTAAAATCTTGGTCTTCATTTCCAGATATCATCTCTTCTTTTGATCACTGTTCCTGATTGTGACATTGTGCAAGTGTTAAATTGTGTGCCTTTTGTTCCTGAAGAAAGAGGTATGGTAAAGATTGAAATACTGGAGTATATAGTCTATTAAGTAGTAAGTTAGTATGTTTTAATATTGGACTAAATAAAATAAAATACAGGTTAAGTATCCCAAACCCAAAAATCCAAAATGCAAAATTCTTTGAGCGCTGACATGATGGTCAAAGGAAATGCTCTTTGGAACATTTTGGATTTTGAACTTTTGGATTTGAGGTGCTCAACTGGTATAATGCAAATATTCTAAAATCCTAAAAAAGAAAAAGAAAAAAAGAATGAAACCTTTCTGTTCCCAAGCATTTCGGATAATAGACCCTCAACCTGTAGTTTACATATACATGAGTTTTCATAAGTTATGTAAGTTACAGTTGTATTTTATTTTTTGGCCAAAATAAAATACTTAAACATGGGTTTTCATTTTAATCTAAGCAAAAGAAGTAATTTTTGGTTTCATAGTTTATTGCTTAACGTTTTGTTAGAGATCCAAATACAACTTTAACTGTATCATCCTTCTAAATAGAAGGTGGCATTAAAGACTTCTGGGTAATGAACAGTGGAGATAAAGGTGGCAGATAGATGTTTCAAAGCTGTATGAATGGCCAGAAGAGTGTGGTTGTGGTCTAGTAAGTGCAAAGCAATGTACCTAAAGAAAAGTTATCTCGTATGTGTTTATATTATGACTAATAGCATCTTCATTATGAATCAGGAGCGGGACTTGGGAATCACTATCGTGTTATGATTAGTTTCTTGAAGACAATCGTGAATGTCTGGGTGTAGACAAAAAAGGAGGAAAAATATGCCAACAAATCTATGGTATTATAAGGAAAGCTTTGGAAATGTAGTGGAAAATATTGTACCCGTGTAAAAAACCATGTTTTTTCTACCCTCGAAACACAGATGTCTCTTACTGTTTGTGTTGGATAGGTCCTGGGATCTTTGAAATCCTAAGATTCTTGGATACCACAGTATCATAAAATTCCTCTAAATGCAGTAAGTATACACACAAGTATAACCAAAAATTAGGAATAAGATTATTTATGTAACTGCTGAAATAGCTGTCGTATAGTATACCACCTTACATTATTGGTTTAATTATCATAACTGTGTTCTTCTCTGAACTTCACCAGCAAATGGATTTCTGTTCAGGGCCATTTTTTTACAAAGGCATGAATTTTGATTTTGTCAGAAAATAATGTACATTGAGTAGAGAGCAGTAGAGCTGAGTTGAGGATACCACGTTATCATTTATGTCATTAAGTAACTTTTTCCTATATAACATTTGTTTGACTTCCTACCATGAGGTTCACATGCGTACTATGTTATTCCTGAGGAGATAAAGTAATTCTGAATGCTAAGAATTTTCCTAAAGGTTGAGCATCCCAAATCTGAAAACCTGAAATCCAAAATACTCCAAAATCTGAAACTTTTTTAGTGCTGACATGAAGCTCAAAGGAAATCATCATTGGAACATTTTGGATTTTGGATATTCAGCCAGTAAGTAGTGTGAATATTCCAAAATCCTCAAAAATCTCAAATCTGAAACACTTCTAGTTCCAAGCTGTTTTGTTTTGTTTTGTTTTGTTTTGTTTTTTTGAGATGGAGTCTCACTGTGCCACCCAGGCTGGAGTGCAGTGGCGTGATTTTCTCGGCTGACGGCAACCTCTGCCTCCCGGGTGCAAGCAGTTCTTCTGCCTCAGCCTCCCGAGTAGCTGGGACTACAGGAGCATACCACTATGCCTAGCTAATTTTTTTTGTTTGTTTGTTTGTATTTTTAGTAGAGACGAGGCTTCGCCATGTTGGACAGGCTGGTCTCAAACTCCTGACCTCCAATGATCTGTCTGCCTCGGCCTCCCAAAGCACTGGGATTACAGGGGCGAGCCACTGTATTACAGGCATGAACCACTGCTCCCGGCTTACTTCCAAGCATTTGGGTAAAGGAATATTCAGTTTGTACTATTTGAGCCAAACTACCCAGAAAAAGTAATGTAACGAAGAATGAAAGCTTTAGATGTAGTGAAGTAAATAAGAGACTGCTATGTGATGACTGACCAAAATGATTTTTATTAATTTATCTTGAAAAGTTGTGAGCAAAGTCTGACTAAAAATTTAAAGCTGTGACTGGTATGGCTGCATGAAACAAGTGTCAGAATATTAGAATGAAGGTACATGATGTGAAGTTTCAGAAAATTAAGTGGACTTCACATAGGTCTCATTTCATGAGGAAAGTCAAATAATTTCAAAATGTAGTAAGCTTATCGTCAACTCCTGATTAAAATTGGTTTGTTGAAGGCTGTGGCTGGTAGAAGACATGTCATATATTGTTTTTGTCAACTCAGTATCTCTTCATTTAGGGAACCACTCCTCCCCTATTCTGAGTGGTTGGTGGGCTCTCCATCAGTCTTACTGTCTTATAACCTGAGCTTGGTCATCCCTATTGCAACAGTGATTGCTGTTACTCATGCAGAACCAGTCAGAATCCTTTTTCAAAATTTATGGGCGAATGCTAGGACAAAGGTGTAGTACATTTTCTCTGAAATTGTTAATCTGGGAAGGTGCTGGTGACATTCTTTACCACGTGTATGAAAAGCACATCTGTGTAGTGGGAGAAAGTGATGCCATAAGGAGATGGGAGATGGATGGTGGTAGTGCCACTTTCAATCTCAGGGAACATGGTAAGTGGTACCTACTTTTGATTTTGTGAGCTATCCTGGTGTCCTTCTCAGTCCTTGTGCCAGAATTCTATGCATAAATTGGTTTGAATTGGAGCAGAAAGTGTTCTGATGAATATATGGCCCTTATGAATTTAAGGTCTAAAGTTTCAGATTGATCATTCACATCCTTCTGTAGTTTGCCACTTTCCTATACCTTATAAAAGGTTCCCTTTATTTATTCATCATTTGTGCATGCATTCAATCCGCTTTCATTCAACCTACAAACATTTTTTGAGTGTCCATTATGTACGAGTATGTGCAACTGCATGGATATGCAAGGATTATATGTACTAGACTGAGTGGATGGTGGATATATGACATTTTTTTTTTATTTCTGGTACACAGATCAACAAGCATGTGTTGAGAATAATGACTGTGGTGCTTGGCATCTAAGTAATAACGTGAGAATAAGAATTCCTTGTCTTGGAAGTGCTTCTAGTTAAAGAGTTCATATTAATATACAGCAAACACAACAGAAAAAACAGATAAATGAATGCACAATTGTATTTTAAGTCAATTTTGATGGGAAGGAAGTGAGCAGGTTGAACCATTTAGGAAGATTTCGTGAAGAATATATAACTTTAAATGTATTTTTAGTTATGAATGTGGCTTTGATAGGCACAGAGAATAACTGAAGAAAGGATGGAGTTAAAAATGATTATAGGCTGATCCAGGTTGGAGTGGAGATTGGTTTCACTGTAACAGTATGTGTTCTTTGGAAATGAGGTAGTAGAAAATAAGGTGACTGTTTAAGGTAAATCTTTGTATGAGGCCTTTGGAAAACGAAGCAGAAATTTTGGCTTTCTACTAAGATGGAGATTTCTTTGAAAAGATGTGTATATTTCTTTTCATATAATTTCATTTTTGTATGCTGAAATATAAAGTATGATGGAATACTGTAAAATTATTCATTATGGCGAAAACCTTTATTATAGTCATCTGTCTTGAAGATTTTTTAAAAATAGCAAATAACTTGAAATGCCGATTTATAAATATGTATGTATAACCTTTCTCAAAAAGAGAAAGGTAAGAAGAAATAAATATATATAACATTTCTTCTTACCTTTCCCTTTTTGAGAGATCTCTTAGTAATAGTCAAAACCATACCCTATTCCTTATCAATAAAGCCCGTTTGAAACGAATGTAGCAATAGATGTAAAAACATTTAAAGGCTGGGGAGGTGGCTCATGGCTGTAGTCCCAGCACATTGAGCAGCTGAGCTGGGAGGATCGCTTGAATCCAGGAGTTCGAGACCAGCCAGGGCAACATAGTGAGACCCCCATCTCTATTTAAAAAAAAATGTTTTTAAAGATAAGGAACAAAATTAAAGTGATGATTGATTGCTCATAGAATGTTCATTTTGGGCTCCAGAAACTAGGAATGATGTAAAACTTATTGTTGGGTCATTGTCTCATTAAATGCTGTCGTTTCCTATGTCCTTGCCTACCTTCTTTCCTCATAGCCTCGCATCTGACTCTCAACTCAGAGAGTAACATTTGGATTAATCCAGTTGGATTATTCCAAGGTTGGCAAGCTTTTTCTGTAAATGGCCAGATAGTAAATATTTTAGGCTTTGTGGGCCATATGGTTTCTGGTGCAACTATTGTAACACAAAAGAAGCCATAGGCAATATGTAAATGAGTGAGTGTGGCTGTATTCCAATGAAACTTAATTTACAGAAACAGGCAGCAGGCCAAATTTGGCCGGCAGGCTGTCATTTCATTCCACAAACTCTCTCAGTCACATCTGCGCACCTGCTAGCATCTTTATTTATCCTCCCTTCTAGTTACTATAGATGGATCATGTTTGCTCCTTTCTAAGTTCACCTCTTCAACTTGTTCACTAGATTCTGTCCCTTCTAACCTGAAAGACTTTGCTGCTGCATTTCTTTCCTATCCTCCATCATCAATTTTTTTTATTTTTACTAGATTATTTTAATAAGCATGCAGTCATACTGTAATTTCTCCCACCTTTAAGACGCAAGAAATAAAATTAAACAAAACAAAACAACTCCTTTATCGTAAAACTCCTTGAAAGAGTTGTCTGCACTACATCACTACTTCCTGTTCCCATTTTGCCTTACATCCAAGCTTGTCAGCCTATGTCCTCTATAACTCCACTGAAACTCTTCTAATCCATTTTACCAGTGATCTTCACATTAAGTCTAGTTAGTCGTCATCTTACTTGACAGAGTTGTTCAATCCCTTATCCAGGAAACATTTTCTTCATTTTGCTTTGAGGTTACCACATTTCTTGATTTACCTTAAGTCTTATTGGTCTTTTATTTCCTGTCTCACTTGCTGGTTCTTTTTAATCTCTTTCTGTTGAATGTGTTATAGAATCTTAAGGCTCAGGCCTTGGACTGCTCTTTTTGTTTATTCCCCCTGGTGATTTCATCCTGCTCCAAGTACTTGAAAGTACATATACGCACACCGATAACTCCCCAAATTTCATCATCCACCTAGCCCTGTATAGTCTATATCCAGCCACATAGTCCACCTTTCCTCTTGAATGTCAAATAGACATCTCAAATGTTACATGCCTAAAATGGAACTTTTGGTATATTTCCTACTACTTTAACAATCTTTTGTATCTCGGTAAATAGCAATTCAGTTCTTTCCATTGCTGTCAGAACTTCTAAAGTTATCCTTGACATGTCGCTTTCAGAGAAAGCATGTCAGGATATCTTGTAGGTGCTAACTTCAAAATATATTCAATCTTACCATGCCTCATTATCCCAACCAAACCACTATCAACTCTTACTCGGATAATTGCACTGTGTATTCTTTGTCTTTACTCTTAATCCCTCCTGAATACTCTGTTCTTAGCATGGCAGCCCAAGTGATAGAAGTAATTCAACTCATGGTAATTCTCTGCCCGCAATGCTCCAGTAGCTTCCTCTCTGATTCAGAATAAAACCAAAGCCTTTATAGTTTCTATCAGGGCCTGTTTCTGTCCCCTTGTTACTTCTCTGACCTCATCTTCTAGCTTTCCCTCTAATGCTTTCTGTTGTGGTCATACTGATTTTCTTGCTGTTCCCCAAATGTGTTAGGCACATTGCACACTCAGGGTCATGGCACTTACTGTTTTCTTTTCTTGGATTGTTGGCTTCCTCAGCTCCTTAAGAGCTTGACTCCAATAAGACCTTTTCAAGTGAGGGCTCCCTGACTTCATAATTAAAATTATAGCACTCTGATTCTGCCTTTCCATCTTTGCTTTATTTTTGTCTGTAGCACTTGTTGCCTTTGAATATACATTATAGTTTACTTGCTTTGCTTATTACCTGAATAATCAGTAAAATGTTATCTCCGTGAGGGGAGAGATTTTTGTCTGCTTTGTTTACTGCCATATTCCCAATGCTTAGAACATAGATGTGGTGCTAGCTATAAGCCTGGCACCATCCCACATGCTGGTGATACAGTAAAGAACATTACAGATGTAGTTCTCATCCTTATGCAGCTTATATTCCAGTGGTAGAGATAGATAGAAAATAAATTGGCAAATAAAATATTGCCAGAGATGTAAGATGTAAGTGTTACAAAAAAGAAATACAAAAGGATAAAGTGGCGAATAATTTATTTATTTATTTATTTATTTTTTGAGGAGGGGATGGTTTATAGGGAAGGGCCCTTCTGAGGTGGTGACATTTGAGCTGAGACCTAAAAGATGAGAAGGATCTAGCCTTTTGAAGACTGGAAGAAAGCACATTTCAAGTAGGGAACAGCTGATGCAAAGGCCTGAGATAGGAAGGATAGGAAGAATATTTGAGGAGCTGAGAATCTGTGGCAGCTTGTTGGAGTATATGTACAGTGGGGAGAGTGGTGTGAGATGAAGTTGAAGAAAAAGGCCCAAGACCAGATACTGCTGTTTCTTGCAGGCCTTTGTAAAGAGATTAAATTTTAAGTGCCTTGCCGCTATAGACTGAATGTTTGTGTCCCCCTTCGCCATATTGAAACCTATTCTTCATTGTGATGGCATTTGGAAGTGGGGCCTTTTTAAGAGGTGATTAGGTCATGAGGGCAGAGCCCTTAAGAATGGAATTAGTACCCTTATAAAAGAGACCCCAGAGAGCTCTATTTTGTCATGTGAGGACACAGTGGGAAGATGGCCCTCTGTGAACCAGGAAGTAGGCCCTCCCCAGACACCAAATCACCAGTGCCTTGATCTTAGACTTTCTAGCCTTCAGAATTGTGAGAAATAAGTCACCCAGTCTATGGTACTGTGTTACAGCAGCCAGAACAGAGTAAGACACTTGGGAAACCACCAAGGAGCTTTAAGCAGGGGAGCTTTGTGATCTATTTTATTTTAAGAAGAGCATTAGCTCCTGTGTGGAGAGTGGACTCAGAGGAGGGTGGTGGAAAAGGTGGAAGCATGGATGCCAGTTGGGAGGACTATTTTCTCTTTTTTTTTGAGACGGAGTCTCGCTCTGTCGCCCAGGCTGGAGTGCAGTGGCCGGATCTCAGCTCACTGCAAGCTCTGCCTCCCGGGTTCACGCCA
>NW_012099987.1:1306354-1343694 GCF_000951045.1 Mandrillus leucophaeus
TTTTTTTGAGACGGAGTCTCGCTCTGTCGCCCAGGCTGGAGTGCAGTGGCCGGATCTCAGCTCACTGCAAGCTCTGCCTCCCGGGTTCACGCCATTCTTCTGCCTCAGCCTCCCGAGTAGCTGGGACTACAGGCGCCCGCCACCTCGCCCCGCTAGTTTTTTGTATTTTTTAGTAGAGAGGGAGTTTCACCGTGTTAGCCAGGATGGTCTCGGTCTCCTGACCTCATGATCCGCCCATATCGGCCTCCCAAAGTGCTGGGATTACAGGCTTGAGCCACCGCGCCCAGCCTGGGAGGACTATTTTCATTCATGTTAGAAATGATGGTGGCCTGGACTAAGATGATGACAGTGGACAGGAAGAGAAGAAGGGAAATACAAGATCTGTTGTTTCTATTTTGGTTTTTGTTTCTGTTTTTTCGAGACGGAGTTTTGCTCTTATTGCCTAGGCTGGAGTGCAATGGCACGATCTTGGCTCACCACAACCTCCACCTCCTGGGTTCAAGTGATTGTCCTGCCTCAACCTCCCGAGTAGCTGGGATTACAGGCATGCGCCACCACACCCGGCTACTTTTGTGTTTTTAGTAGAGGCGAGGTTTCTCCATGTTGGTCAGGCTGGTCTCAAACTTGCAACCTCAGTTGATCCACCTGTCTCAGCCTCACAAAGTGCTGGGGTAGGCATGAGCTCAAGATCTGGTTTTGAGATAGAGTTGACCAGGCTTGCTTATGGGTCAGTGTGGGAAGTAAGGGATGGAGGAATCAAGGATGAATCTTGATTTCTGGCTCGTGAAAGTGTATGGATTTTAGTGCCACATACTAAAATGTGGACATACAGTTTCTAATCATGGAGGCAGGTGCTGTATAGACCTAGAGAAAACTTAAACCATTTATATTATTTAGTGAAGCTGAGCAGGAATGGATCATGTGATAACATGTTCTCCCAGCAAGCAGCAGTACATCTTTTGATTTTCTTCCCTCCTCTCGTGTATTCCAAATCAAAATCTGCCTATTCTAAATCACTGTCACCGCGAAATGACAAACAGAAGAAAAGAGCAAGAGATGAAAATAATCCCTTTCCTATACTGAATTCAATGGTACTTATGTCACTTTGGACAAATTAATTCAGATTTTTCTCCCAATTCCTACCTATTAAAAAGGTGATTTCTGTCAGAGTGTGGTGGCTCATGTCTCTAGTCTCAGCACTTTGGGAGGCTGAGGTGGGCAAATTGCTTGAGACCAGGAGTTCAAGACCAACCTGGGCAACATGGTGAAACCCCATCTCTAAAAAAAAAAAAAAATTGGGCAAATTAGCTTGGCATGGTGGTGCAAACCTGTAGTCCCAGCTACTTAGGAGACTGAGGTGGAAGAATCAATTGAGCCCTGGCGAGGCTGTAGTGAGCCATAATTATGCCATTGCACTTCAGCCTGGGAGACAGAGTGAAAAAAAAGATGGGGGGTTGTGGGAGTGGTTTCTGACTCAGTGTGTTTTAAACCAAGTTCCAAATTATTGCAGCAAAAAAAGTTTACATGCTCTTTGAAGTTCGCTATGAATTGATTTAATCTAAAATCATAGTCATATTTGATTTGAAAATGAGAGAATGAATCGCTTAAAAATATATGGGTTAGGTACCTGTTTACCGAGTCTTCTGGTTTTTGTGAGGAAAAAGCGAGAAATATTAAGTAAAACTTGCGTTTAGGAAGCTTATAAATTATCTAGGGAGGTAAAACTTTAATGAAATTATGGAATAGTATAAAGCAGTTTGTAATAAATGGTGAGCACTGGCTACTCTTTCAGTGGATATTCAGAGAAAGGAGAGATTTAGTGTGTATTGTAGAAGGTTACATGCCCCTATAGGAAGCAGAATTTGAAAGGAGGTTTGAATAGTATTGAATTTAGATAGAGGGAAAGAGATGCCATGCCTGGTGACCGAAAATTATATGAACAGAACAAAGGTCAATAAAGGTGTATGTGTGGGTAAGCATCTTTTATATTGGGCACAGTGAGAAGTCATAGTTTCAGGGAGTAATAAAGAGTAAGGTTTACCTGAACCTAGAACCGCTTCTGTATTTTAATTTTTAATTTTAAACTCCTTTATAATTGTGTACCAATATCAACTGCATACCAGAATAGTATGTGACCCACAGATACACTAGAATTTTGAACATTTCCAGATCTGTATTTAATTAGTTTTGCATGATTAACCCTACATTTCTTTCTTTTTTCTTTTTTTTTTTTTTTTTGAGACATGGTCTAGCTCTGTTGGGCTGGAATGCAGTGGTGCTTGGCTTGCTGCAACCTCTGCCACGCAGGTTTAAGTGATCCTCCTACCTCAGCCTCCTGAGTAGCTGGGAATACAGGCACATGCCACCACACTTGCCTAATTTTTAAAATGCTTTTGTAGAGATGAGGTCTCACTGTATTGCTCAGGCTGGTCTTGAACTCCTGGGCTCAAGCAGTTCTCCCGCCTCTGCCTCCCAATGTGCTCGGATTATAGGCCTGAGCCACTGTGCCTGGCCTACATTTCTTTTTCCATGTTTAAGTTGTTCATTAAACCACAGTGATTTGGAAAGAGCTGGATTTGGTTATGTATGTAAACTGGTATAAAACCATTTCTTGCACTCTCTTAAAATGTGATAGGCATTAGTTTTGCAGGTAAACTTTCGGAAAACTTAAAACAGGTACAAAAAAAAGTAAGCCCAAAATGTTTGTTTCAAGTAATGAATAGGTAATAGTTATTTTGAGGGTACTAAAATAGATTCTGCTTTGAAAGTAATATTCTTAGGGGGGTGTGTGTGTGTGTGTGTGTTTCTAGACTCCTTTTAGCAGAACCTTATATTTTTCAGTAAGCTTTTACTGTACATGCTGCTTTGGTTTTATCACCAGTAATGTATTCATTCATATGACTGTTTTGCCTGTATTAATCTACAGAAAAAGGATTGAATGACTTAAGGAATGCGGTAGTTTTCTATGTGATGAGACAACTTACAGAGCTACATGCTGAGTCACGAATATAGCTAAGCTAAAGCTAGAGTTTTCTAGTTTTCTTTGGTTTTTAAGCAACTTGAATATAGTTAAATAGCACATAGATTCTTCCTTTTTAGACTCTGTAGAATGCCTTTGACTTTTAATTATCGTAGAAAGCAAATACAACTGTCTAGGAATGTTGCCTTTTGATGAACTCTTCAAATCTTCCTTATCTTTGGCATTGTACTTTGGGAATTATCTTTTAAAAGTCTTTCTGGACCCAATGTGTGATTTCTATTTTTTTTTCTTTTTTTTTTTTATTGCAATAGAATCTCACTGTCACTTGGGCTGGAGTGCAGTTGGCAGTTGGCTCACTGCCAACCTCTGCCGCCTGGGTTCGAGTGATTCTCGTGTCTCAGCCTCCTGCAGGATTACAGGTACCCACAACCATGCCCGGCTGTATCTTTAGTACAGATGGGGTTTCACCATGTTGGCCAGGCTATTCTTGAACTCCTGACCTCAGGTGATCCGCCTGCCTTGGCCCCGCAAAGTGCTGGGATTACAGGGGTGAGCCACTGCGCCCACCTGTGATTTCTGACCTATGTATGTTAACATTACTAGTTCCTTGGCTCCTCACTTTTTATTTGGATTGTCACTCTAGTCATTTAATTTCCTCCTTTCTATTTTTACTCTTTCTCCAGTTTATCTTGCTTTCTAGTACCCTTCTAATATTTCTAATGTACATCTTTTATAACTTTTTTCTGTTCATAAATTGACAATTGCTTCTGTTAATCTTTCATTTCCAATTCAGATCTGTCCTCTGTAGTCTGTTCTCACTTAACCTCCCCATCGTGCATTCTCTTTTTGATCTAGACCCTGTGGTACCTTGGGAGAAAAATAGTTTCCTTTCATTGTTTCTTTCTTCTGTTCTTCTGGTTTAGATTGCCTTTGCTCCTTTCTTACATGTTTAAGTCCTGCTACTCTTTAAAGGGTCCTCACAAAACCTACCTTTCTGTGAAGTAAACACAGTCATCATTGATTTGTCAACTTTTTGTATTAAGAAGCCTCTGATTACAAGCAGTAGAAACCAATGTGAGCTAGCTTATGTTGAAAGCGGAAATTACTTTAAGGATACAGAATTTCCTGGAATTCAGGAGTAGGAATATATAGGCAGACCTCATAAAGGCTTGTGGTGGTGACATTGCCCTCTTGGTTTCAGTCAGGGTTCTTAGGAGAGCTGATTATTTTTCTCCTGTTGATTTGGTTTTCTGGTTTGTTTTTTGCTATGCCATGCTGTCATTTTTTTAAAAAACAATTAAACTATCGTCAGTAGTTTGGAGGATACCCTTCTGCAGATCTTGCTTGTATACATGTATGCTTATAAGATCTTTCCTCTTAGCATGAAAATGACATGAAAATGAGGATCATTTCTCCTACTTTAAAAATGTATTCTGTGCCTCAGTCTGCAGCTTCCTTCGTCGTTGTTTTTTTAGACAGGGTCTCGCTCTGTCACCTAGGCTGGAGTGCAGTGGCATGATCATGGCTCACTGCAGCCTTGACCTCCCAAGCTCAAGCAATGCTTCCACCTCAGCCTTCCGAGTAGCTGGGACTACAGGCGCACGCCACCACGCTTAGCTAATTTTTGTATTTTTTGTAGAAATGGGGTTTCGCCATGTTTCCCAGGCTGGTCTTGAACTCCTGAACTCAAACCATCCACTCACCTTGTCTTCCCAAAGTGCTAGGATTATAGGCATGAGTCACCATGCCCAGCCTACATCTTCTTTTCAAAATAAAAAAATATATATTAGGTAGAATAAATATTGTTTGAAGTCAATTCAGTACACATACTTCTTTCTGTATAATTTCATGTGGATGTTCCGTTATTTTATAATTTTCCTATTCCTGGGCATTTAAGTGATACTGATATATATATTTATATGTTACGCTTTTTAGGGGGTAGGGTATTCTTAAAAGTGAGGTTTTTGTGAGTATACAAAATTGAGTATTATCAAGGAATACCAAAGTGACTCAAGCAGTAGAAAATCTAAAGAGCCCAGAAACCACAGAAGGACTTGCAAAGGTTGTAAGGTCTAAAAAGCTGAAGTGTTACTAGTTCCATATGGTGTTCTTGGTGCAGTCTGTATAATTTTAAGGAAAGAACAAAAATTAAACTATGGTCAGTAGTTTGGTTAGTGAACTATTTCAGAGCAGATGAAATAGTGGTAAGTACCGCAATCCATTTTACGAACCCTCTGTAATACCACTGCCAAAACTGTTATAGATAGCAAAAAAAAAAAAAGAAAAAAAATCTAAATAACATTTTGTCAGATGAAATTCAGCACTTTATTAAAGAATAATATGCTGCATATTGCAAAAATAGTTCAACATTATAGTTGCTGTTCATTTCTTTGTATAGCATATAGAAAGAAATATATAGGCAAAATTAAATGGGTGTTAAAATTTTTAGTATTTCTTTTAACAGTATCAAGATCAGGAACCATATTGTTAGTTGAATACCATTTGTTTTTGTATAAAATACATGTATCTTTTTATTTTTTTGTTGAGATGGAGTCCCTCTCTGTTGCCCAGGCTGGAGTGCAGTGGCACGATCTCAGCAACCTCCATCTCCTGGGTTCAAGTGATTCTCCTGCCTCAGCCTCCCAGGTAGCTGGGATTACAGGCATGGGCCACCACACCCGGCTGATTTTTGTATTTTTAGTAGAGATGGGGTTTCACCATGTTGGTCAGGCTGGTCTTGAACTCCTGATCTCAGGTGATCTTCCCACCTTGGCCTCCCAAAGTGTTGGGATTACAGGTGTAAGCCACTGCTCCCAACCA
Source organism: Mandrillus leucophaeus (assembly GCF_000951045.1). Lineage (NCBI taxonomy): Eukaryota > Metazoa > Chordata > Mammalia > Primates > Cercopithecidae > Mandrillus > Mandrillus leucophaeus. The sequence continues at coordinate 1,312,155 of NW_012099987.1, forward strand.
CATCTTTTTATTTATGTAACAACACTGCATACATAATTGCTATTCTGGTTGTATTAATTCCCATTACTTTTTAGGTAGCCTTATTCCTCACAAATTAATTGTTAAACAAACTAAAAACACTTAGAGCATGAATTTATATAACATGAGTGAAATTTAGTAACATAATTCATCATTCTCTTGAGTGTTTGTTTACCATTAACTTTGACGCTGGTGTTAAAGCGTTCTCTGCACTGGTATGAGTGGGTATGTGTGTGTTGATATGGGGAACACAGAATTGAATGATACCTATATTGTTTTGATTTCTTCTTCACCTTTAGTGTCAACATTCTCCTATTTTATACTGGCAGCAAGTATATTATTTTGAGTTTGTTTAAGAAAAACTCAGTTGGTTTACCACAGAAGTCACTTGCTTTGTTTGAGAATTTCAAAATTATCATGGCTTCATGCCACTTTATTTCATAAAGTTTCATAAAATTGCAGTCTAGAGGCAAAAAGATTGCTGTTTTCACAACATCCAAATGTAAGTTGTTTGCTTGTGCTATCATAAGGTAGTATGCCAGTGTGGAGGCCCTGGTGATCTAAGACAGCATTTTATGAAACACTGACCTAAGAGTAACCAGTGATCACTAGGAACATTTTTTTATGTGTGTTCTTGACTTTTTACTTTTTACACATTTGTTTATCCATTCTGTATCCATCTATCAGTATTTGAACAAATTAAACTCTATTATGTCTACTGTTAATTTTTTCTTCACTTAAGGTATGTTACATATCATTGTGTTAATAAATGTGAGTTTACAGTATTGATTTTTAGATTGCATAATATTCCCTTAAAATACCATACTTGATTTAATCATTATTTATTGGTGGATACTTATTTTTAATTTTGTGATTTTATAAACAATGGCACAAATAATATTTCTGATTATTAGCTTTAGGATGCATTTCTAGAAGTGAATCAGAAGTTGTATGCCTTTTCCCCCAGACTTTTTATGTATGTATTGCAAACTGTTCTTTATAAAAGTCACGCCAGTTTTATCTCCATCATTAGTATATCATTGTGCCTTTTTTCCCTTACTGACCAACACTAGGTATTACAAATATGTAACATCTTTTGCAGTCTGATTGGCAGAAGTTTTCTCATTTTTGTTTGTTTTGAATTCTAGTGAAGTTGGGCGTGTTTTCACTTATATTCCTCTGTGACTTTCTTCTTTGGGTCTTTTGCCCAGTTTGTAACTTGTTTTTATTTTTATTATGAAATGTGTTTATGTACCAAATGCACACTGTGTGTATGGTTTAAAGATAAATATCTGCATACCAACTGTTTGAAAAACAGAAGCTCCTTTCCTCTACCCTCATTGTGTTCTCTCTGGTCATATCCTCCTCTCTGCTCCTAACCAATATGAAACTACCGTTCTAACTTTTGGTATTTTGATGACTATAAACACCAAATTGTTTAGTTTTGAAACTTTGGTAGCAAGCCTAAATCTAGCTGTACAGTGAAAGGGTAACAGTGGCACTAGTAGATGAAGGCTCCCAGGAGAAGTTAAGGTAATAGCATACGTAGATCACAGTCTGGTTTTAGCTTCCCTAGAATTTACCAGAGCCGCTTTTGGGGAGGTCTAGGTAAGTCATGAGTGAATCCTAGCAACCTTAGGGCTCACTGTAATCAGAGAATCTGGCAGGCCCAGAGTATAGACCAGATAGTGGATGTCTGAGAGAGGCTGCTCTGTAATCTTGGTTTCTAAGCTCACCATGCAGTTGATCTGGATATAAAGGTATGGAGGGAAAAGCAGGAATATGATGAGTTTATGCCAATACAAGCCAAATACAGATAAGAATCTGGGTCAGGCTCACCTGGGGATTCTGTCCAGTGGTTGAAAAGATGGTACAGTGTCAGTGATGTTTTTGGCGGTAGAAGTCCTCAATGTGTCTTTTGATGTCGAAGATGTCTTGTCTTTGGACTGACAGGAGCATGTGATCTGTGGTGCAACTGTTTGTTATCCTGGTATTTCCCTTTACCATCATCTTGGGGATGTTATTTACTTCTCTCTATTCCATTTGATCTCACAATGCATATATTTCATGTCTTTCTCTCTCTTGGTTTATTCTTTCATTTTGTTGGAGTATATCTTATAGTAACAACTTGGGGGAGGATGTCTGGCAGGTAAATTTTGAGATTTTGCATGTCTTCATTTTACCCTTATACTTAGACCTTTGGCTAAATGTAAAATTCTCGGTTGAAACTTTATGCCAGAATTCGAAGATATTGCCCCTTTGTCTTTGTCCATCTGTTATTGTTGTTATTGTTGTTATTTGATTTCTAATTTGTTTTCTGACCTTTTTTGTTTCTTTTTAGAAACTGGATTTTGCTTCTACTGTTATGAATCTTTGCAATGATATGCCTTCGTACTTTACACTGAGCACTTGAAAATGTCCACTTGGTGGACGTTTTCATCCTGGAAACTGCTTTCCTACAGCTCAGTACTTTAAAAAGTTATTTTATTGATGATTTCCTTCCTCTTTTTCTTTGTACTCTCTTCCTGCCCTCCTGTTAGTCAAATGTTAGACCTCCTAGGTTGCTCCTCTAACTTTCTTACCTTGTTTCTCCTGTTTTTCATCTCTGTGTTTTGTTTTTTTTTGAGAAGTTATTTCACCTTTACCTTACAGCCCTTCCATTGCCCGTTTTTGCTTCTTTATGTTTTCTTATTTCTTAGAGTTCTTTTTGTTCTTTTGATGTTCCCTTTTTGTGGCATCCTGTTCTTACTTCTTATATCCCTGGAAATCAGTGAATTTTTAAAAATGTATTGTCTTGGCCAGGCACGGTGGCTCACACGTGTAATCCCAGCACTTTGGGAGGCTGAGGCAGGCGGATCACCTGATGTCGGGAGTTCGAGACCAGCCTGACCAACATGGAGAAACCCCGTCTCTACTAAAAATACAAAATTAGCTGAGTGTAGTGGCCCATGCCTATAATCCCAGCTACTAGGGAGGCTGAGGCAGGAGAATTGCTTGAACCTGGGAGGCAGAGGTTGCAGTGAGCCAAGATCGTGCCATTGCACTGCAGCCTGGGCAACAAGAGTGAAACTCCATCTAAAAAAAAAAAATTGTCTTAATACATAGTCTCAGTTTCTAACAAATCACTTTTTTTTAATTTATTTGGTCTGGATCTTGAACTAATATTAGAGGGTTTTCTCAGATATCTGGTAATCCTTGGCTGTCTGCTTGTGTCTCAGAAGCTCCTGGAAAGCCCAGTCTGAACCCATAGAAGGGTTTGTAACACAAAGTTTTGACTCCCACTGTGGGGAGCTCTTTGGACTGGGCCAGGCACCAGAATCTGGCCCAGTGCTTCTCCAGCTGGTGAAGCTCTAGGATTTTTTTTCCTTTTTTTTCTTTTTGAGACGGAGTCTCGCTCTGTCGCCCAGGCTGGAGTGTGGTGGCTCAGTCTCGGCTCACTGCAAGCTCCGCCTCCCGGGTTCACACCATTCTCCTGCCTCAGCCTCCCAAGTAGCTAGGACTACAGGAGCCCACCACCACGCCTGGCTAATTTTTTGTATTTTTAGTAGAGACGGAGTTTCACCGTGTTAGCCAGGATGGTCTCAATCTCCTGACCTTGTGATCTGTCTGTCTTGGCCTACCAAAGTGCTGAGATTACAGGCATGAGCCACCGCGCCTGGCCTGATTTTTTTTTTTCCCTTTTACCTCTCAGTCTATTACAGCTGATAGTTTTAAAGCATAATAAAAATAAATTGCCAGAATAATGAAATTTTAAAAATGAAAACATATAAAACACAAGTATGTATTTTTATTATTAGATTTAACAGATAATAACCCTAACTCTGAAAATTTCTGTATTAGTTTATAAATGTTTATTTTCAGTTTCGGTACTTACCTTGTCATGGACTGGTGACAGATGGCTTATGGACCATCAGCAGACCATAGTTTAAGGAGCATTGTTGTCACCTAGGAGCCAACCTAGAAGCAGAAAAAAAAAAGGGATATGAGGTGAGGGTTTGTGTCTCATGTATGTGGTGATTTAATCCTCTTGGTTTTGGTGTAGTACCTACTCTCTCACCTGTGCCTGGTCTCCCCGAAAACAAAGATTCTGTTTTACCCACTGTACAGAGTAAGCCTCTAGACTTCTGTAGTGGGGAAACAACAGTAACCGATAGCTTGATAGAGTGAGGAAGAGAATCTTAGCATCTAACTAAAAGTCAACCTGCTTTCTCCAAATTTCTGTTTTAGCTTCCCCCTCACTCCTTCCTCCCATTTCAGAGTTGCTTGGTGCTGCCAGTTCTTAGGCCTCGTAAAGATTCAGAATGTAAAATGTGTTAGTTGCTATCTTTCCCAACTGTCTGCAAGGTCATTTATGTGCTTTTCAGTATCCAAAATTTTGTTGCTGTTGTTTCTTCTGCTGTTTTCCGTTGTGAATTTTGCTGTAAGCAATTCTAAATATTTGTTGTCGCAAGTGTTCTTTTTCTCCATCCAGTCTTTTCTGCTTTCTTAACTATATTAATAACAATGTTTATATTCATTTCTGTGTTGTAGGTTATATTGTTTATAGATATTTGTTCTATATTACTTTTTTTGAGTTCTTTGTGATTTAAATTTGAATTTGCTGAAGTATTTACTGAAAACTTTTTTCTTTAAAGAGTACATATGTAGTATATTTTCTGAATCTTTGCATATCTAAAATTGTGCTTTTCCCTCACATATGGAACTTTTCTGGATGTGAAATTAATCTTGGGTTACCTCAGAACTCTATATAAATATTATTCCATTTTCTTCTCGAGTTTAGAGTTGTGAATAAAATGTCTGATTAATATTGGTGTTTGGGCTGGGCGTGGCGGCTCACACCTGTGATCCCAGCACCTTGGGAGGCCAAGGCAAGTGGATCACGAGGTCAGGAGATCGAGACCATCCTGGCTAACACGGTGAAACCCCATCTCTACTAAAAATACAAAAAAAAATTAGCCGGGCACGGTGGTGGGTGTCTGTAGTCCCAGCTATTTGGGAGGCTGAGGCAGGAGAATGGCTTGAACCTGGGAGGCGGAGCTTGCAGTGAGCTGAGACTGTGCCACTGCACTCCAGCCTGGGCCACAGAACAAGGCTCAGTCTCAAAAAAAAAAAATAAAATAAAAATAAAAAAATTGATATCTGATTAAAGGTGGTGTTGCTGATGAAAAATCCCTTTTTTTAAGGTAACTATGACCACCTTTTTGGATAGCATTTCATTTTTATCTTTTAAGCTAAAAATTTTTACAAGAATAAGTTGTAGATACTGAGCTTTATATTCTCCTTCTACCTTGTAATCTTGCCTGGTTATTTGGAGAGCCTTTGATTTTAAAAATTTAGGTCTTATTGGAAATAAACAAAAACCTAGGTACAATTTTTTCTCATTTTCAAAATCATTATTGCTCCCGCATCTACTTTGTTCACTCTTATATGACAGTCAATATGCTCTTTTTTATTTTATTTTATTTTATTTTTGAGACGGAGTCTCGCTCTGTCGCCCAGACTGGAGTGCAGTGGCCGGATCTCAGCTCACTGCAAGCTCCGCCTCCCAGGTTTACGCCATTCTCCTGCCTCAGCCTCCCAAGTGGCTGGGACTGCAGTCGCCCGCCACCTCCCCCGGCTAGTTTTTTGTATTTTTTTTAGTAGAGACGGGGTTTCACTGGGTTAGCCAGGATGGTCTCGATCTCCTGACCTTGTGATCCGCCCGTCTCGGCCTCCCAAAGTGTTGGGATTACAGGCTTGAGCCACCGCGCCCGGCCCTCAATATGCTCTTTTTTTCAATATGCTAGTTATTATCTGATTTTTTTTTAAGTTTTCTCTTTTTGTTTTAATTGCAGTAACTTTCTTTTTGTTTTTTGTTTTTGTTTTTGTTTTGTGACAGAGTCTTATTCTGTCACCCAGCTTGGAGTGCAGTGGCATGATCTCGGCTCACTGCAGTCTCCACCTCTACCTCCTAGGTTCAAGTGATTCTTGAGCCTCAGCCTCCTGAGAAGCTGGGATTACAGGCACCCATCACCATGCCTGACTAATTTTTGTGTTTTTAGTAGAGATAGGGTTTCACCATGTTGGCCAGGCTGGTCTCAAACTCCTGACCTCAGGTGATGTGCCCTCCTCGGCCTCCCATAGTGTTGGGATTACAGGCGTGAGCCACTACTCCCGGCCTTACTGCAATAACTTTCATTATGGTCACAGCTGGGTGGGAGAACAGGGGAGAGGTTTCTCAGAAGGTTCAGATTATTTTCTCTTTTTAGAGCTGCTGTATCCAGTGATGTTTCTGCCTACTTATCTTTTTTTGTTGGCATTGGTGGTTAAGATGAATTCCTAGAGAATACACCAAGATTTTCTCAGTGTTTTTGTTAGGAGAAGGGGAAGCTGAGATTTAACCTCATTTATTTTTCTGACAGTGTAGAGATAATTCCGTTATGTGGCGAAAGGACAGGGCTGTTGAGCAGAGGAAGATAGCCGTGGGTGTAGGAAGATTCATCTTTGTTCAGAAATAATGTCCTCTTTGCATCTCTCCTGACAGTTGGTGCTAACAATCCCCTACTCTGGCCTCTGGACCTAGCTTGAAGTTCTGGATTAATTTCCTTCTTCCTTGTACCTCAGCCTGAGCCTTCTGTCACCCAAAGGGCTCCAGCTTTTTTTCACTCAGGCCTCACTTTATCTTCCAAGGTATGTTTAGGGGTAGGAGTAGTCAGAATTATGTCTCTCACTTCCTTACTTGGGGTATAATGGGCAGATCCTCATTAAATATTGATTGGATGAATGTTCCTAGTGAACTCCCTGTTTAAAAATGGTGGTTGGCAGTGGGTCGGCGTTTGTTTTTACTCCCCTCTCACCAGACCATTTCCTGTCAGACACCTTGCTGTATGTATATGGAATGTTTTTCTAGTTCCTAGCCATTTTGTAGGAGTTTTTAAGTTATATTGTTTGGTTGTTTCAGTAGGCAGTTAGGAGGAGGAGGAAGTCAGATGTTTTCAGTTGCCGTGTTCTTATAGGAAACTACAGATTATTTTAATACTTTTACAAAGTTGTATTATTTCAAGACCTATTGAGATGTTGGTCAAGTCTTATGCTGTAATAATACATATATAGAAGGCAGTAGTTTAAATAGCACATTTAAAACCAGTAATCTGGGCTGGACGTCGTGGCACACACCTATAATCTCAGCACTTTGGGAGGCCAAGGCAAGTGGATCACTTGAGCTCAGAAGTTCAAGACCAGCCTGGGCAACATGGCAAAACCTCATCTATGCAGAAAAATACAAAAATTAGCATACTGTGATGGTATATACCTATAGTCCCTGTTACTTGGGAGACTGAGGTGGGAGGATTACTTGAGACCGGGAGATTGAGGCTGCCGTGAGCTGAGATCATGCCACTGCACTCCAGCCTAGGCGACAGTGAGACACTGTCTCTAAATAAATAAATAAATAAATAAATAAATAAATAAAACCAGCAATCTTTGTTGGTGGGTAGAGATTGGACTGTGGTAAAAAGAACATCAGCTCATAGGTTGGAGGATTACAATTGTAATAAAATTTTTCTTTTTTTATGTTGAGATGTTCGCAACATGCCAACATGTTTTGTCCATATGTGGCAACCTTTGTATAAATTGCTGTCAGATATCAGGTTTGTGTATTAGAGTTCTCCAGAGACACAGAACCAATAAGATACATACACAGTCATACCTTGTTTAACAATGGGAATAAGTTCTGAGAAATGAGTCATGAGGTTATTTTGTCATTGTGTGAACATCAGAGTGTACTTACAAAAACCTAGATGGTGAACCTGTTACACACTTAGGCTATGTGGTATAGCCTATTGCTTCTAGGCTACCTGTATAGCATGTTACTGTACTGAATAGTGTATGCAAATGTAACACAATGATGAGTATTTGTGTATCTAAATGTAGAAAAGATGCAGCAAAATTACAATATTACAGTATTACAATCTCTTGAGACCACGTTTGTTTATTTGGTTCATTGTTGACTAAAACATAATTATGCAACATGGACTGTATATAGATTGATAGATATATAAATACATGAGAGGGGATTTATTAAGGGAATTGACTCATATGGTTATGGAGGCTGAGAAGTCCTGTAACAGGTTGTCTGCAAACTAGAGACCCTGGGATGCTGGTAGTGTGATTCAGTCCAAGTCCAAACGCCTCAGAACCAGGGAAGCCGATGGTCCAATTCTCAGTCTGAGGCTAAAGGCCTAACCAAAGCGGGGCTGCTGGTCTGAGTCCTGGAGTCCTAAGGCTAGAGAGCCTGGAGTTCTGATGTCCAAGGGCAGGAGGAAGAGAGTGTCCTTGCTCCAAGAGAGAGGCAGGGGAAATCCTTTTCTCTCCTTTTTTGTTCTGCCAAGGCCCCTGGCCGATTGGATGGTGCCCACCCACACTGAGGCAAATCTGCCACACTCAATCTACTGACTCACATCCTGGTCTCTGGAAACACCCTCACAGACAAACCCAGAAGTAATGTTTTATCGGTTTCTAGGTGTTCCTTAATCCAGTCAAGTTGATACCTAAAATTAACCATCACAGATTGCTTCTCCATGCAACAAGTTGAACATAATTGAAGACATATAATAGACTCTCTAGAGAAACTTAAAATTTGAGGGCAAATAACAAACCCCAAACTAGCTAAAATACACAAACTCCTCTAGTGCTATATTGTATATGCCATTAAATACGAAGAAGATTGACATTCAACTTTAACAGTTACCAAGCTTAAGTAAGAGCTAAGTGGATTTCCTAATAAGATGGTCTCTTTTATCCTTATTGTTATGCCATTTTTTTGACTTACAAAAATGTTCGCAGTGAAACTTTTGAACCTCTTGTATTTGAAGTTGAAACTAGTGAAAACACATGAAAACTCGAGTAGTACAGAAGAGGTGTCAAATGTGAAATAGGACAGAAGCAGTGTAAATACTGAGTTTCCATCTGCTAGGCATCTTAAAATTTTTTGATACTCAAACAGAAAAAGTGTGTATTACATTTTAATAATCCTATTCTCAAGGTCTAAGTGAGACATTATTGGAGAAAGAAGCCAAAGCTGTCTGTTATGTTTTATTTCACAACCATTTTGACTCCTGAGTTACATATTAGAGTATCTTACAAGATTAGACAGTTTGATTTCCTACCTCTACATATATTCCATTTCCCCCGAGTTACATATTAGAGTATCTTACAAGATTAGACAGTTTGATTTCCTACCTCTACATATATTCCATTTCCCCACTCTTGCCCTAGTCCCTGAAGGAGAACTGAACACATGATTTAGTGATACTATTTTCTTTTTAATAAACTCATATAATTCTTTCTACACCCAGCCTGGGCAACATGGTGAAACCTCATCTCTACAAAAAATGCAGAACATTAGTTGGGTATGGTGGCGCATACCTGTAATCCCTGCTGCACGTCAGGAGGCTGAGGTGGGAGGATCACCTGAGCCTGGGAGGTCAAGCCTGCAGTGAGCCGTGATGGTGCTGCTGCACTGCAGCCTGAGTGACAGAGTGAGCCCCTGTCATCAATCTTTTCTTTCTCTTTCTCTCTCTCTCTTTCTTCCTTTCCTTTCCTTCTTTCCTTCCTTTCTTTCTCCTCCCTCCCTCCTTCCTTCCTTTCTTTTCTTTCTTTTTTTTCTTCCTTCCTTTCTTCTTTCTTTTCTTTTTTTTCTTTTCTTTTCTCTTAACAAAGCAGTGAGTTAAAACCTGACTGTTGGATTGTAGAGCCCTTCTCTTATTGGTAATTAGTGTCTAGTTCATTCTCCTAGAAAGGCAAGTGCTCTACTTTGCTAGTCATTCTGAAACCATCTGTGAGCCCCATCTTTGTTGAAGAATAGCAGTCAGATAATTCTTCTCAGCGTTTTCTCCTGGTTTCCTGACAGTTCCAGTTACTTTTTCAGCTTTTCTTGTTTTAGGGCCCTAAAAACCCTTCATAAGGCCTTCATCTTGTATTAAACATCCCATTCTAGATTCACATTTTACTGTGTTAGTCATGGCATGTAAAACAGTTCAATAATTGGTATCCTTCTGATTAATTTATTGTAGATCTCTTAATATGTAAGTAACTCAACTTTTAATCATTCCCTCAGTAAAGGATTTCTAAAACATTAAAGTTCATAGGCATTTAGATTAATTGAAGTTTAAAGCTGAGACCTTTGGCTAGACATTTATGGATGGGGAGCTTAATGTGATTTATACTTTATTTTGTTTAGCTTATCTGATTTTGTCTATTCATATATATATAGCACAAAATTAAAAACATGTAATTTTTCTAATAATGCAGTTTGATATTTTAATGACTGAACCTTCAGTATTCAGATTCCTGTCTCAACAATATATTGTTATGTCCCATATATGATAATCACATAGAGTAATAGTGGTAGCTATGATTTATATAGCACTTTTAAGGATATTTTTACATATATTTTCTCATTTTATATTCACAACAACATTGTGAAAGACATAGGGGAAGTACTAATTTTTTCCCCCATTTTACAGATGAAGGAACTAAGACACAGAGGTTGAGACTTGTCTAAAGTAACATGACCAGTAAGTGCTTGAATTAATGCAGGTAGGTAGTGATGGGTATGTTCTAATCTGCCAAGGGCTTTTCCTTGCTGTCATCTGGCTAGAGTTCTAGGGATATAAATCCACATAGCAAAATGGTAGGGAACCAGAAAGGTAGTAAGTAGATGAACTTTAGGACTACACCAGGAAAATGGTGCTGCTGTTCTTTTAAATTTCTTCCTTTTTGTTCTTTTTGTTTGTTTGTTTGCTAACCTGTTAGTAATGATAAGCAGATACTGTCTTTGGTTGTTTCTGTTAGATGAATGAAGCTTTTGTTAATTTAACTGTAGATTATCTCTGAGGAGCTAAGGAAGTAGAAAATCTGGAGAGAAGTCTGTTGGGATTCTCACAGGGAATAACTATTAGATCAACTAAGCAAATGAAAAAGTTAATAGTATATGGATAAACCACATGTGAGTAATTGGAACTTTTTAGGATTCTGAGATTTTTAAAGTCTTGTTTAAAAACTGTGTTATCACCTTAATATAAAAATCTTAGTGCTTGAGCGTACTTATCCAACTGTGGTTTTCTTTAGATGAGGAAACTGAGGTCCAGAGAAGTTGAAGCTTTCCCAAAGTCACACAGCAGAGCTGGAACTAGAGCTTGCATTTCCTGACTTCCAGATTAGTGTTATTTTTACTTCAAACTGTTACTTCTTGGTAAGCTGTTCTTAAAATACTTAACAAGTCTTTTGTATATTTAATTTGTGTTTTTGATTAACATTCCTACTTTGTGCCAAAATGAACTTACAGATACAAAATTTACTATTATTTTTTGTGATGAGAGTTTCAATTCTTTGTTTAATTTTAGGTGAGTTATTGTGGGAAAAATCCTGTATTTTGAAGATGTCTCTACACAGTATCGTTTCCTGTTTAAATTACAGATAACTTCAAGAGTTTTCAGAAAAAAAGAAATTGGGACTTTTTTGGTTAAATCATGCCATCTGAACAGAAAGAGTTATTTTGTGATGAAAAACAAACAACTTTAAAAAAAGATTATGATGTGAAAAATGAGATAGTTGATAGATCAGTACTTAAACCAAAAATTTCAGAAAGTATTCATTATGAACTAAAAAATGTGAAAATTCATTTGCCAAAAATAAATATTCCAAATGAAGTCCTATTGAAACATGAAGTTGACAAATACAGAAAATTATTTCAGAGTAAACAGCAGACTGCAAGAAAATCCATCAGTATAAAGACTGTAAGCTGTGTAGAGGAGTGTACATTGCTTCATAAGTCTGAGAGAGCTGAAGAAGAGGGTATAAAAATGTCTGCAAAAATACTCAATTTCAGCTGTTTAAAATGCCGAGACAACACTCGATACAGCCCAAATGATTTGCAGAAACACTTTCAAATGTGGCACCATGGCGAATTACCTTCATATCCTTGTGAAATGTGTAGCTTTTCAGCAAATGACTTTCAGGTATTTAAACAACACAGACGAACCCATAGAAGCACTTTAGTAAAATGTGACATTTGTAACAATGAGAGTGTATATACTTTACTGAACTTGACAAAGCATTTCACATCCACACATTGTGTTAATGGTAATTTTCAATGTGAAAAGTGCAAGTTCTCCACCCAGGATGTTGGCACATTTGTTCAGCACATTCATAGACATAACGAAATTCATTATAAGTGTGGTAAATGTCATCATGTATGTTTTACCAAAGGAGAGCTTCAGAAGCACCTTCATATTCATTCTGGTACTTTTCCCTTCACTTGTCAATATTGTAGCTATGGTGCCACCAAGAGAGAACACCTTGTAAGACATGTTATAACTTTGCACAAAGAACATTTATATGCAAAAGAAAAACTGGAAAAAGACAAATATGAAAAAAGAATGGCAAAGACTTCAGCAGGACTTAAGCTAATACTGAAAAGATATAAAATAGGTGCATCAAGGAAGACATTCTGGAAACGTAAGAAAATTAACAGTGGAAGTGATAGAATTATAGAAAAGAATACACAAGTGCTTCAAAAAATGAACAAGACACAGACTAAATCTGAAGACCAGAGCCATGTTGTTCAAGAGCATTTAAGTGAAGAAAAGGATGAAGGACTACACTGTGAGAATAATGATAAAGCCCCTGAATCAGAGTCAGAGAAGCCAACTCCTGTGTCCACTGGGCAAGGTAATAAAGCTGAAGAGGGACCAAATGCTAGTTCAGGTTTCATGAAGACTGCTGTACTAGGACCTACACTGTTAATGCTGAAAAATAATAAAATAACAGTTCCCCCTAACTATAGTGCTAAGTTTATGGGCTTCAAGATGATGGATGGAAAACAGCATATTGTATTAAAATTGGTGCCTATCAAACAAAATATATGTTCACCAGACTCACACTCAGGTGCTGCAAAGGACAGTACTGCTAATTTGCAGCCCCAGACTTTGGACACTAATGGATTTTTGACAGGAGTAACAACTGAGTTAAATGATACAGTTTATATGAAAGCAGCTACTCCATTTTCGTGTTCATCTTCTATACTTTCAGGGAAAGCAAGTTCAGAAAAGGAAATGACTTTGATATCTCAAAGGAATAATAAGCTTCAAACAATGGATAATGAGAAAAGTGTATCTTCTTTGTCAACAACGTCAGAATTGGTTACATCATCAGTGAATTTGACCACAAAATTTGAAACGAGAGATAATGTTGACTTCTGGGGAAATAATCTCACTCAGAGTCACCCCGAGGTATTAGGTACCACCATTAAAAGTCCAGATAAAGTCAACTGTGTTGCCAAACCAAATGCATACAGCAGTGGAGATATGCATAATTATTGCATTAATTATGTCAACTCTGAGCTACCTGTTGAGTCCTCCAACCAAGGATCATTACCTTTTCATAATTACTCAAAAGTGAATAATTCTAATAAACGTCGTAGGTTTTCAGGAACAGCAGTGTGTGAAAACCCTCAAAGAGAATGTTCATCCAGCAAAACAGTTGTCCAGCAACCAATTAGTGAATCATTTTTATCACTAGTGAGGCAGGAGACCTCAAAACCAGATAGTCTGTTAGCATCTATTAGCCTTTTAAATGATAAAGATGGAACTTTAAAAGCAAAATCTGAAATTGAAGAACAGTATGTTTTAGAAAAAGGACAAAACATTGATGGACAAAACCTGTACAGTAATGAAAATCAAAATTTAGAGTGTGCGACTGAAAAATCTAAATGGGATGACTTTTCTAATGTCGATTCACCTATGATGCCTAGAATCACATCTGTTTTCTCTCTCCAGAGCCAACAGGCATCAGAATTTCTGCCACCTGAAGTAAACCAATTGCTTCAGGATGTATTGAGAATAAAACCTGATGTAAAACAAGACTCTAGTAACACTCCAAATAAAGGCCTACCACTTCATTGTGACCAGTCATTTCAAAAACATGAGGGAGAAAGCAAAATTGTTGAATCTTCGAAAGATTTCAAAGTGCAAGGCATCTTCCCAGTTCCACCTGGCAGTGTGGGTATTAATGTGCCTACAAATGATTTGAATTTGAAATTTGGAAAAGAAAAACAAGTGCCATCAATGCCACAAGATGTGAGAGATTCAGAGAAGATGCCTAGAATTTCAGGTTTTGGCACATTGCTTAAGACTCAGTCAGATGCAATAATAACACAGCAGCTTGTAAAAGACAAACTACGAGCCACCACACAAAATTTAGGTTCTTTTTATATGCAGAGTCCACTTTTAAATTCAGAACAAAAAAAAACTATAATTGTTCAGACTTCGAAAGGATTTTTAATACCACTGAACATTACTAACAAGCCTGGGCTACCGGTTATTCCCGGAAATGCACTTCCATTGGTTAATTCACAAGGTATCCCTGCTTCTCTTGTTGTCAACAAGAAACCTGGGATGATTTTAACACTTAATAATGGGAAACTTGAAGGTGTTTCCGCTGTCAAAACCGAGGGTGCCCAAGCTCATGGAACTATGACTAAGGAGCCTTGCAAAACACCTATTTTGAAGGTAGAACCAAACAATAATTGTCTTACACCTGGACTTTGTTCCAGCATTGGCAGTTGTTTGAGCATGAAAAGTAGCTCAGAAAATACTTTGCCATTAAAAGGCCCTTACGTTTTGAAACCAACAAGTTCTGTGAAAGCTGTTCTTATTCCTAACATGCTATCCGAGCAACAGAGCACTAAGTTGAATATCTCTGATTCAGTAAAACAGCAGAATGAGATTTTTCCAAAACCACCTCTTTATACCTTCTTGCCTGATGGCAAACAAGCTGTTTTTTTAAAGTGTGTGATGCCAAATAAAACTGAGCTGCTTAAGCCCAAATTAGTCCAAAATAGTACTTATCAAAATATACAGCCAAAGAAACCTGAAGGAACACCACAAAGAATATTGCTGAAAATTTTTAACCCTGTTTTAAATGTGACTGCTGCTAATAATCTGTCAGTAAGCAACTCTGCGTCCTCATTGCAAAAAGACAATGTACCATCTAATCAGATTATAGGAGGAGAGCAGAAAGAGCCAGAATCTTCTAGAGATGCCTTACCCTTCTTACTAGATGACTTAATGCCAGCAAATGAAATTGTGATAACTTCTACTGCAACATGCCCAGAATCTTCTGAGGAACCAATATGTGTCAGTGACTGTTCAGAGTCCAGAGTATTAAGGTGTAAAACAAATTGTACAGTTGAGAGGAACTTCAATAGAAAAAAGACTTCCAAAAAAATTTTTTCAAAAACAAAAACTCATGGAAGTCAAGACTCTGAAACTGCCTTTGTATCTAGAAACAGAAACTGTAAACGAAAGTGTAGGGATAGTTACCAAGAACCTCCGAGAAGAAAAGCAACATTGCATAGAAAGTGTAAAGAAAAGGCAAAACCTGAAGATGTCCGTGAAACCTTTGGATTTAGCAGACCTAGGCTTTCAAAAGATTCCGTCAGAACTTTGCGGCTTTTCCCTTTTAGTTCTAAACAGCTTGTGAAATGTCCTAGGAGAAACCAACCAGTTGTAGTTTTGAATCATCCTGATGCAGATGCACCAGAAGTAGTAAGTGTAATGAAAACTATTGCTAAATTTAATGGACGTGTACTTAAGGTTTCATTGTCAAAAAGAACTATAAATGCTTTACTGAAACCAGTTTGTTATAACCCTCCTAAAACAACTTACGATGATTATTCCAAGAGGCACAAAACATTTAAACCTGTTAGTTCTGTGAAAGAAAGATTTGTGCTAAAATTAACACTGAAAAAGACAAGCAAAAACAATTACCAGATTGTGAAGACTACCTCTGAAAATATTTTGAAGGCTAAATTTAACTGTTGGTTTTGTGGTAGAGTATTTGACAATCAGGATACTTGGGCTGGTCATGGGCAGAGACATTTAATGGAAGCTACTCGGGATTGGAACATGTTAGAATAGTTTACCATAATTACCAAGGAAAAGAAAAGTAAAATTACCTTAGAAGAAAACAATGGGTTGAATTACCGTAATGCAGACATTTTCTACTTCAGTATAGGACCTGAAATTGAACACTTAAAAAGTTGATTATCTTTCTGTGGAAGAGTAAAAGTTGTATGTATGATATTTGAAACTGCTATTCCTGCATTCAGAAGTTTTGAAAGAAACTAATCACAGCACAGAAGTACCTTGATTTAATTTTTTAAACATGTGTTCTTGGGAAGTTAGGGCTAAAGAAAATTTTGATAAAACAATTTTCCCACTTTAGTTCTTTAGTGACTCTTAGTAGAGGGTAATGGCTGACACCCCCATTCCCTCTCTTCTTCCACCAGCCTTATGCATCTAAGTGTAGCTCCTCTGGAGATGGAGAGCTCTTTCATCATAGAACTGAAGGAGTTTCTCACATTTGTGAAGATACTTTGAGAGAATTTGGGTAAAGAAGTTAGTCTATGTCTGCTAAATATAGTTATTTTGAAGGATATTAGGCTCCTTGAAAGTACATTTAACTCACTACAGTTACACCTCATATAATGCTTGAAGAGTTTTTGGCAAGTAAATTTGTTTTCCAGTTGAACTCTGTCACATGTTAGAGATTGGGAACACTCTCTGGTGATTTTCTTTTTCTAAATGACGATGTCAAACGTTGCAGTAGATGGGCAGCTTCAAGAGAAGAATTTAAACTTTTTGTCTCATTGAAAGTTTGGTTAAAGAACTTGAACATAGTTGTGAATTTGATTATATTCTCTGATGATCCCCTTGCACAGAACTATGCTTATCTCATTTAAGTTGTTTGTCCACCATAAACAAATGGCCATTTTTTCTTCTTGGTTCCCATCCCTTTAAAAAGAATGGAACATAGGAGCACTTCCAAGGAAGTGGCTTTTCTTGAAAGTTAAAATTTTTTACCAAAACAATGTTCTGAAGCAAGATCATATTTTTGTCTGTATTCACTTTATTATTTGAACATGTCCAAATTAGGACAAACCATTTCGGTTAGCTGCTTCTTACTGTGACTGACAACCCAAAACATATATACAGATTGTTGGCATTTGAAAAAGGAAGCATCAACAGTGGACCCAGAGGCAGTGCATAAAACCTTAGGATAGATTCCTAAGGGACATGCCCAACAGAGTTTTAAAATGAATGTTTTCATGATGACAACAGAATCATAGATTTAGATTTTTCACCTTGTAAGTTTGGATCAAATTTTGTTGGATCTTTGGATGATGGAGTTCTTGTATTACAAAATTACGTGCTATATGATTTTTTGTTACATTGTTACAAGTGTTAATGACATTTTCATTGATTGATGAAAACTTCAGGGCTTCTTTTCTGTATATAACAAATCTGTACATATTTTTGTACCTTTTAGTTATGTAAATTTTGCACAGAAATTTTTGGCATAAGTTTATTTTCTTTCAGTTTAGTTCTGTGCATGCACTAATAAAACTGGTTGTTTACTTTAAAAGGAATATATAAGACTTTACCCATGTTATTTTCTTGGTTTTTATTTCAGATGTAGATTTTGTTTTTGAGGTAAATTCGTTTTTCAGGGATTGAACACTATTGTTAGCAAGTGCCTAAAAAAGATGTGAAACAGTTTACATATGTCAACTGTAACAGTAGGTCCCAAATGGGCCCATTCCCCTAATAGTTTTATTTTAAAGAAAGCCATACATAGAATGCTTCAAGCTATCTTGCTATGCACATTATACTTGTACTGTTTTGTGCAGTTTGTCTACTTTCTTAGTGAAGTATTTTTTGTATAAAATGTTACAATTGTGTTTCTTAAATTGAGCCTAAGAATGGAGTTAATTGGAAATATACAGTATATATTAATAATGTATATGGTGTTTAAAGAATGGTAAGCATTGTTAATTTCTGTAATGAGCATTTTCAATTAAATTTATCTTAAGTTTGTGTTTACACAATAATTTTTTTACTGTGCTAAAATCTAATGGACATTTTATTCCCTAACTAGGAAATACAGATTTTAAAGTGTATGTGTTTTTTCAATACTAGTTAACTGTACAAGATAAAGTGTGGGATTTTTTTTCTTCCCAAAATCATAGATGATATATTGTTTAAGAAAGGTAACAGATACCATAATTTTACTGTGGTTACGCTGGCAAGGTAAGCCATAGAGAGGCTTATAGTCTTCAGTGCCCTAACGGCAATAAAAATAAAATGCTCTGTTTGTTACATACATAAAATGCTCTGTTTGTTACAGAGGCATCATTTGCTGTAAATAGGAGAGAGAAGAAACTTTCCTGCTAATATTCACACTATAAAATTACATGTCAGAATAGCCCTATCAGGAAAATAATGTCAAGATATGTACTTCTTGCCTTAAAGTTTTAACAGCCATTTAAGCTTCATGCTGCAGATATTCTAGTTGGAACTTTTTCTGATTTTGTTAACTTAGGGTTATTCTGAGGGAGGCAAACCTGCTTTGAGCTTCATTATTGCCATCGCAGAAAATCCAAAACAAAATCTTGTATCCTTTATTTTTTTGTGGTTTTTCAAAGAGGACTTTCCAAAATATATTCAGTAGTTCCAGGTTCTTATTACAATTGAAGAGTTAGTTTTAGTTTTGCAGTTGGAATTCTGGGGCAGGAATTGGTTTTATTTTTTCCAATTTGTCCATCTCCACTGAAATGCGTCTCTCACTATTTGGCATCTACTTAAAAAAATTCACTTTTCAAAGAATTTATCTTGCTAAGTATTCAGTAATACGAATTGAAATGTAATAGGTTTTTTAATGAAAAATGTTTTCATGGAGAGGCTAGCAAATTTTTTCAATAAAGGGTCAGATAAATAACTTAAACTTCGTAGGCCTTCTAGTTTCTGTCCTAACTACTCAATTCTCACAATGCAGAAACAACCATAGACAATATATAAATGAATTCGTGTGGCTATGTTTTAATCAACAATTTACAAAAAGGAACTGGGCTGAATTTGGGCTACCAGGCATCGTTTACCAACTGTTGCTTGAATTCCCTAAAGTCTGCTTTCAGAGTGGGATTTTTATTAAAAAACACAAGCTGGATAAGTTTGGTGATGTACTTCACCTGTGTAAAAGAGCTACAAAGTGTACGAACTAAAATGTATGTGTATAAAGTTTCTAGTGTAGATGTGTTTGTATAAAAATGAAGAGACTGTAAATGTAATGACAGTGGTTAGTGGGTAAAATAGGTCATTTGTGTGCTAAGAATAATGCAACTTATGAAGTGATTAAAAATGAGATAGAGCAGAAATGCTGTGAGAAATTATGTCCAGGTTCGATGGGAAAAGGACTTAGGTATAGTGATTTGAAATAGCTGTTAAGAAAAAGTAATAGACATTCTTGGGATGGGAGAAAATGGAGGTGAATTAAAAACAGAATATTATATATTAATTCCATACAACTTACCTTGATTTTTAAAAAATAAGATTCCTTTTCACCATTGACATCTACTTCCTTCCTTAACTTTCTTAACAGAGCCATTTGGGACATTCGCTCTGTTCTTTGCCTTAGCATCTTCTTAGGATCCTTGCTGTCAGCATACTTACCTTGACCCATTGGGGATCTCATCCAGCAAAACTTACTGGGGGGATTTTTCAGGGTGGTGGTTGTTGCTAGTTAGCAGAGTATGGCATTAGTGAAAAATTTCCCCTATAATGGAGAGTTGAAATGGTTGAGTTTGATGTTTATTAATTTATGTATGCCTTGCTCAATAAGTGGAGAATTGAGAAGTAATTAGTATCTTGGAGGAAGTATTTCATGAAGTCATCTTTGAGGTGCTTTTTGACTAGTTTAACAAAGCTTCTGTTAATGCCTCCAAATTTAGGAATCTTTTCTGTTTAAAAAGAGAATAATTGTTACAAGAGTGGAAACTTTCAAGTAAATAGTGTGGAAAAAATATAACGTACATCAATTTTAGAAGTCATGATTTTAGGAGATGCCAAGAATGTGCTTAATTTAAATACTTATTCCTAGTGAAGACATTTCTAACGTGTTAGAATAAGAATTTTTCCATATACTTTAAAGTGCTTAAACCACAAGTGAGGGTTATGTTTTTGTGGCAGCTCTTGAAATAAATCTTTCAATTAAGGAGTGAAATGTTGCCTGCTATCATCAGTTGCATGATAAGCTATTGCTAATGTCAAAGAATAGGAAAGCAAAATGAAAAATTTGGGAGAGAGACCAACATAATTGTAGATGATATGCTTTTAATATCTTGAAAGTTTAAAGGAGTACACTGAAAATTAGTTACCGTTCCTGAACAATTAACAGTAATCAACTGGGAAACAATAAAAGACCCATTTATTTGTTTTTTGAGCTGGAGTCTCACTCTTGCCCAGGCTGGAGTGCAGTGGCGCAGTCTTGGCTCACTGCAGACTCTGCCTCTCAGGTTCAAGTGCCGCTCCTGTAGCTGGGATTACAGGTGCCCACGACGATGCCCAGCTAATTTTCATATTTTTAGCAGAGATGGGGTTTCACCATGTTGGCTAGGCTGGT
Source organism: Mandrillus leucophaeus (assembly GCF_000951045.1). Taxonomy (NCBI): domain Eukaryota; kingdom Metazoa; phylum Chordata; class Mammalia; order Primates; family Cercopithecidae; genus Mandrillus; species Mandrillus leucophaeus. The sequence continues at coordinate 1,332,672 of NW_012099987.1, forward strand.
GTCGAACTCCTGACCTCAAGTGATCTACCTGCCTTGGCCTCCCAAAGTGCTGGGATTATAGGCGTGAGCCACCACACCCAGCTGATAAGACCTGTGTATAATAAGAGGCACAAAATAATAACGAGCCTGCCAAAAAACAACAGCAAGCAAAAAACAAAAACAAAAAAACAAAAACCAGACACCAAACCAAACCTGTAAGATGTAACTGGGAGATACATAGTATTTCTGAGTGGAAGACTAAATATACCCACTTGGCAGATTACATTTTTACAGCTTTGTCCCCCACCCGTACCCCTATTCCCCTCTTCCTCCAACAGAACTGTTCTACAGGGAGGATTGTGGTTTGGGCATTCATTGAGGATTTCCCATTCTCTCCAACTGTTCCATAGCGTAAAGGTACAGAGGTTCTGTTCAGTAGAGGGTTGGAGTGAGCTTCAAAAACTTACTACACACCATTATAAGAGGCCTGAATTAGGGTTTTTCAGAGATACAGAACCAATGTAAGAAGTCTTGTCGTGAGGGAATTGGGTTATGTAATTATGGAGGCTGAGAAGTCCCACACTAGGCTGTCTGCTAGCTAGAGACCTAGTGATGGTGGTAGCATGACTCAGTCCAAGTCCAGAAGCTTCAGAACCAGGAAAACTGATGGCGTAACTGTCAGACTGAGGTAGAAGTCCTGAGAACCAAGGGGCCATGGGTGTAAGTCCCTGAATCCAAGTGCCTGAAAGCCTGGAGTTCTGATGTCCAAGGGCATGAGAATAAAGCTGTCTCAGCTCCTGGGGTATGCGGTTGGGGTTGAGGGGAGAAGATTCAGGGAAAGAGAATTAGCCTTTTCTCTTTTCCTTCTGCCCAGGCTTCTAGCTGTTTGGATTGTGCCTCAGTCACATTGAGGGCACATCTTCCCCATTCAGTCTGATGACTCACATGCCAGTCTCTGAAAACACTCTCACAGACACACCCAGAAATAATGGTTTACCAGTTCTCTAGCTGTTCCTTAATCCATTCAAGTTGACACTGAAAATTAACTCTCACAGGACCTGACTTTATTTATAACAGACTTCAGAGTATTGTAGAAAACAGTAGAGCAGTCAGTAACAGTGGAGGTTGAGCAGTCGGTAACAGTGGAGGTTAAACAGTTGCCAGGTCATTCCAATAGATAACCAGAAGCTTCAAGAACGGATCAGGGAGGCCAGGCACCGTGGCTCACGCCCGTAATCCCAGCACTTTGGGAGGCCGAGGCGGGCGGCTCACAAAGTCAGGAGATGGAGACCATCCTGGCTAACACAGTGAAACCCCATCTCTACTAAAAATACAAAAAATTAGCTGGGCGTGGCAGCGTGCACCTGCAGTCCCAGCTACTCGGGAGGCTGAGGCAGGAGGATGGCGTGAACCCGGGAGGCGGAGCTTGCAGTGAGCTGAGGTTGCATCACTGCACTCCAGCCTGGGCAACAGAGTGAGACTGTCTCAAAAAAAAAAAAAAAAAAAAATCAGGGAAAGAGACAACCTAGATAAAACTACAGACATCCCTTGTGATCAGGAAGACTGTGTGCATACTGAAGGCTGTCAACTCAGAGGAGTGACCAGAGAGAACTTCTAAACTGCAAGTTCCTGGCCAAATGCAGGGAAAACTTGTAAACTCCCTAAGTAGTGAAAGCAGTCTTCAAGCCATACATTAATTAGTCAAGCCAAGTCACTAAAGGGAAGATGATCAGTGTGCAGAGATCCTATGTTACCTAAAATGTCCAGTTTCAACACAAAAATTGAGATATGCAAAGAAACAGAAAAGTATGTGTCCCATATGACAGAGAAATGTAGGAAATATAAAGTTGTTTTGAGGGATACCAAATTTAGGATAAATGCTAAACAGCTGTTATATGTTCAGAGGCTGAGTGCAGTGGTTCATGCCTGTAATGCCAGCAGTTTGGGGGGCTGAGGTGGGTGGATCGCTTGAGGCCAGGAATTTGAGACCAGCCTGGCCAAAATGATGAAACCCCGTCTCTACTAAAAATAAATCAGCCAGGCATGCTGTTGGGTGCCTGTAGTCCCAGCTACTCAGGAAGCTGAGGCAGGAGAATCGCTTGAATCCAGGAGGCAGAGGTTGCAGTGAGCCGAGATCGTGCCATTGCTCTCCAGCCTGGTAGACAGTGAGACTCCACCTCAAAATAAATAAATAAACCCAAAGAACTAAAGGAAGCCAGGTGTAAAGAATTAAGGAAAGTATTCTAATGTCTCACCAAGTAGAGAACATAGAGAATTTTTTTTTTTAAGAACTGAATGAAAATTCTGGAGTTTAAAAGTATGATAACTATAATTTTAAAAGTTACTAGAAAGGCTCAATACTAGATTTGAGCTGGTAGAAGATAGAATCAGCAAACCTGCAGATAGATTGGTAGAAGACATGCAATGTGAAACAGAAAAATAAGTTTGAAGAAAAAATGTTCCTCACACTATGTACACAAAAATGAACTTAAAATGGACCATAGACCTAAATACAAGCAAAAACTGTAAAACTCTTACAAAAAATATAAACAAATATTTGTAATCATTCTCTAGGCAAAGCTTTCTTAGCTATTATACCAAAAACAAAAACAAAAATGCAATAGATAATTTGTTTTAAAAGACAGCATTTTTATTATAGGAGATTGTAAAACTAGTCTGTTTTATCTGTTTCAGATTAATTTCAAGTTAATTTCTTTTTTTTTTTTTTTTTTTTTTTTTTTTTTGAGACGGAGTCTCGCTCTGTCACCCAGGCTGGAGTGCAGTGGCCAGATCTCAGCTCACTGCAAGCTCCGCCTCCTGGGTTCACGCCATTCTCTGGCCTCAGTCTCCCGAGTAGCTGGGACTACAGGCGCCCGCCACCTCGCCCGGCTAGTTTTTTGTATTTCTTAATAGAGACGGGGTTTCACCGTGTTAGCCAGGATGGTCTCGATCTCCTGACCTCGTGATCCACCCGTCTCGGCCTCCCAAAGTGCTGGGATTACAGGCTTGAGCCACCGCGCCCGGCCAATTTCAAGTTAATTTCAATAGTGAAAAATTTGCTCTGTATACTTTCATTCTGCCCATGCTGTTATTGTCACAAACTACATCTTTATAACAATTATGTGTCCATCAACATAGTTTTATAATTATGCAGTTTTAAAAATCAGATAGGAGGGAAGAACAAGAGTTACAAACAGATATACATTGTCTTGCTGCTCCAAAATCTGCAGTGTAAAAGGCCCCATGCACAAGGGCAACGTGCTTATTCTGTTGGAGTCAGAGTGAGAGGCCCAGAGGTTGCACCTCACTTGGCTGCTCACTGGGTCTTGGATGCAGGGTTCAACCACTTGGCCAATGGGAATGGTGTGCCAGGATCTGCTCCTTTATTTTATTTTTTGCTCACCGCATGGGAATTGAGATGCACCCTTAAATAAAGCATTTGTGTTCCAAGTTAAAAAACTCTTTTATGTTTATTTGTGCTGGTGAATATATTTATCTTTCCAGTGTTTTTTGTTTTGTTTTGTTTTTGTTTTTTTCCTTCGTGTGGGTTCGAGTTACTGTCTAGGGTTCTTTCATTTTAGCTTGATACTCCCTTTAGCTTTTTTTTTTCTTGTAGAGCAATTCTGCTAGCAACAAACTCAGTTTTTGTCTGTCTATGAATATCTTAATTTTTCTTTTTAAAAGAATAGCTTTGCTGGATATAGAATTTTTGGTTGACAGATTTTTTGTTTTTTTTTAAATTTTCCATTCAACACTTTTAATATGTCATCCCATTGCCTTCTGGCATCCGTGATTTCTAATGAGAAATCAGCTGTTAATTCTCCTGATGTCCTTTGGATGTGATGACTCACTTCTTTCTCTCTTGCTGCTTTCAAGATTCTCTTTTTGTCCTTGTCTTTCAACAGTTTGATTATAACGTGCCAGTATCCATATCTTTGAGTTTATGTTACTTGGAGGTTCTGGAGCTTTGTAGAATGGTAGATTAATGTTTTTCATTAAATTTCTTTTTTATTTCATTAAATTTGGGAGGTTTTCAGTTATTCAAATATTCTTCCTGATGAATTATCTTTTTTCTCTCTTTCTGAGACTCATCTTATGCATATGCTGGTATTGTTACTGTTTATTTTAGAAAGGCAGGTTCTTGCTCTGTTGTCCAGGCTGGAGTGCAGTGGTACAGTCATAGCTCACTGCAACATTGAACTCCTAAGCTCAAGCATTCCTTCCACCACAACCTCCCAAATAGCCCAGCTAACTTTTTAAAAATTTTTTGTACAGATAGAATCTTGCATGTTGCCCAGTCTGGTCTTGAACTCTTGGCCTCCAGGGATCCTTCTACCTTGGTCTCCCAAAACACTGTGATTACAGGTGTGAGCCACTGTGTTTGGCCATATGCTGGTATTCTTGATGATATCTTACAGGTCTTTCAGGCTCTGTTCATTTTTTGGTTTTCTTTCTATTTCTCAGACTGTATGCCAACTGATCAGTCTTAGAGTTCACAGATTCTTTGTTTTGCCTGCTTACATCTACTGTTGAGCCCTTTTAGTGAATTTTTATTTCAGTTACTGTGCTTTTCACCTGTAGAATTTCAATTTGATTCTTTTAATAATTTCTATCCCTTTGTTGATGTTCTCTATCTGGTTGAGCTGTATTTCTCTTTAGTTCTTTAAACATGGTTTGTTTTAGTTCGTTGAACATATTTAAGATAACTGAGTTGAAGTCTTTGTTCAAAATGTACAATACCTTAGGGATAATTTCTGTTGATTGCTTTTTTTCTCTATGTATGGGTCATACTTTCCTCTTTGCATGTCTCATTTTTTTGTTGTTGAAGAATTTAAAAGTGTGAATTTTGTAATGTGGCAACTGAAAATCAGATTCTCCCCTCCGATCTCTCAGGTTTGTTATTCTTACCGTGTTTTATTCTTGTTATCTAGTGACTTTTCTGAACTGATTTTGTAATGCTTGTATTCTTTGCCATTTGTGGCCATGAAAGTCTTTGTTCTGTGAGTTTAATGGCCAACTAATAAGTAGACAGAGATAAACTCTTGGAATGAATAAATCTTCCAGTGTTTGCTAAGGGACTTTTGTGTTTTCATGACACATCTTCAACATTCAGCCAGGTGGCTTACAACTCTACCTTCACCTTCAGCCTCCAGGGTGGCCATTGTGAGAGTTTAGGGCCTTCTCACATCTTTTCTTAGCACACATATGGCCCTGGGCATGAGTGTGACCTTCTAAATTCTCAGGAATATGTTAAAGCTTTCCAAAGTCCCTGTGGACATCTCATTTCCCAGGCTTTTCTTCCAAGCTTTTTGGTTATTCTATTGCCTGTCCCAGTTGTTGTCTGTCAGCCCAGGCAGCAGCAATTAAAGCATTTGCCTGCTAATATTTTAAACATTACCCCCCTAGTTAGCAACTTTAGCTCTGGACCAACTCCAAGTTAGGCAAAATAAAGACAGGCCTTCTGAGGTGGTCTTCCAGGGAGCCACAGACAGGTCAGTATAAATAGTTAAAGTATTTTGTGACTGAAGTCTGTTTTTCCTCTAATACTGGGAATGAGGGCTGTTATTTTCAGGGCTGTTGCTGAGGTAAGGAGTGGAGAATGAGACTAGAGTGACTTAAAATACCACAAAGCTGTTGTTCTGAGATTCAGCCATTTTTCTTGGGTAAGCACTTCCTGGGATGCTGAAAGCTTTTGATTAGTTTCTAAAGTTCCAAAAAAGTTGATTCTGACCATTTCTTTGCCAGACTTTTAATTGCTTTTATGTTAGGGCAGAGTTTCAAAGTCTTTACTCTGCTCTTTTCACTGACACCACATTATAGATAAATTTAACTTCATTGAAATTTGAAAAAAATTATTGCTTCAATGGATATCATCAAGAAAGTGAAGACAACCCACAGATTGGGAAGAAATATTGTATATCATACATCTGATTATGCATTTTAATTTAGGATAATGAACCCTTACAACTTAGAAGACATGTAACCCAATTTAAAGTGGGCAAAAGATCTGAACAGAATTTCTCTAAAGAGGATATGCAAATAGCCAAAAAACACCTGAAAAGATGCTCAACATCATTAGTCATTAGGGAAATGAAAACCAAGATCACGTGAGATACCACTTTATACCCTCTTGGATGGGTGTTGAAAAAATAAAAACCCAGGTGATGAGGCCAGGAAGAGTTTGGAACCCTCATACACTGTTGGGAAAGCAAAATGGTACAGTCATCTCAGAAAACAGTATGGGACTTTCTTAATAGGTTAAATGTAATGTTACCCTGTGGCCCAGAGCTGCTTCTCCTAAGTGTATACCCCAAATAATTTAAAACAGGTGTTCACACAAAAATTTATACAAGGATGTTCATAGCAGTATTATTCATAGTGGCGTAAAGTGGAAACAACCCAAAGTCCATCAACTGATGAATATATAAATAAATGTGATATATATGTACAATTGAATATTATTCAATCATAAAACTAAATGAAGTAGTAATTTATGCTACAACTTGGATGAATGTTGGAAACATTAGGTTAAGTGAAGGAAGCCAGTAACAAAAACATATGAGTTCATTCATATGAAATGTCAACAATAGGCACATTTACAAAGAATGAAAGTAGATTAGTAGTGGTTGCTTAGAGCTAAAAGCGTTTAAAGGAAATACATAGGGGACTGCTAAAGGACAAGGAGTGATAAAAATGTTCTAAAATTGTGATAGTTATGTAATTCTGGGAATTTACTAAGAAACCATTGAAGTGTACCTTTTATATATGTGAATTATATGGTATGCAAATGATATCTTAGTAACTCACACAGAGACATGTATAATGTGGGACACTATTAAGGGCAACATACGTGTGATGAAAATTTTTTTAAGTAGTCAAAGAAATAATGACCAGAAACTTCCCAAGTTTGGTGAAAAACATATTTCCAGAAGCTCAACATACTCCAAGTAGGATAAATGCAGAGATTCATAAGTAGACATGTTATTGTCAGAATGTTGAAAGACAGAAAAAAAATCTTGAAATTATCATGAGAAAAATGATGCATGGAATCCCCAATAAGATTAATAGTTGACTTCTCAGCAAAACCAAGGAGGCTAAAGGGAAGTGGATAACATATTCAAAGTTTTGAAAGAGAAACAAAACTGTCTTTCAAAATTGAAAGCAAAATGGGTATTTCAAATAAGCAAAATGAGAATTCATTGGTTGCAAACCTACCTTTCAGCAAATACTAAAAGTTCGTAAAACTGAAAGCAAATGACACCAGACAATAATTTGAATCCACAGGAAAAAAGAAAGACATTATATAATAGTAATTAAGTATAAAAGAGAAGGTAATTGCATCTTCATTTTCCTTTCTCTTATTTAAAAGGCAATCAAATAAAGCATTATGCTTATCATTGTATTTTGGGGCCAATAATGGAAATGTTGTAACAATACAAGGAAAGTAGATGGGAACAAAGCTATTTTGCAGTAAGGAAATGACACCAGATAGTATCTCAAATCCACAGGAAGAAGTGAAAAAAGTCATAATAGTAAATAAGAAGGCTCATATGAAAAACTATAAACACGTACTGGTTCTTTTTAAATTACCTTTAAAAGACAAAAAATTATATAATAAGTATAACAATTTATTCTTGGGTTTGTAACATGTAAACCTATTGTGTATAACAATAATAGGGTGGGGGAGGGAATAGAACCATATAGTAGTAAAGTTTTGATATTTCACTGGAATTAAGTTTGTATTTATCTGAAGTAGATTCTGATAAAGATGTATATTAGAAGCCCTAGAGCAACCACTAAGAAAATTCCTCAAAACATCATTAAAGGAATTAAAATTTATTTTAAAATAGCCAAAGAAGACAGTAAAGGAGAAACCAATTAACAAAAAAAGAATGAGACCTATAAAAAACAAAAGCACACTGGTAGACATAAATCCAACCATATTAATATAACATTAAATGTGAATGGATTAAGCAGTCCAATCAAAAGACAGAAATTTTCAGACTGGATAAATAACATTCATATGCAGTAAACTCTCCATGTCTGTAGGGTCTACATCTGCAGATTCAATCAATCATGGATCAAAAATGTAGTTAGGCATATGATGGTTGTGTCTGAACATGTGCAGACTTTTTTTCTTATTCCCTAAACAATACAGTATAGCAACTATTTAGATAACGTTTGCATTGTGTTAGATATTATAAGTAATCTGGAGATTAAAGTATAGAGGAGGATATTTGTAGGTTATATGTGAATACTATGCCATTTTTACATAAGGGACTTGAACATCCGTAATTTTGGTTTCCACAAGAGGTCCTAGAACCTCTTGGTGGCTAGCCCCCATGGAGGCTAAGAGAGAACTGTTTATATTATGGAAATTGGCAGCAGATACAAACCAGGGCTTTTTACAACCCCTGACCAAGAAAGCTGATTTCACCAGCACCCTCTGTGGAGATCACAGTTCTAGTTTTTGTCCCTTGAATCTGAACAAATCATTCTGTCTACAGGAGTTACACTTTAGACTCAAAGATATTAATAGGTTGAAATTTTAAAAATGGAAAAACATGTTGTCTCAGTCATTTTGGGCTGCCATAACAAAATACCATAGACTGAGGGGATGAAACAACAAAAATTTATTTTCAAAAAACATTACTAGATATAAAGAGGGAAATTTTATAGTAAAAGTGTCAACTCATCAGGAAGCTATAACAATTTTAAACACATATGCGTCAAATAACAGAACCACAAAATCCATGAAGCAAAAACTGACAGAATTGAAGGGAGAAGTAGACAAATAAAGAATAATAGTTGGAGACTTTGATACTCCACTTTGCATAAATGAATAAAATAACAACAAAAGATTGGCAAGGAAATAGAAAACTTGAACAGCACTACAAAGCAACTAGAGCTACTATATCTGTGAAATCCACTCCAAAACAGCAGAATAGATATTCTTTTCCAAAGTACATGGAACATTCTCCAGGATATACCATATAAAACAAGTCTCAATGAATTTGAGAGGATGGGAATGATACAAAGTGTGTTCTCCAACCACAATAGAATTAAATTAGAACTTAAAGGAAATTTTGAAAATTCATAAATATGTGGCAATTGAACAATACTCATAAATAATCAATGAGTCAAATAACAAACTCTCTTGAGGTTAATAAAAGAAAAAACCTACAAAACCTTGTGAGATGTGACTAAAGCAGTGCTTAGAGGGAAATTGATATCTGTGAGTACATTTAAAAAATAAAAAAACTTAGTGCCACAGAACTGTACACTTAAAATGGCTAAAATGGTAAGTTTTATGAATATTTACCACAATAAACAAGAAGAAAGATTTAAAATTAATAACATAACTTTATACCTTAAGGAACAAGAAAAAAAGAGCAAATTAAACCCAAAGCAAGCAAAAGGAAGAGAACCATAAAAATGAGGTGGAAGGAAATTGCATTGAGAATAGATAATAGAGAACATGAAGGAAACCAAAATTTGGTTCTTATCAAAGATCAACAAAATTGACAAGGTTTAGCTGGACTGGCTGAAAAAATAAAGAGAGAAGACTCAAATTACTAAAATCAGAATGAAAGAGTGGACAATACTACTGCTCTTGAAAAATGAAAATGAATCTAAGGGAATACTATGAACAATTGAATGCCCAGTAATTAGATGACCTAGATGAAATTGACAAATCCCTAGAAAGATACAAAAACTATTACAAAAATGGCTCAAGAGGAAATATAAAATCAGAAGAAACCTATGGCAAGTAAGGTATTGAAATTATTCCCCCAAAATTGTAAGTAAAAGCCAGGTTTAGATGACTTCAGAATTCATTAGTAAACTCTACCAAAAAAAATCATACATAGATGGATAGATAATAGATAGAAGAAAGAAAGATGATAGATAGATAGATAGATAGATAGATAGATAGATAGATAGATAGATAGATAGATAGATAGATAGATCCCAAATGCATATACTGGTGCCTTAACCTCCAATTAAGGTATTAGGATGTGGGACCTTAGGGAGATACTTAAGTTTAGATGAGGTCATGAAGATAGAGCCCTCACAGTGGAATTATTGCCCTTATAAGAAGAGTAAGAGACCAAAATTTTTTTTCTCTGCCATGAGGATACAACAGGAAGTCACCATTTGTAAGGCAGGAAGAGGGGCCTGACTAGAACCCATCTATCCTGGCCACCTGGTCTCAAACTTCCCAGCTTCCATAACTGTGGGAAATAAATGCCTGTTGTCTGAGCCACTCAGTCTACAATATTTTGTTATAGCACCCAGAGCTGACTAAGAAATGTACACTTCCCAACTCATTCTATGAGGCAAGACAAAGACATCTAAAGAAAGCTTCCTTATGAATGTAGATGCAATGAAAACTAGTAAATCAAGCCTGGGGACATATAAAAATAAATCACTGCAAGACATTAGTATCTGGGCCACCACTTTGTACTTGGGGCAATTCATGCCTTACATACCCACAGGATGGGTTCTCATTGTCTGCTGGGTAATGAGTAATCTGGTCCCAAAACCTCGTCTTTACTTCTTGCTTTCTTGGACTACTTTAGGTACTAACTCTGTCAATTGAGTCTTCTGGATAAGATGCTGACATGGAGTTTGGAATGCAAGAGGTTTATTGGACAGTAATGCTTGGGAAAATTTAAAGGGGAGGGAGGAGAATTGAGTAAGAAAAGCCTGCAAACCATAAGACAGGTCTGATAACTGGGGAAAGAAAGGGGTTGGTGAGTGGAAACTGCATTGGTTATAGAGAGTCTCAGATTGTCATGCATCTCATATACAGTCAGCCAACCCAATGGGTACTTCAGGTCAAAGTCTTTTAGAAGAATTCCATGTTGATCAAAAATGTAGACTGAAGGGTACTCAGGAAGACCTTATATTTGGCTTGAATCCTGAGACAGATTCTGAAAGCCCTAATAGCTAGAGGCTGTCAACCTAGTTGCACTCCTTGCAGCTGAATTACAAGCCAGCCCTTCCTTCCTTCCTTCCTTCCTTCCTTCCTTCCTTCCTTCCT
>NW_012099987.1:1344552-1347281 GCF_000951045.1 Mandrillus leucophaeus
TCTCTACTAAAAATACAAAAACTAGCTGGGCATGGTGGCAGGTGCCTGTAATCCCAGCTACTCAGGCGGCTGAGGCAGGAGAATCATTTGAACCCAGGAGGCAGAGGTTGCAGTGAGCTGAGATTGTGTCACTGCACTCCAGCCTGGGCAACAGAGCAAGACTCTGTCTGAAAACAAACAAAAAACAATAAAAACAACTTAGCTGGGTGTAGTTGTGCATGCCTGTAGTCCCAGCTACTTCAGTGGCTTCAGTGAGAGAATACTTGAGTCCACGAGGTTGAGGCTGCAGTGAGCCATGATCATGCCACACTGCACTCCAGCCTGGGCAACAGAGTGAGTCTCTGTCTCAAAAAAAAAAAAAAAAAAAAAAAAAATCACATTTCTGAAAGCAAGTGATAAAAATTTAACAGAAGCCAGAGGAAGAAAGTACACATATGTATTGAGAAACAAAGATAAGAGTTACTGCAGACTTACATCAGAAACTATGCAATCCAGAAGATAGTGGAATGATATTTTTAAAATATTGAAGGGAAAAATAAGTCATCCTAGAATTCTATGTCTAGTGAAATCATGTTTTAAGAATGAAGACAAACCAAAGACAGTTTAACATAAGAGAAATCTGAGATAATTCAGCACAACTATGCTACCTTAAATATTAAGAGAAATTTTTTAGGTAGAAGAAAAATGGATATCTTGTCTACACAAAGGAATTAAGAGCACTGGACTTTTCCCTCATTGTTTAATTTCTTTTAAAGAAAATCATTGAAAGCAAAAATAACAACATATTACAGGGTTTATTACATGTAGAAGTAAAATGTATAACAACAGTAGCACAAAGGCAGGGAAGGGAAATGGAGGAGTACTGTTGTATTTGAAGATAGACTGTGATAAGTCACATGTGTATTATACAGCCTTGAGGAACCATTGTAAAAAAAACATGTAATTACTAAGAGAACATTGAAGATAAAATAGATTTTAAAACCTCATGCCAACAGAAGGCACAAAAAGGGAAAAGAAAAACTGGTGGGAAAATACAGAAAACAGAGATGGCAGCTTTAAACCCAATTATAGCAATGTTATAAACACTCCAATTAAAAGGTAGAAATTTGTCAGGATAAAAAAATGTAGACTTCAGAAAAAAAAAATGATACTAGGGATAAAAAGAAATACCTCAATGATAAAGAGTTCCATTCATTAAGAAGATATAACAATCCTAAAGGTCTATGCATATAATACCAAAGCTTCTAAATACATGAAGTAAAAGTGACAAAACTATAGAGAGAAATTGACAAATCTACAATTATAGTTAGTGAATGAAATTGAGAAATCTATATTACCATTCATTGAATGTTACTAAACCTGTGTTTGGAGGGATATTTTAAGCTTCAAATACTTATATTAGAAAACAATAAAGGTTTATAGTCAATTGTGCAAGCTTCCATCTTAAGAAAGTATGTAAAGAAAAGCAAATTAAACCCAATATGAGCAGAAGAAAGGAAATAATAACATTATTTAAGGTAATCAATGAGTAGAAAACAGACAAACAATAGGGAAAATTAATGAAATGAAAAGTTAGTTCTTTGCAAATGTCAATAAAATTGATAAACCTTTAGCTAGATGAATCAAGAGAAAAAAGTTAAAAAGGGGACATTACTACAGATCTGACATATCTTAAAAGCATTATATTAGAATATACATTAGACTATGTTATACAAATAAATTTGGTATCCTAGTTGAAATAGACAAATTCCTTGAAAGGCAAATTGACAAAACAAGAAATAGAAAATCGCAATAGCCTATAACTATTAAAAAATTGAAATCATAATTGAAAACCTTCACACAAAGAAACCTCCAGCCCAGATGGCTTCATTGGTGAACTCTATCAAATGTATTAGGAAGAAATAATGTCAGTGCTGTACAAATTCTTTCAAAAAATAGAGAGGGGAACATTTTTATGTCATTTTATGAGTCCAGCATTATCCTGATACTAAAATTTGATGAAGACATTGTAAGTAAAGAAAACTACAGACCAGTGTTCTCTATGGATGTCTATGTAAAAATCCTTAATATATTAGCATTAAAAACCCAGCAATATATAAAATGGATGCTGTATGTTAAGTAGGGTTTACTCCAGGCAAGAAAAATAAAATATTCACAATACATATGTCTGTCAAGGGACTTGTATCTAGAAAATATAACATTTTTACCATTTAATGAAAAGACAACCTAATTTTTAAAATAGATAAAGGATTTGAACAGATTCCTCAAAAAAGAGGATATATGGGCACATGAAAAGATAATCAATATCATTAATCATCAAAAAATGCTAATTAAAGCCATGGTAAGATACTACTACACAGCTCGTAGAATGGCTAAAATTAAACTGACAATATCAAGTACTGATAAGGGTATGAAGCAACTGAACTCTCATACGTTGCTGATGTCCCCATAGAGTTTATGCAAAGTACATCCACTTTGTAAACGTTTTGGCAGTTTCTTATAAACATGTACTTTCTATTTGACCCAAGATTATACTCCTAGATATTTTTTTCTAAAAGGAATGAAAACACAAACACTTCCACACAGAAGCTAACATACATACTGACAGACATACAGCAGGCTCAATAAGTGTTCACTGGTTGAATGAAAAAATAACACTTTTGAACTTTTTACAATTCTTTTTCTTCCTCCTCCTCCTCCTCCTTCTTCTCCTCCTCCTCCTCCTCCTC
>NW_012099987.1:1347561-1348266 GCF_000951045.1 Mandrillus leucophaeus
TTTTTTTTTTTTGACATGGAGTCTTGCTCTGTAGCTCAGGCTGGAGTGCAGTGGCACAATCTCGGCTCACTGCAACCTCTGCCTCCTGGATTCAAGCAATTCTCCTGACTTGGCTTCCTGAGTAGCTGAGATTACGGGCACCTGCCATCATGCCTGGCTGATTTTTTGTATTTTTAGTAGAGAGAGTTTCACCATGTTGACCAGGTTGGTCTCGAACTCCTGATCTCAGGTGATCCGCCTGCCTTGGCTTCCCAAAGTGCTGGGGATACAGGCATGAACCACAGCACCTGGCTTTTTTTTTTTTTCCAGTAGAGATGAGGTGTTGCTATGTTGCCCAGTCTGGTCTCAAATTCCTGAATTCAAGTGATCCTCTGCCTTGGCCTCCCAAAGTGCTAGAATTACAGATGTGAGCCACTGCACCCAGCCTTGAGCTTTTTTTTTTTTCTTTCCTTCTTTCTTTTCTCTTTTATACTTTAAGTTCTAGGGTATGTGTGCACAACACGCAGTTTGTTACATATATGTACGTGTGCCATGTTGGTTTGCTGCACCCATTAACTCATCATTAGCATTAGGTATTTCTCCTAATGCTATCCCTCCCCCATCTTCCCACCCCACAATAGGCCCCAGTGTGTGATGTTCCCTGCTTGTGTCCAAGTATTCTCATTGTTCACTTCCCACCTATGAGTGAGAACATGCGGTGTTAGA
>NW_012099987.1:1352825-1354493 GCF_000951045.1 Mandrillus leucophaeus
ACCAACTCCTGGATTCATTGATTTTTTGAAGGGTTTTTTGTGTCTCTATTTCCTTCAGTTCTGCTCTGATTTTAGTTACTTTTTGCCTTCTGCTAGCTTTTGAATGTGTTTGCTCTTGCTTCTCTAGTTCTTTTAATTGTGATGTTAGGGTGTCAATTTTAGATCTTTTGTACTTTCTCTTGTGGGCATTTAGTACTATAAATTTCCCTCTACACACTGCTTTAAATGTGTCCCAGAGATTCTGGTATGTTGTGTCTTTGTTGTCACTGGTTTCAAAGAACATCTTTATTTCTGACTTCATTTCGTTATTTACCCAATAGTCATTCAGGAGCAGGTTGTTCAGTTTCCATGTAGTTGAGCAGTTTTGAGTGGGTTTCTTAATCCTGAGTTCTAATTTGATTGCACTGTGATCTGAGAGACAGTTTGTTGTGATTTCTGTTCTTTTACATTTGCTGAGGAGTGCTTTACTTCCAACTACGTGGTCAATTTTGGACTAAGTGCAATGTGGTGATGAGAATAATGTATATTCTGTGGATTTGGGGTGGAGAGTTCTGTAGATGTCTATTAGGTCTGCTTGGTGCAGAGCTGAGTTCAAGTCCTCGATATCCTTGTTAACATTCTGTCTCGTTGATCTTTCTAATATAGACAGTGGGGCATTAAAATATCCCATTATTATTTTGTGGGAGCCTAAGTCTCTCTTTGTAGGTCTTTAAGGACTTGCTTTATGAATCTGGGTGCTCCTGTATTGGGTGCATATATATTTAGGATAGTTAGCTCTTCTTATTGAATTGATCCCTTTACTGTTATATAATGGCCTTCTTTGTCTCTTTTGATCTTTGTTGGTTTAAAGTCTGTTTTATCAGAGACTAGGATTGCAACCCCTGCTTCTTTTTGCTTTCCATTTACTTGGTAGATCTTCCTCCATCCCTTTATTTTGAGGCTATATGTGTCTCTGCACTTGAGATGGGTCTCTTGAATACAGCACACTGATGGCTCTTGACTCTTCATCTAATTTGCCAGTCTGTGTCTTTTAATTGGGGCATTTAGCCCACTTACATTTAGGGTTAATATTGTTATGTATGAATTTGAACCTGTCATTATGATGTTAGCTGGTTATTTTGCCCATTAATTGATGCAGTTTCTTCCTAGCATTGATGGTCTTTACACTTTGGCATGTCTTTGCAGTGGCTGGTACCGGTTGTTCCTTTCCATGTTTAGTGCTTCCTTCAGGAGCTCTTGTAAGGCAGGCCAGGGGTGACAAAATCTCTCAGCATTTGCTTGTCTGTAAAGGATTTTATTTCTCCTTCTCTTATGAAGCTTAGTTTTGCTGGATATGAAATTCTGGGTTGAAAATTCTTTTCTTTAAGAATGTTGAGTATCAGCCCCCACTCTCTTCTGGCTTGTAGAGTTCCTGCTGAGAGATCTGCTGTTAGTCTGATGGGCTTCCCTTTGTGAGTAACCCAACCTTTCTCTTTGACTGCCTTTAACATTTTTTCCTTCATTTCAACCTTGGTGAATCTTACAATTATGTGTCTTGGGGTTGCTCTTCTTGAGGAATATCTTTGTGGTGTTCTCTGTATTTCCTGAATTTGAATGTTGGCCTGCCTTGCTAGGTTGGGCAAGTTCTCCTGGATAATATCCTGAAGAGTGTTTTCCAGCTTGATTCCA
>NW_012099987.1:1355028-1412905 GCF_000951045.1 Mandrillus leucophaeus
GAGAAGAGGCACTCTGGCTTTTAGAATTTTCAGCTTTTCTGCTCTGGTTTCTCCCCATCTTTGTGGTTTTATCTACCTTTGGTCTTTGATGATGGTGACCTACAGATGGGATTTTGGTTTGGATGTCCTTTTTGTTGATGCTGATGCTATTCTTTTCTGTTTGTTAGTTTTCCTTGAACAGTCAGGCCCGTCATGTTGCGGGAAGTCAGGGACCCCGAACAGAGGGACCAGCTGAAGCCGTAGCAGAACAACATAAATTGTGAAGATTTCATGGACATTTATTAGTTCCCCAAATTAATACTTCTGTAGTTTCTTATGCCTGTATGTACTGCAATCTCTGAACATAAGTTGTGAAGATTTCATGGACACTTATCCCTTCCCCAATCAATACCCTTGTGATTTCCTATGCCTGTCTTTACTTTAATCTCTTAATCCCATCATCTTCGTAAGCTGAGGAGGATGAATGTCGCCTCAGGACCCTGTGATTGTGTCAGCTGCACAAATTGTTTGTAGAGCATTTGTGTTTGAACAATATGAAATCTGGGCATCTTAAAAAAAGAACAGGATACCAGTGGTGTTCAGGGAACAAGAGAGGTAACTTCGAACTGGCCACCGGTGAGCTGGATGGAACAGAGCTATATTTCTCCTCTTTCAAAAGCAAATAGGAGAAATATCACTGAATTCTTTTTCTCAGCAAAGAACATCCCTGAGAAAGAGAATGCGCCCTGAAGGTAGGCTTATAGACAGCCCCTTTAAGGCGTGCCACCTTTTATGGTCGAAGCCGAAGGGATGAAATAAGCCCCGGTCTCCTGTAGTGCTCCCAGGCTTATTAGGACGAGGAAATTCCTGCCTAATAAATTCTGTTCAGACAGGTTGTCTGCTTTCAAACCCTGTTTCCTGATAAGATGTTATCAATGACAGTGCGTGCCCAAAACTTCATTAGCAATTTTAATTTCACCCCATCCTGTGGTCCTGTGATCTCGCCCTGCCTCCACTTGCTTTGTGATATTTTATTACCTTGTGAAGTATGTGATCTCTGTGACCCACATCCTATTCGTGCACTTCCTCCCCTTTTGAAAATCGCTAATAAAAACTTGCTGGTTTTTCGGCTTGGGGAACATCACAGATCCTGCCGACATGTGATGTCTCCCCCGGACACCCAGCTTTAAATTTCTCTCTTGTACTCTTTCCCTTTATTTCTCAAACCAGCCGAGACACTTAGGAAACAGAAAAGAACCCACGTTAAACATTGGGAGTGGGTTCTTCCAATACCTCAGTTGCAGGTCTGCTGGTATTTGCTGGAGGTCCACTCCAGACCCTGTTTGCCTGGGTATCACCAGCAGAGGCTGCAAAACAGCAAATATTGCAGAACAACGAATATTGCTGCCTGATCCTTCCTCTGGAAGCTTCATCTTGGAGGGGCACCCAGCTGTATGAGGTGTCAGTTGGCCCCTAATGGGAGGCATCTCCCAGTTAGGCTACACAGGTGTCAGGGACCCACTTGAGGAGGCAGTCTGTCCCTTCTCAGAGCTCAAACGCCATGCTGGGAGAACAACCACTCTCTTCATAGATGTCAGACAGGGACGTTTAAGTCTGCAGAAGTTTCTACTGCCTTTTATTCAGCTATGCCCTGCCCCCAGGGGTGGAGTCTACAGAGGCAGGCAGGCCTTGTTGAGCTGCGGTGGGCTTCTCCCAGTTTGAGCTTCCCAACCACTTTGTTTACCAACTCAAGCCTCAGCAATGGCAGATGCCCCTCCCCCAGCCAGGCTGCCGCCTCACAGTTAGCTCTCGGACTACTGTGCTAGCGGTGAGCAAGGCTCTGTGGGCATGGGACCCGCTGAGCTAGGCACTGGATATAATTTCCTGGTGTTCTGTTTGCTAAGACCATTGGAAAAGTGCAGTTTTTGGGTGGCAGTGTCCCGATTTTCCTGGTACAGTCTGTCACAGCTTCCCTTGGCTAGGAAAGGGAAATCCCCTGACCCCTTGCACTTCCTGGGTGAGATGATGCCCCATCCTGCTTCGGCTCACCCTCCATGGGCTGCACCCACTGTCCAACCAGTCCCAGTGAGATGAGCCAGGTACCTCAGTTGGAAATGCAGAAATCACCTGTCTTCTTCTGCATCGATCACACTGGGAGCTGCAGACTGGAGCTGTTCCTATTGCCATCTTGGAATGGAGCAGCTTTTACAATTCTTAATATCCTCATTGAACAATAACATAAAGTAGGTTGCTTTTCTTTTGTTTGTTTTTGACGGAGTCTCTCTCTGTTGCCAGGCTGGAGTGCAGTGGCACAATCTTGGCTCACTGCAACCTTCGCCTCCTGGATTCAAGTGATTCTTCTGCCTCAGCCTCCTGAGTAGCTGGGACTACAGGTAACATGCCACCATACCCAGCTAATTTTTATATTTGTAGTAGAGATGGGGTTTCACCATGTCGGTCAAGATGGTCTTGATCTCTTGACCTCGTGATTCGCCTGCCTCAGCCTCCCAAAGTGCTGGGATTACAGGCGTAAGCCACTGCACCTGGCCTAGGTTGCATTATTGTCTTCATTTTACAAATGGAGAAACAAGACAAATAACTTTCTCAAGTTCACACAGTCTGTTATTGGTAAAGCTGGGATTAGAATTATTGCAACTCACACCAAATAACTTGCCCTAGACCACAGCAGTATCCTCCTTCTTGTCTAATGGAGGAGTTACTTTTAGGCTCATTCACATGTTTAGTAGAATAATATGTCTATCTTGATGCATCAAAGCTTAAGAAAAATGTTGAGTCCTTAGTCTTGGATGTTTGGACCTTTTGTCCATGGATAGGCCCCCAGAGGTCCAGGAATCTCATGATATTTGATGTGAGTTTCTGTGTATATACATAAATGAATTTTTCCTCAGGCCAAAGACCCATAGTTCTCATCAGATTCTCAAAGAATTTTGTAACTACTAAAAGATTAAGAACCATAGATGTAGAAAGAATATTTGAGATCTTCCTAATACACAATTATGATTACTAAGTGTTCTAAAATATTTATAGATGGGTTCATTTGAAGAGTTATCCACAGATCACTTTTTATGTCTGCACAGAAGATTTTGGTTAGGGGACTAGGAGGTAATGTTTATCACGCACAACTAGCTTACTTTAGCTCTTGAGTCATCACTGGAAAGATATTGTTTACCCTTACCTAGAAATAGAAGCTGAGTTATATGGTGTCTTAAGACCATTTTGAAGGAGAGGAATTCAGCCCTGTTTTAAGAACATGTCTCATGTGGTGCTGGTTTTGTCTCACATCGCTGAATTCTGTTCTTTGGGACTTACTTTTAGGCAAGACTGTCCCAGCTACTATGGTAAGAGTAGTTTAGCTCCCAGAGTGCAAAGTCTCCAAACCATTGCTCTGGCTAACTCATGATAACACAGTTCAGGCTTGTGCTGGTCACAGACCTAGCTTTTTCATGTCTATTGTCCTTTTGAACAACCTTGAACAGCCTTCCTACTACTATACCTGCAATCTACTTTGCAACGGAGAACAAGAACTGTTTTGTTTTGTTTTTTTCCTTCTTCAGCTGCTACACATGTACTTCTTGACTAGTGTCTCCTATTCCACCACCTAGCTTGCCTGAAAATTTCTTTATGCAAAACCATTTATTTGTCAGCCATTGAGACATTGAGATCACAGACAGGTGTTTTGAAATTTCTTATTTATTTATTTTGAGACAGAGTCTCACTTTGTGGCCCAGACCAGAGTGCAGTGGCATGATCTTGGCTCACTACAACCTCTGCCTCCCGGGTTCAAGTGATTCTCATGCCTCAGTCTCCTGAGTAGTAGCTGGAATTATAGGTGAGTGCCACCATGCCCAGTTAATTTTTTCTAGTTTTAGTAGAGACAGGGTTTCACTGTGTTGACCAGGCTGGTCTTGAACTCCTGGCCTCAAGTGATCCACCTGCTTCGGCCTGCCAAACTGCTGGGATTATCAGTATGAGTCACCATGCCCAGCGTCTTAAAGATTTTTCTAATCTCATCAAGAATATCACCTGCAGAGGTGGGCTTTAGAGAAGCAGGTAGGATCACCCTCAGTGGACTCTTCTGCAAGATGAGGGAAAAGACTGGTATGTTGGATTGGGTATTTCTCCCAGCTGGGGAGGAGTAGAGCCCTTAGCAGAGAATGGCATATCTCTCAGAAGTTCTCCCAGCCTCTGCTCCAAGAAGTCCACCACACAGTACTGAATATCAACCAACTGAGGATTAGTATAATCTTAACGGCTATGCTGATCACCTAGCTGGAGTAGGACACTTGGAGGAGGAGAGGAGGAATGAGGCAGAAGAGGTTGTTATGGAGCCAGGGTTGCCGTGGTAGCAGCGGGAACTAATGAGGATTTACTTAAATAGAAAATAATTCCATGTAACACTGAGGAAAACTGAAACTAGAGAGCTGATACCACATACTACAAACAGATGCTCTGCTTTACCAAAAAATTACCCCAGTTTCCCAGTTTAAATTGTGAGTCATTCTTTCTAGTACATTCTAAATGATTCAATGGTTTTCCTAAAAGGAGAAAAAAAAAACCTTTCCATACAAAATTTCCCAAACCCCTATATACCTGAGTGTAAAAAATGCATATAAATTGTATTAATTTATATGGCCACCATAATAAACTGGGTGGCTTAAAAAGCCAGAAATTTATTGTCTTCAGGTACCGGACACTTGAAATCCAAAATCAAGGTGCCATCAGGGCCATGCTCCCTCTAAAACCTGAAAGGAAGTCTGTTCTTGCCTCTTCCTAGCTTCTGATGGTTTGCAGGCAATCTTTGCAGCTCCCAGGCCTACAGATGCATCACTCCAGTCCCTCATCTTCATGTAGTAATTTTTTTTCAATAGAAACTGTGCTACTTTATTAAAATACTGAGTTTTAGTTCACATGTGTATTTTTGACTCCCCACCATTTCCATGTCTGACCACTGCTACCACTACGTCCCATCATAACGTTCCATATGTATTTAAAACAAAGCAAAGGGTGGAGTTCCATCTTTAAAAACTAAACAGGCATTTTGGACAACACATTCTTGGCAATGGAACCCAGACAACATTTATTAAACACGTTAGGGAGAGTTCTCACTCTGCATTATAGAAAGGACAACCAGATATCGACTGTTACAGAAATGAAATAAGATGGAAAATTTTTAACAAATTGTTTAAACTACTTTCTTAAAGGGACTTCCTCCACTCCAGAGATCTTGAATAGCCTCCTGGTCAGTTGTCCGGAAGCAATTCTTCACATAATTGATGAACTTGGCTTCCACTTTGGGAAGAGAACCACCTTTTTCTATACTTGCTTGCATTTTTGCTTTAATGTCTTCTACAGAACTAGACCCTTTTGGTATTTTAGGAGTTTTTTCCTGTTTTTTGAAGGATTCTTGTCCTTTTGATCTTGGTGTTTACGATGGGTTTGAGTGTTTTCCATTCTGATTTGACTTTTGTGCATTTTTGGTTGGAGTATCTCATATAGATTTCTTCACTGGTGCTTTTCTTCAATTTCCTCATCATCATTATCTTCATCAGCAGCAAGTTTTACTTTTATTCTCTGGAACCTTGCTACCACCTCTAGGGGCAGACTGCTTTCCAGATATCCTTAAAGAGTTTCACATCCTCCTCCTCTTCATATTCTGACTCTGCATCTTCCTCCACAGCTACTAAGTGCTGTCCGCTAATGTGCGCTGGCCCTGAACCACACTTCAATGGTAAGAGCACTGGTGGTGTGACTTCAAAGCCCCCAAGGGAAACCGTTGGCTGTACAGACATTTTCAAAGTTGCCAGTGTTACTTTAATTGGACTGCCTTCATAATTCATTGCCTCTGCTTCAACAATGTGCAATTCATCCTTTGCACCAGCCCCTAAACTGACCGTCCTTAAAGATAACTGGTGTTCACTTTCATCATTATCCATCTTAAAGTGATAATCGTTGTCAGCCTTTAGTTCAAAACTGAAAAGATAGTTCTGAGCCTTGTGGGGCTCATGTCCATGTCCATCGAATCTTCCACTGGGTGGCGGCACACGTTTAGGTGGGAGAGAAAGAAGACAGAGATAAATGACCACTGCTCAAGAGAACAGCCATACAGGATGGAATCACCAGTAGTATTCTTCCTGTGTGTCTCTTCATATAGTCTTCTCTCTGTGCCTGCATCCAAATTTCCTATTTTTATACCAACCATTGTATTAAGGCCCACCCTACTGACCTCATCTTATCTTGACTACATCTGTAAAGACCTCATTCCCAAATAAGGTCACATTCTGAGATATGTGGCCTTATGGATTAGGACTTCAACATATCTTTTTGGGGGAACCACAATTCAATCCATAACATAGGTGGTAATTATGAAAGTGTATGACATTTAAATATACAATTATCTTTACGATTGAGTCATGAGTTACTCTGAAATTATTACCTTCTAGCCTTTCAAAATACGTCCATAGATTGCTATCTTATGCAGTAGCCAAGTGTGTTCCCCAATTAATTATTAGGCTTAATTAGCTGCTTTATCATTTCAGTGCTATCTGAAGTACACAGTAGAAATATATGACAAAGTATGATACATTTCTGGGATGATCTAAGACCTCGGACCTGATTCTCCATGATGGTATCTTTTATTCCTTGGTGTTCACCAATGTCTGCTTTTCTGCCCTGGTTTTGTGGGATATTTCTCTAGGAACTGGCTTTTAGTCTAGCTTTGCTGTCACTCCACTTTGAAACTTGATATGGTTTGGCTGTGTCCTCACCCAAATCTCATCTTGAATTGTAGCTCCCATAATCCTTAAATACCATGGGAGGGACCTGGTGGGAGGTAACTGAATCATGGGGGCGGGTTTTCCCATGTTGTTGTGATAGTGAAATGAGATCTGATGGTTTTATAAAGGGCAGTTCTCCTGCACATGCTCTCTTGTGCAGCCACCATGTCAAACATGCCTTTGCTCCTTCTTTGCCTTCTGCCATGATTGTGAGGCCTCCCCAGCCATGTGGAACTGTGAGTCCATTAAACCTCTTTTTTTTTTTTTTTTTTGTAAATCACCCAGTCTCGAGTATGTCTTTATTAGTAGCATGAGAATGGACTAATATAAACCTCATATCAAGTTTAGGTTCTATCTGATAGATATGCAGATCAAAGAGGGTATAATTATCTTTAGTAAGCAAAACTAACAGCATAATCCTAGACAAGAACTTATAGAAAGTTCATATCCATATGTATCTCCCATGGTTGAGAGTGCTCACAAAAAGGAACCATTACATCCTTCTTACCTATACTTACAGATATCATACATTACCTGTAATACCTTATTTTCTACAAATTAAAATTTTAACCAAGATTTAATTATCAAGCATTGGCGGTGGTGAGCCCAGCTACATTAGTGTACCAATAATCATTGTGGAGGTTTAAATTTCCAGCCACTTTATTCTATGCAAGAGCATTATTTTCTTATTTTGATAATATACTTTACATTTATTTTTTAAAATAAAGATATTTATTTGGAAAATATTAGTAGCATGATAACTCAACCTCACCAGATACTAACAGTTCATCAGGTCAGGCAATAGGTAGAACAAGTCCATGTGAGCTTCTTAAAAAGAAATGGATGACCACTCAATAGCTGACTCCATCTTCCATTTTACTAATCCAAAATATGAAGTTTTGGGACTTTTTCTCAAAAGGAGAAACTTGGGGAAAATGTCTGAAGCAATGTTGTTGATCTTTTTTTTTTCCTTTATGAAACTTTAACTGCATACTTCAGTCTGGTGGAATCTTTTGTGTTATTCTGACTGTCAATAAGAACCAAAGGACTATGTTGATGATTCTTGATGATTTCAGCAACACTTCCAAAGTACTAGAGGAAGAAAACACAGATGAATTATACATTGGAATTTGTGTTAACTTTGAGCTCCACTCCTCCCATCTTCTCTCATTCTCAAGTTAGTAAAAGTTATTACGCCCCAGCTGACATTCTGCACAAAAAAATCTAGTTTAACAAAGGCCACAACCTTTAAGGTGGCAGACTTTGGACTTTGCTGTATTAAGTATGAAGAAAAACACACTGACAGCAGCCTCAATTAGCATAGCTACTTAGATTACTTAACTGAGTCATGATAAAATATCATAGTATATTGCTTTTCATTTACTGTTAAATGTAACACTATCATACAATGCATTTTTCTACATTCTTCACAAAACATAGATCATCTCTTACTTTGCACAAGTCTCAGATACAGGAACTGATGTAATAAATTAACCTTAGAATTTAGTACAAGGGAACAGTCATTTCCTAAACAAATTTATGTCTTGTTTTCTTTTTTAAACAAATAAAGCTAATATCTAGAAATATAAAGAACTTCTAAAACTCAGCAACAACAAAAGTCAAATAACCTTATTATAAAATGGAATAGGCATTTCTCTGAAGATGACATACAAGTGGCCAAAAAAGCATATGAAAAATGTTCAACATCACTAATCATCAGAGAAATGCAAATTAAAACCACAATGAGCTATCACCTCTCACCCATTTGGACGGCTACTATAAAGCCACAACAACAAAATTCAGAATATAACAAGTGCTGGTGGGGATGTGAAGAAGTTAAACCCTCGTGTGCTGTTGGTGAAATTGTAAAATGGTGCAACTACTATGGAAAGAAGTATGGGAGGCTCTCAAAGAATTAAAAATAGAATACCCATATCATCTAGCAATCCCCCTTCTGGGTATATACCCCCAAATAATTGAAAGCAGTGTCTTGAAGAGATTTGCACACCCATGTTTATAGCAGCACTATTCACAATAGCCAAGAGATAGAAGCAACACAAATGTCCACTGATGGACGTTAGACACACAAAATGTGGTATATAGATACAATGAGATACTATGCAGCCTTAAAAAGGAAGGAAATCCTGACACATGCTACAACATGGATGAGTCTCGAGGACATCATGCTAAGTTAAATAAGCTGGTCATAAAGGACAAATACTGTGTGATTCCACTTGTATGAGGTATCTTAAGTATTCGAATTCATAAAAATAGAACGTGGTTGCTAGGGGCTGGAGGGAGGGGGAAAAGGGAAGTTGTTGCTTAGTGGGTATAGGGTTTTAGTTCTATAAGATGAACAAGTTCTGGAGATCTGTTTCACAACAGTATAAATATACTTAACACTACTGAGCTGTACACTTAAAATGATTAAGATGGTAAATTTTATATGTGGTTTTTTAACCACAATTGTCTAAAAAGCAAAATAAAGAATACACATGACTTTTTCAGTTTGTTTTGCAAATGCTATTCTCCTGCCTGTAATCACTCAATCAAATCAATTCAGTCGCTTAGTAATTATTTATCAAGTGTACGCTGAAGCCAGATACTGTGCTCTGATTCTGGAAATACAGAGATGAAAAGACATTGTCCTTGGCTTCATGTAGTGGAGAAGACAGACACTTCAGCAGTCAAGACACTTTCCAACAATTCAAATATTTTCTAACAGGTGCTGGGTTTGGAATGGTGTACCTTTTTTCTGAAGGAATCTTGAAAGTAAATATTTCTTACCTTGAATTTTGTTTATGCTATTTTCTCTGCATAGATTGTTCTTCCCATTTTTCTCCTTCTCCTTCCCTCCAACTTACATTCTACCCATTCAAATTCAACCCAGAATTCAAAACCAGAATAAGTATCTCTCCATTTCTAGACCATTCATGGGTTACTCCAGCTCATATTTCAGGGTTCATTTATAGGAGCAGGCTGGCTAAACTGAGATATGGTAAGCATTGAGTTTGGTCCAGATTAAAGAGGCATTAAAGTTAATGTCTGGTTAATATTTAAGACCCATGTGATTTTTTTTCTTGCTGCAGGCCCATAAGCTCATTCTGGTACAAGGGCTATAGTCTAATGTTTTAACTCAAGTTTCTGCATCTCTTCTGGATCCTTCCCTGATAACCTACCTTGGTACTTTAGTTGAGATTTTAGGTCTTGACTTTGGAGGTCTGGACCTTGACCTTAATTCTTACAACCTTAATTCAACTTGACATTTCAACCTTGATTTATATTTGCCCCTGGACTAAACTCTCAGGTCAGACTGACCTCATTAAATAACTGAATGAAAGAACTAGGATGTATATCACACGACTTCTTCCTTTTCTGTGTTCCTATAGGATATACTGCCTAAATATAGTATTTTATCTTGTTCTCTATGACATTTGTGCAAGCATAAGAACAAGTACTTTTGTGTGCTTTCTCCTGATCTCTAGCATCTAATACAGTATTTGATGTCATTATACTCAATGCATAGTTATAGAATTGAATTTAAAAAGAAATCACTGACCTCTTCACCATTTTTCTTTCTGCCCAAGGCATATTGTTTCGTTGCTTCAATAAACCGCACAGGAATATTATATACTCGCTTGTTAAAGAATACAACTAGTGTATATGGTTGTTTGGAATCATGGCCAGAGCTTTTCCGAATAAGAAATGATCCATCCTGTTTAATTTTTTTATAAAAGCATAATTATGGTTAGTATTATTTATATTTCTACAGGTTCAAAAAATCATTTTGTGAAGAACACCTATATTACATTCCAAAGGTAAATTATTTAGCTACATTATTTTTACTATGGATTAGTGCTTGTCCTCTTATTTTCTAAGAAAATAGTCCAGGAAAATATATACTCATAGAAAATCCTGAGTGAGATCAATGCTTGCCTTTTTTTAAAAAAAGGTAATAATAATTATTTTTAGAAACAGTCTCACTTTGTTGCCCAGGCTGGTGTGCAGTGGTGCAGTCACAGCTTACTGCAGCCTGGAACTCCTGAGTTCAAGCGATCCTCCCACCTCAGCCTCCTGAGTACCTGGGACTACTGGTATGCACCACCTTGCCCAGCCAAATGCTAGCTTTTTAATGTGCTAAATAAGATTTTATGTTTATAAAATTTATAAATATGTGAAGGGACACATTAAGATAAAATCTAGAGGACTGTCTTGAACTGGGAACCATAGCCACCAGTTGTCTATGAAAAAAATGTATCAAATTCCATTCATAAGTACTGTAAGAAGAAAACAGAAGTTGGGAATCAAAACTTTCAGCCGATGAAAATTCTCTCCTCAAAGAATTTATATAAGAAAAAAATCCCTAGCCGGGCATGGTGGCAGGTGCCTGTAGTCCCAGTTACTCGGGAGGCTGAGGCAGAAGAATGGCATAAACCCAGGAGGCGGAGTTTGCAATGAGCCGAGATCACGTTACTGCACTCCAGCCTGGGCAACAGAGTGAGACTCCGTAAAAAGAAAAAAAAAAAAATCCCAAAACTGTAACACAGTAATTCAAATTTTGTTAAACATTTTATAAAAATATTTAGAATCATAAAATAAAAAATTATGAACAAAGATGGACAAAAAGCAGAATGAAACGCAACAAGAGTTGATCAAACTCAGGAAAGAAATTGAAGAAAAAGACAAACCTATCTCAACAAAGAAAAAATAAGATGTCCAAGGGACGAGAGCTTCAAATGAAGATTTAAGAAATGACACTTGAAGGAAGGTGTGGAAACAACCAGAAGAGAAAATGGGATTTATTAAAATAAGTACCGTAGAATCAAAGACAGTGATGGGAATGAAAAAGTGACAAAAAAGATCCAAAACGCATGTAAATTGAGTGCTTGCAGAAGAAAAACAAAACAAGGGAACAGAACTATCCTTTAAGACTATGATCTAAGAAAACTTATTGGATATAAGAGAAAACTTAAATCTACATATTGAAAGGGCTTCTGTCTACTTGAGAAAATTGATTTGGAATTATCAATCAGAGATATATTCTGGTAAAATGATTAGACTTTAAAAAGTCTGCAGAGCCACCAGACTAAAGTATCAAATTACATAGACAGGCAAGAAAGTCACACTGGTATCAGACTTCTCAAGAGCTTCATACAGAACAACACAATCTAGTGGAGCAACACTTTTCAAACTCAAATTAAGGATTCTATAGCCAACCAAGATTTCTTCCAACTACTAGGATATGAGAAAAGAGTTTTTTAACTCTCTTTCTCTTTTTATTCCCCCACAGCAGTCTCACTCTTGTTGCTGAGGCTGGAGAGCAGTGGCACGATCTCGGCTCATTGCAACTTCCGCCTCCTAGGCTCAACGGATACTCCTGCTTCCGCCTCCCAAGGAGCTGGGATTACAGGCACCCGCCATCATGCCTGGCTAATTTTTATATTTTCAGTAGAGATGACGTTTTGCCATCTTGGCCAGGCTGGTCTCCAACTCCTGACCTCAAGTGATCCACCCATCTCGGCCTCCCAAAGTGCTAGGATTACGGGCATGAGCCACCATGCCTGGCTAAGAAAACAGTTTTGAATGTGCAAGAACTCAGGGAATAATGTAAACACGGATTTTCCTTAGAATCTACTACAGGTACACTTTATCAAAGGAAAGAGACGATGGTGGAAGTCAACCAAAGGACTGATGGAACACACTGATATATTTACTTGTAGAGCTAGGACTAAAACAAGGGTGAGGAAGAACAGTATGTAAATGCTGTATATTCTGACAAAGTAGGGTGCAAGAAAACAAAAACAGATGGGAGGAGAAGAGAGAAAGAAAAAGTGGCACTTTAATCTTGAATTGTCCAAGCTGTCCCTGGTGTTCCTACATGACTGAAGTTGGGCTCTCCAAACATTTACTTCCAGGTATTTTTTGTTTGTTGTTTGTTTGTTTGTTTGCCATCTTGACTCAAATTTTAAATCCTGCACATTGATCCAAAATAGCCTGTCACTGTTCACTCCTCAGTGGAGCTCATGCAGCACCAAGCCTTCCACAGACCTCCTCTGGAGCTTTCTTCTCTCCCACTGTTTGGAGGGCAGTGGACGCTGTGGGTCCTTGCAGAGATGAAAGGACAAGTAGAAATGAGACGGAGGAACTTGAAAGAGAGGAGGGGATAGCAGTTTCTCTTGAATGAGTAAAGGAAAAAGATCCTTGTATCTATACTTGTTGCAATTATTTAATTAGCATATCGTAAGGATAACAACTGTGTCTATTACAGGCTGAGGGCAAAACGTATGATTTAAAAATGATCAGACCTTGGCCGGGCACGGTGACTCACGCTTGTAATCCCAGCACTTTGGGAGGCCTAGGCCACCAGGCGGATCACCTGAGGTCAGGAATTCGAAAGCAGCCTGGCCAACATGGTGAAACCCCATCTCTACTAAAAATATAAAAATTAGCCGGGCGTGGGGGCACTCACATGTAATCCCAGCTACTTAGGAGGCTGAGGCATGAGAATCGCTTGAACCCGGGAGGCAGAGGTTGCAGTGAGCCAAGATCGAGCCACCGCACTTCAGTGAAACTGTGTCTCAAAACAAATAAATAAATAAAATAAAAATAATAAATAGTAAAAATGATCAGACCTTGTTTGATCTGTGCAATGCCTCTTCAGCAGACTTCCGGTCACAGTCACCAGCATACCATGGCTTACAGAGAACGCCAGCTTCCTGTGAAATGGAGGGCACAGATCAGCATGGGCTGGTGCCTACTTAACTCTAATTTCTGTGTACTAGAAACAAAGACCCATTTGCATTATGAAGACAGGCCTCTATATTTAGACCGGTAATTTTAAGATGAGTTTTATTTTTCCTTTGATCAAACACAACGATTATACCATTAACTTGTTTTTTGTATTTTTTGTTTTTTCATTTGGCCTTAGCTAGGTTCCTGACTTACTTCTTTCTTTCTCCTAAATAAGTAATAATCCCCCTTTCCATTGTGTTCTTATTGCTCTTACTTTGTGGAGTGCTTTGTAATTTCCAAAGCATAAATATCATCGTATTTGATTCTTGCAAGAAAGGATATATGCCTTCTTTGAAGGCAAGAAGGACACATGCTATCATCCATATTTTACATTTTTACATATATTTTTATGGAAATGTAGAAAGACTTGCCCAAGGGCACACAGAGTCCTTTCTCTGTCCCTTTTTAAACTGTGCTGTCTTATATGTGATTTAATATCATCAGCCAAACAGATCTATTTGGAGGAAATTACAAAGTTTAAATAAAATCTATGTGAGAGGAAGGACAATGAAAACAACACATTTCCTTGCTAGTTTTGAGGAAACATTAACTGGAGCAATGTCTTAGTCATTGAAAAAAAACAACTGGGTATTCTGTCCCTGTTACCAAATGACAGTTCACATAATGATGTAAAATATAGTCTCTGCTCTCAAGGTTCACTCCAAATGCCCTCTTCTCAGAAGACATGCTCTTTCCTGCAGTTTCCTGGTAACAATTTACTGAGATCAAGAGTTCATTTCATACCTGTTCTGAAATAGTGGAGTTAGATGAAAAACTGGGTACAGGCCCATCCACAGTTGGGTTTCCCCCTTCTGTAAATCCTGAAAGGGATCAGAAAAGTCCTTCAATTAATCTTCATGTTTATTGAACTCTTTCTATGCCTACACCCTAACACTGTGCTAGGTGCTGCTGGGGACACATGTACCAAAAAAAAAATTCTTAAGGCAGTGGTTCCAAATGTGTGGCCCAAGGACCCCTGGAAATCCTGACAATCCTTTCAAGGGGTTCAAGAGGTCTTTTCTTTTCCGATTACCTATCACTATGAAGCCCAATTTTCTTCATGTAGTTCCACCAGAAAAACATTGCAACAGATTAAATGTAGAAACAGAGATGAGAATCCGCAGTCTCTGTTACGTTGCAGTAATATACATTAAAGAGATTTACAAAACATAAACTAATGCCACTCTTTTCTCTAAATTGTTTTTGTTTATAAAATATAGTTATTTTTCATAAAAATATGTTATTTATGTTAACATGTAATGAGTTTAATATTATTTTTAAATGGATTAATAAATGTTTTAAATGTCTCAGTTTTAATTCTTAAAATACTAGGTATCAACAGAAACATGTAAACCAAAGCTCTGTGGGTCTACAATTATTTTGAGAGTGTTAAAGTGGTTCCGAGACCAAAATGTTTGAGAATTGCTGTCTTCAGGCATCAGCTCCCGCAGAGAGTTTACAGTCTAAATGTGGAAACGTGAAATACAGAAAACTTATCTGCATTCATTCGTTCATTCATTCACTCTTGTTTCTCTGCCATGAATCAAAGGCATTGGGGATATACAGCAGTTAACAAAACAGCAAAATGCCCGGCTCTCCTGGAACTTAAATTTTAATGGATTGAGATGGGCAATAAAGACATAAATAAATAAATATATATGTGTGTGTATATATATAATATTAGAGGGTCATAAATGCTATGAAGAAAAATCAGGAAAGGAAGATCTCACTGAGGGAATAATTGGGTGAGATCTGCAGGTGGAGAGGGAGGAGGCAGTGGACATCCCAGAAAAGAATGTCCCAGGTAGAGGGAGCTGTGAACACAAGGCCTGGCATATCTGAGGAATAGCAAGAGTGCCACTGTGCCTGCAGTACAGTAAGAAAAAGGGAAAGAATAAGAGATACAGTCAGACAGGAGGCAATGAAGGGACCAGATTTATAGGACTTGGTGGACCCTTAACATGAGTCCAGAGCTGTAATGAACATGATAAAGGAAGCTTTCGGAGGGTTTTGAACAGGGGAGTAACATGATCCGCCTGTCTTTTAACAGGGTCATTCCGGCTGCTGGGCTGGAAACAGAGGGTGGCAAGAGCAGAGTGGGGGAGGCCAGTTTGGTGTTCTTGCAGGAGATGACAGTGGCTTGGACAAATCACACGGTGGAAGTAGTGAGAGTGGTTGGATTCTGGATCTATTTTGAAGAAATAGCTGGAAGGCGTGTGAAGAAGGCAAATGAGAAGTCAAGGGTGACTCTCAAGGTTTTTGACAAGAGCAACCAGAGTTGTCCTTTATTAAGATGGGGAAGTCTGCAGGAGAAAGAGTTCTGGATGAACTAAGTGCTTCAGATAATAGTGCCCTGGATGTTCAGAGAAGGCAGTCAACATTGTAAGAGGAGGGGGCAGTGAGGGCTTGGCAGGCCCAACAAAGATGGGCCAAAAGGAAGGGTGTATTCTAATAGGAGGGGAACAGTACTCCTAGCTGAGAGCAGCAAAGGTGAGTGAGCGAACAGACTTTCCCTAGGTGCACAGTGCAGGGCGGTTGGTGGTTTCTGCAGTTCTGGCAGTTGGAAGAGTACCCATGGCTAGTATTTTCTCACACCTGAATGTGCCAGGTCTATTCTGTTTTCAGCATGTGCGCACCTCGTCCTTTCACCAGCTCTTTGTGGAAGGAGCTATTATGCCCGTTTTACAGAAGAGGCCTTCTCAGACCACCCTGTCTGCAGCAGCAGCAGCTCCCCCTGCCTCCATTACTCTCTGCCACCCACCCCTGCTGCTGTGCTATATTTTTCTTTATAGCGCTTTTAGCATTTACCTGATATCATATTATTTGTGTGTTTATTTTTACTATCTGTCTCCTTCAATAGAATATAAGCTTCATGAGAACAGGGTCTTTATTTGTTTCGTTCATCCTTGTATCTCCTGTGCATAGAACAGTGCCTGGCACATGGCATATGGTCACTAAAAACTGAATGAATGACTTGGGTTGAAAAACAGTAAAAGGTATAATAAAGATTTTTAAATAATGAAAATAAATTTCTGTAGTCAAATCATTTTCACTTTGTATTGTCAGAATTAAAAAAAACTGGTAAAGGTTTCATTTATTTAAGATGAATATTATTAAAAATCTAAAAAGCCAATTTATGTTTAGTAAAAAATGCATATCAATTTTTTGCATGTGGACAGTTACTGTTTATTTAAATGGATTTAAGCTTGATTATTTTGGAATATATGCCAAATTATCTATGTAAAGCAGAGCTTTTTTCTTCCTTTTTTCCCACATTGAGTTGAAGGCAAATTAAGGTTTGGGCAGTTACATTCTGTGAGCCTGACTTATCCAATTCATACATTTTTAGGGTGATGTTTGCCTTAGAAAAATTATCCAGATATTTGCCATATCCTCTTTTTAGGGTACCTTTTGTAGATACGTTTTGTGATCTTTAAAATGTATTTTACACTTAATTTAAATGGGTATTATTTGTTTAGAACCAAACACTATAGCTGGTGCTTCCCATATGTTATTTTACTTGATCTTATTATTTTGAAAACAGCTGTATTGTTTTTGTAAAAAAAAAAAAAAAAAAGGTTAAAAAAGGATGCATGACCAGTAAAATATTAAATCGCTACTAAAAAAAGTAAAAATTGCCTCAAATATATTTACTTTTCAAAACAACTCTGTGAAATAAACATTCTTGGCCCCATTTTACAGGAAAGGAAACAAGTGGGAGAAGATGCCAGGATAACACAGCTGGAAGTGACAGTGCTGTGTTGGAACCAGGCCTATCGGACTCTAAGATCCAGCCTCGACCACTCCCTGATACACTACATGGCTTCGTTGTACTTACTTGGCAGAGGTATGGGTTTTTGGTGGAGTTGTCTGCAAGGAAGAATTTCAGATAATTAAAGGACAAAGCACAATATGAGTAAGTTTGACTTTTTGTTTACACTGATGATGCTGTGAACAGGCACATCACAAATAAATCAATACAAATGGCCAATAAAATATATCTAAAGATAGAAGAGGCACCAGAACCTTAAAGATAAGTAAGACTCTTAGTTTTGAAAAAGGAGGAAATCGTGACTAAAGTATTGTATTTTAGTCAAGTTCAATAATTAACCCAATTAGTAGGTCTCTGCAACTCTACACAGTTATTTTAAAGTTGCTTAACACCTTTTAACATGTAATTGCAAAACAATGAAATGTTGGATTTCTACCTAGCATGACAAGTCAGTGTCACTGTGCAGTGAAACAATGCACATGTTAATTCCTGCAGCAACAAGAGGAAACCGATCTTTAAAGGAAAGCATTCTTACTTCTGGGCGGGAGGAAACACTGGTGACTGCACAGCTTCTTGTCTGTGACTTGACCCTCGGTGGCGTTCAGCAGGTATAGGTTTTTCTGAATCAGGAAAATTATCATATTAGGATTAGAGTGAAATGTCTATCCTCATCCCAAAACCCAGCAACATCAGCTGAGAAGAACCAAATTTGATCGGAAGTCTTCTCAGGAACATGTCTTTTACTGGGATGCCATGGATCTGTGCACTTGCCAGTTTGCTGAGGTACTTGTGCTTCGAGGACCAGGACTCATTCCCAGCAGTGTTACAGGTACATCCTACCACCTCTGCGTTCATCCACTGGCAATGTACATACAGACTGAACCCACAGGCCCTGAAACTTTAAGTGTGTGAGTATAGGTGGAAGCCAGAAGATGAGAACATTTTAGCCACCCTCTAAACAACTCACCCTCTACTTTCCATGTGGCCTCCACACAGGTGGAGATAACACCCTGGTGGGTCTTGATTAGTCATAAGACATGGTATAAGCAGTGTGTTACTGATAAGAGGCATACTACTGAGTTCACAAATGATCTCTTTTTGCAAAATTAATTGGATCAAATTCAAGGTTATCCCTATAATAATGTAAATCTCACTTGCATTTCACTGTGTTTTCCTGAGCAGAAGAGGAAAGGGTGGGAAATGGGCATAAACCTGAAGTGTAAGAAATTTATGTTGAAGCCCATGGTGAACTCTACTGCTGAACCATTCATAAATGTGATCATAAATTATTTTAATACTTTACTCTCCCTCAAATTTGCCCTTGGGGAGTAGGTTGTGTTAAAATCTTGGTATGTTCATGTGTGAGTCTCTGCATGGAAGAAAAGTCTGAGAACTACAGAAACCCCAAAGAAATAAAAGTAGTAAGAACTCAAAGATTCAAATAAATGGTAAAAAAGACGTCAGGGTTTCTTACCATTCAGTGGTGCACTAAAGCTTGGAAACCTTGAACCTCTGAAGATTGTATTTTGAATTTGTGGCAACTTACTTTAAACCTCTATGTTAGAGGTTTTGCTCATGATGTTAAAACTTGGTAATTTCAGAAGGAGAAACAATGAACACCTTAGGTCTTGCCAGCCTATAAGCTTTGACCACACCTGCTTTGCCTCCGCCATCCTGAATCCTTCCTAGACTAGTAGAGGCCAGTCCCTCGCTTTGCATTTGGATGGCCATTGCCTATGCTCTTGAAATAAATAACAAAGGAGGGGGCATGCCTGGCAGGCTCCTGTACTGGGAGCCCTTTGAGAATGAGGACACCTAAGCAGCAGGGAACATGCCATGGGCCCCACTTCTCTCCTGGGTTTTGGAGGCTCTTGTAGCCAAGAAGTCTGCACAGGGTCGTACTTACTTCCTACAGATGCTCAGAGCCCCTGAGGTCACTATCACTCCACAACCCGGACTCAGCAGGTCTGAGAGGCTGCAAGGAATGGAAGGACAGAAAAGACAAAAGCCTCAAAGGGAAGGCAGAAGAAAGCAATATGGCAGGAAAGGGGTGATGCCTCAGAAATAGCCTAGGGAAGCAAGATGTGGGAGACAGGATGAAAAAACCTAACGGCATCATTAAAGCAGAGAGGTGAGTTGTAGTGCACGCTCAGAAAAGATCCACTGTCCATCATCAGAGAAATGAGAGCGCTTTATGTAGATGTACACACATTAACCCAGGGAAGGGGAGAATACTCACTACATTTTTAACCCAGGGGATCTTCAAGTATGGAATTAAATGGGTACAGGGCAGGAACTTCTATATAATGTTTTAAGTGTTGATATTATAGAAGATTCTTCTATTTTTTCACGATAATTTCCAAACACAATTTTTTTAAATATGGGCAGTTTCTAAAAATATATATAAGATTTTTGAGTGATGATAAAGGAAGAAATTCTAAATTACTCAGGAGGCTGAGGCAGAAAGACAGCTTGAGCCCAGGAATTTGAGACTGCAGTGAGCTATAATTATGCACCACTGCACTCCAGTCTGGGCTACAAAGCGAGACCCTAACTCAAAAAAAAAAGGAAGAGAAGAAAAGCGATTGAAGATATACTAAGAAGACAGACATATGAACTTTGAAAACATTATCTTGAAAACTTAGCAAAAGAATTTGTTCAAATAAACAGATTTTTAAAATTTTCATTACTTTAAGTAAGCTATTAGTTCTAAAACATGTGAATAGCTCTACATTAGTTTTCAAATCTATGTAAGGTCCTAGCACTATTTCCTGGCAAGTCATATCTGTCTGCCAACAGGCAGGTTTTTGCATGCATTCTGTAGCCTACTCTAAAGATGCTAAGGTTCTGAGCTAGTTTTGCTGTTCATTGCTCATTACGAAAACTATTTTGTTTAGAAAATTGAGTTTCATGTTACAATTGCCCCCAAAATAATGTAATAAATGTGTATATGCAAATCCTTAATTAAAATAACTTTTAGAAGATGTGCTCATCCTTCAAAATAATAGATTTTACCTTCACAAACACTT
The DNA here is from genome assembly GCF_000951045.1 of Mandrillus leucophaeus. Taxonomy (NCBI): domain Eukaryota; kingdom Metazoa; phylum Chordata; class Mammalia; order Primates; family Cercopithecidae; genus Mandrillus; species Mandrillus leucophaeus. Next base: position 1,375,395 of record NW_012099987.1, read on the forward strand.
GAAGTATTCTGTTGAGAGGCAACTGGAGTCTATGTAAAAGACAAAAAGGCAAGGATATTCAATATAGCAGAATGTGGAAATAAATGTCAGAGCAATATTATTAAAATAAATATTTTGGGAGCACTTTTCTTTGATGCATTGCTATTCTTTCAATCCCAACAACAATTACAAACCCACAGTCCCTAGCCCAACCTTTGCGTTAAGCAACAAACAGCTGGAAGGAGCAATGTCACTGCGGTGCAGAAACCTCCCTGCTTTGTCAACAGGGTTGATGGAAATCATGACCCCCCAGCAGCTGCCACATAGTAGCCCATGTACAGCAGGCATCTGACATCTGCTTTGGTCTCATGACCCCACCTTCCGTGTGTTTGCTAAATGATTGTAAAGGTCAGGCTTCACAGTAGGGACTAGGTCCAGGTGGGCTCCCCTTACATAGTGTCGTGGCCCAGGTTCACCATGTTCTGGCCAGAATCTGAGTTCAGTGAGGCCTATGTGTGCCTAGCACAAAGGTCTACCATTAACTGTGGTGGGGAGTGGACACAGGGGCTTCCTATGGGGAGGGCAGGGAACCTGGCTGCCCCTCTGATCTGCTGCACACACTCAGTGAAGCTGCCGGGATCAAGTGAGGATGAGCTCCTTCTATGCCCCAGGGAGGGGCATCCTCCCTGGCTACCTGAGGATCTGAAGCTTCTCTTGGACTGCTTGGGCAGCAACTTCAGTTGCTAAGATTGCTGTGTGCACCATAGCTGGAAGCATTTTCAACTTTAAATAAATGGATAAGAATAAACACTGCAGGAAATTTGAAGCACTTTTAAATGCAAAATTAACTTACTGTCTTCAGTGGTGTCATTGGTTTTTTCCTGGGGAATAAAAAGAGATGAGCTTTGTTAAAACATAACGAAGACAAAATGGAGCTATTTACCATTATTTTAGTCTCAAATGTAAGCTAGAATTATGAAAGCGATACGAGTGTGTAGAAGACTGTCCTTGCAAGGTGGAGAGGGATGGAAGTGGGATTTAGTTATGATCCTCCTAGGCTCAGACAGAGTCTGCTGACAGATGGGGAAGGGGTCAACTGGGGATAAAGTAGGGCACCAGTTGCCAGGGAATCGGCAGAACTGGACTCTTGCACCAGTTGCACTAATTACTCGGCGGGTGACCTTGGGCCTCTTTGTCTTGGGTGTGAGGTTAGATTCCTCACCTGTCAACTGAGGACCGGGATCAGTATTTTCAGTGTTTCTGTGGAGCCCCCTCTTCCCCAACAGCTCCCTGTAGGGGTTACTGTCCAGGACAGAGGGTAGAGGTAAGACAGTGGTCCAGCAGGTGAGGTTGCAGCCACGCTTGCCCGCTCCAGCTTCCTCCCTGTCTCTAGGGGCTGTTCTCCACTGGTCTGTGCAGGCTTTCTTTCAGAGAGATCCAAGACCAAAACAAGTTTGAAAACCACTGATGTGTGGTCCTGAAGGTACTTGCCTGCACTAACATTCTAGTTTGCAAAATGATTCAGGTTCTGGAGCTTCTGAAAGTCGAGATGTCTTGTGGAACACTGTAAGTCAATGAACTCAAGATTCCAATAGAGACTGGAGTCTAATATTGATAAGGTTGTATGCTGCTTTTCTCTGTGTTAAATTTCTTAATTTAAAAACCCTCACCATGTCTCTCTCTTGCTCTGTTTTTGGCTGAGAGTTGAAGTGTGGGGGAAGAACACAAGAATTCCTGAGCACCTGTAAGATGCCTGGCACTGGGTTAGGCTCCTCACTTGTTACTTAAACCTTACAGTGACATTTTAAGGTGAGGAAACTGAGGCTCAGAGAGACTAAGTAACTCGCACAAAGTGATATAGCTGAACTAAGAGAGACGTGTGCAGAGTTTTGGTTAACAAACTTTTAACATGGAGGCTTTCTTTGGTTTACACAGAGGCAGAAATAAGATTAGAGCCATGCAGGCCAGATTTAGACATATTTAAATTTGCTTTCCAAATAACCTGTTGAGCCAACATAATTTTATGGGGTGATGTTTGTAATATTAACACATGACAATCCTCACCTGACTGTTTACAAAGCCCTTCTAAATTCAATAAGAAAGAATGACTGTCACTTTCGAGAGGAAACTCAGTGGTATGGCTTTGATGGAGCGCCCTGGTCTGACCAGCACATGGTATATATCTGCACACTTATTTGTAGACGGTAAAACTGAGGAGTAGAAAGTAAAGACAAAATCTGCTAGAGACTCTGAAAATGATTCAGGTGCTGGAGCTTCTGAAAGTCGGGGTGTCTTGTGGAACACTGTAAGTTAGTGAACTCAAGACTTAACTAAAACTTCACAGGAGGAAATACTCCTATATTTATTTATTTATTTATTTGAGACGGAGTCTTGCTCTGTTGCCCAGGCTGGAGTGTGGTGCTACAATCTCAGCTCACTGCAACCTGCAGAGGTTCAAGTGATCCTCCCACCTCAGCCTCCCAAGTAGCTGGGATTACAGGTGTGTGCCACCATGCCTGGCTGATTTTTGTATTTTTAGTAGAGACGGGGTTTTGCCACGTTGGCCAGGCCAGTCTTGAACTCCTGGCCTCAAGTGAGCTGCCCGCCTCGGCCTCCCAAAGTGCTGGGATGAAAGGCCTGAGCCACCACACCTGGTTCGTTTGATGTTAGCAGGGCTCCTTACTCTTGGTCCAAGTTGCAGCCTGCCATGGGGAGAACTTCTAATGAAGTCAACGGGGCAGTGGGGTATCACCATCCTCATTCCCCAGATCTCAAAAGCTGCTTCCTGCAACAGGTACTTACCCGGCCCGTGGCAACGGGGATGGCGCAGCTGGTGAAGGTGACTTGGTTTCCCAGGCCCCACTGTTTCGACCTGCACAAACATATACACTACTCAGTCCCCAAGTCCTGAACCAGGGGCTGATGGTCACAGTGAGGCTGGCCTTTCTGGCAGGCTCAGAAATATTCGCACACATTGTGTTGCTTTCAGGTAAGCACATATAGGTAGTTATATTGAAGCTATTAAGGAAAACCTGTGGGCAAAGGTGATGACACATTTTAAAAGTGTCAGTGTATAAACTTAGAACTGGGATGGGGATTAGGGACTCCACCTTAATATTTCTAAAAGACTTTCCCCTTACCCGCACCACCCCCCACCCCCTGCCCCATGGGGCAAGTCCTGAGCCCACTGATTCTGAGAACTCAGTGAGGACTCCCACAGAGGTCCTTGAGGAAGGGAGCCAACAGCTCACACCTGCATCTGTGCACACTGCATAAATGTGCACGGCAGAGGTGCCCAGAGACAGAGGCTCCAACCCACCACTCCTGACACATTCAGACACTGCTCCCTTATAAGCACACTTAAATACAGTAAATGCCTCTAACTTCACATTTGGAGGATATTTACTCATTCATCTCAGAGTTCTCAGGGCCTTTGCCCACAGGTTTTCCTTAATGGACAAATTGAGACAAGTGCAGTCTGCTGCCCAAATCTCATCTTCTCAAGTCATAGAAGGGACCTGAAGGGTCTTGTCCCCTGCACCCAACCTCCCTTCCTGTACCTGAAGATAGATGCCAGACAATCACTGTGGGGGAGGAAGTGAGAGAGAGGCAGGATGGATCTTCACCGTGGGACAGAGGGCAGGCCAGGAGGGGAGAGGCCAGAACTGAGCCAGTCCCCTCAGCATCCCCTGGCTGCCTCAGACATGATGCTCACCTGCTTGGACACCATTGCTCAGTGAGACCAAGGGGGCTTTTCATGAGGCTCTTCATTAATTTAACTGAATAAATGTTTTGTTAAGAACTTACTACACATATAAGTCCACAATTCCCCCTACTTTTGTTTTTCTGGGTCTTGTTCTGTCACCCAGGCTGGAGTGCAGTGAGGTGATCACAGATTACTGGAGGCTTCAAACTCCTGGACTCAAGTGATCCTCCCCACTAAGCCTCCTGAGTAGCTGGGACTACAGGCGTGCACGACCACACCTGGCTAATTTTTTATCAAGATGAGATTTTGCCATGTTGCCCAAGCTGGCCTTGAACTCCTGGACTCAAACCATCTACCTGCCTTGGTGTCCCAAAGTGCTGGGATTACAGGCGTGAGCCAGGGTGCCCAACCTTCAATTCCTACTGGACTTACAGGGCATACTCTGCAAGTACAGGCTGGACCTGCTGCCCTCAGTCTGTACTTTCTTAGTTTGTGAGATAGAGCACAGATAAGCACACATTGAAGTAATAATCCATTACCAAGGATTATCGAGGACTTGGTACATGTAAAGCCCTTGAAGGTACCGTGTTAGGGGCAGAGGAAGAGGTGAAGAAGCAGACATAGGACTCTGCCCTCTCAGAATTTATAACAGGGAAGATATGTGCACCCCCGTATCATCTCATCCAAACACAAACAAGAAAAAGAAAAGGCCTCAAAAAGTATTGAAATAGAGACCAGGAAGTTCCTTCCCATGTGTGTCACTGGAGAGAGGCCCCCAGACTTCCACTCAGAGCCCACTGACTCTTTTCCTAAACCCTCATGGGTGGGAACAACAGCAAAAAGTGGGTGGTGTGGATTGTACCCGGTGGCCTTCCCCAGCACCCCGGGAAGCAGTGCCCCCTCCATGACAGCTCTGTCTTCCACGGCACCTGAACTGGGTCTGATTTTTTGAAACATTTTGGAAAAGAGATTGCATTTGGAATGCTTACATTTCATGTGACAACATGAAAACAATAAACTGAAATGTCACTGGAATGTGTAGTAGGAGTCTCACTGTGTTTAAGTGGCTGGTGTATCAAATTGAATACTTAAGACTGACACTGTTAAAGTACCCTTGACTACTCATAGAATTTGATGGAAGATCTCGGGGAAGCGGAACAAAATCTTGTCTGAAAAATAAGGAAGTAGAAAGAAGGTCTAAGTCTGAATTTCTCACTTCTGAAATGCTGAGGGCTCATTTGACCACTATATTATCTTTGTCAGACCTCCCGCCTGACTTTTCTACTATGCTTCCCTTTCTTGCATATCTCAGAATAGTCTGCCAAAACCTTCCTTTCCCTTTCCCTCCCTATAAATAACTTCTGGTGATAAGAGGACAGCATGAGCACTGGTGGAAAGCCTATGGTCTTGCCTCAGGAAGACAGAGTTCTAAGGAAGGATAGAGCATGTCTCCTCTGTTTCATGGGCCAGTGACCCATGAAACAATATCGTTCCCTGAGAATATCTGCCAGAATGGTCATGGATCAAGGCAGGTTGAACAAGGGATTCTGAATAATAACAATAATAATAACAAAGCACTAGCATTTTATGAGTGCAAGTTATCTATAGTGAGTCACTGAATTCTCATGATGTCTACTCATGATACCCCTAGGTATAGGTGCCGTTTTATCAGAGGAAGAAACTAAGAAACAGAGATGACTTCGCCTGTTCAAAGTCTGGCACCTAGCAAATGTCAGAGCCAGGACCTGAACTATTTCATTTCTTCCCCCCACCCCCCGTAGGTGCTCCCACCTGTATGTGACAATCACATAACCAGGACATTATTTTCTTGTTTAGATTTCCTTTCTTCATCTGATGTCTCTAGTATTAAAATACAGCTATACCAGGTTAATAGCAAACTTATGAGTAATAAATCCAGCTGGTTAATGCCCCCTGGGTGATTCTTTAACTATTTAATACAACCAGTGTTTGAGGACTCATTCACCCTCTCAACCAACTGACCCCTCCTCAGTCTCGGCACCTCCCCTGAGCCAGATCCTGGGGTAGGCCCTGGAAACAGCTGTGAGCAAAGAAAGACAGAAATCTCAGGGCATGTGCAGGGCACTACAGGGATCTGCCCCAGCATGGGGCCAGGTAAAGCCTCCTGAGCAATGACATTGAAGGCAAGGTCTTCAAGGAGCTTGCAGTGTACTTAGGAAGCGATTAGACAGAGACACAAAGTAATTAGGGAATAAGTACGGGCTAAGTGTAAGGGGAAAGAGACTTCCTGCAAAGGAGAGCTCTCCGAGGGCTACAGAAATCAGAGGAGGCTTGCTGGAGGTGGAGGCCTCAAGCTGGGCCTTGAAGGATGGGTAGGATTAGGTGTCCTAAAAGTGAGAACACAAAGACCAAGAAGCAAGACCCATGAAATACAGGCTGATTGGAGTACTGGGTGTGTTTTAGGAACAGGAGGTCCTTGTAAGGCAAGTAGAGCTTTGTAAGAGGCAAACACCAGATATTAGTAATCTATTTCTCTAAAGGAGGGTTGAAGTCTTCATTTATTTATTTGTTAAAGGGTTTTCTGTTCCAGTAACAACAGCCCTCATCCTGAGTTATCGGGAGTTAGGAGTCTCCATTTCGGCTGGGGCCTAAGCAACCTGGTCACGATATTTTAGATTGGCATGTTGACCTTTGCCTCCCGAGAGGGTAAGATGAGCTGGCTAAGATGGCTCTGAGCTCCACTCCCCATATATAAAGCGCTTGTGGGTTCTCAGGAGAGGATAAGAAAAACCAGAACTTGTGAAGAAAGTGAGTAATTTCATAAGAAATGAGTCCAGGAAAAGGTTTTTAAAATACTCGACTCTTCTTTCATTTTCTATCAAGGAGCCTGTCTCCGGAAGCAGAGCTCAGCCTCTCAATGACTTGTGTTCAGCTCTGTGAGAGAAGAAAGTGTATGTGTACGAATATGTGTGTGTGTGTGTGTGTGTGTGCGCGTGCGCGCATATGTGTGCCTAGGGGAGAGGGACGAGGGGAGAGAGAGAGAGGAAATGCCCGTGAGAATGCTGGAGAGCAGGCTCCTATACCTCTCTGTGCTGCTCATGGGGGTCATGGGTACCCCTCAGTGTCTTGGGCTCAGCCTTGGGAGTTGCCAAAACCTATAGGAGCAACCAGGAACATTTATGGTTTGGTGGTAGAGGTGACGTGGCAAAAACTAGCTTTGTGGTGAGATGAAACTGGTAACATCTGGAGGAGTTCAGCAGCTCAGTCCTTGTCATGGAGGAGAGTTGAGAGGCAGGGGTGTGGCCGGTGGACTGCTGCAGATGAGAAGGTACAAGGTGGCTGAGTAAAGAAAGCCCGGACTAGGGTGGTCACAGCTAAAATGGAATAGCAAATTCAGGAGAAATAAAAGCAGGATTTGGAGTACGTGGCCTGGAGGCTGTACACATTGAGAAACAGGGGTGCCCACAGGGAAGGGAGGAGTGAGTTTAGAGTCCTGCGTGGGAGCATCAAGGTGTTTCGAAGGGAAGTCAGGTCGGGTTGGATGCCAGGGAGTTACCAGTGTAGACTTGAGACATGAAGCCAGATTACTCGATGAACCCTACAGAAGTGAAAAATCATTCTCTCTCCTCAGCACTCAGTGTGTGCCAGGCACTCATTAAGAGTTTCACATGCAGCAGAATTCTCCTGTCACAGAGTAGGGGCTATGAGCACCATTTACAGACAAGAAAATCTGATACTTGGAGAGGCGGAGTACAAGCTCAAGGTGGCATAGCTGGTGACGGGGCACACTGGGGTTCCAACCGAGGGCTGTCTGGCTCAAAACCAAGCTTGTAACCATCATGATGTTCTGAAAGAACTGAGGGTTGAGGGCTGAGGGCTAAACTCTGAGACCCCCTCAGTCAAGGGAGGGGACACGGAGAAGCCAGCAAGGTGCCCAGGAAGGTAAGGTGAAAACCAGAACTTGTCTAGCAGATGCCAAAATGCCTGGGGAAATGGCCGCTTCCACACACGTGCCACTAGACAGTGCATGAGGGTGAGGACTGGCCTTCTGTTCCCATTATTAAGACATTTGCAAATACAAGTGATTACTTCTTCAGAGTTCATCTGAGTTGTTTTTCTTATTTGAAATAGACATAAAAGCAAACCAAAACACATATACACTTTACCTGAAGCTGTTCCTGGAGGAGAGGCGGGCGTTGAGGAATTTGGCTTGGTTGATCTATTCACCATGGGAGCTTAAACACAGAAATATACATATACATATATATAAAACCATTACAGATACATGCCATTGAGGGAAAGTCACACTCAGGGAAAAATGATGACCAGACCAGAGAATTTGCAAAGAATGGGAGACACACTTATTAGACACACAAACCAATAAAAGAAGTCTTCTCAGAAGAAACATCTTTAGAATGGAAATATCAATGACAGATTCATAATTTGATATATTATTATTTGATTATTTGATGATAGAGATCTTGTTAAAGTGAATAATGGCTTGGAATTTCATTTGCCAAATGGGAAGTCTAAGAGAGAAAGGAGTTTTATTGTTTTTGTTTTTCATCAAGAGTGTATTGAACCGCTTCCTGGAGGGGCCCAATTAATACCTCCACCTCCCCTACCAGATGCAATACACACCATTGCTCTGGGAGTTCAGGGGTTTTTTCTTTTCTTTTCTTTTCTGTTTTTTTTTAAGAGGGGTTGGAAGGAGGGAATGTGTATTTGTTGTTTTGTGGTAATCGATGGCTTGGGAATTCAGGTAGGTCTTGAAGCTGTTGGTGATAGGTACGGAGTATGGGAGAGGGATGCTACATGATGGCGGACTAAAACCTGAATATGGCTACCATGGAGTTGACAGTAGCAGATGAGCAATGTTACCTGCAGAGGTATCACTTGTACTGGATCATATTCTCCATAGTAACTATATTCAGAGTAAACATAGCTTGTTTTCATGCCTAATCTTATGTAGCACTGGCTTTTTAAGATAATTCATTTGTCATAGCATTTGTTGTCCTGTGCAGGGTTAACAGATGAAATGTTTCTCGTAGGCCTAACATACTACTAAATTTAAAGAGCCAGGACTCAGGGCATATTTCACTCTTTCATTTTTTTGCTCTTCTGCAGAAACTGTTCTTGGTGCAGTGTTTACAAGGCCAACATGGTGGCTTGCGACATTGTATTAGGTTTTATGAGAAATCCATTTAAAGCGAGGGCAGCTGAAGAGAACTACCCAGGTGCTTTCATAATTTGAGATGGGAGGATTAAATCATGGAAGAGGAAAGAGAAGGCGGGGAAGGGCTATGACACAGAAATGGGTTGTCACTGATGGTGTCTGCCCAACCAGCCAAAGCAGCACACACCGTGGCCCAGGGGAGAAAGGCCTGGACACTGTCATTTCTGAGCCTCTTAGAACTTACTACCAAATACTCTTGTATATCCCCATCAGCTGCTAAAAATTTTCAGGTGCTTAAGGTGACAAACTCTTACCTCTTTCAGGTGGAGGTGAACTGCTTTCTGTGGGATGAATATAGTTTTCATCATTATCTTCTACGGGGACCACATAATCAGCCTAAAAGAAATATAAAACTGAATAAGAAGAATGCTGTACATTCATAGTTGACTGTATGGGAGAGAGTGATTTTTTAAAAAAGCATTACTGAGATGCAATTCACATACCATAAAATTCTACTATGTAAATTGTACAATTTGGTGACTTTTAGTATATTCACAGATGTATGCAACCATCACCACAATCTAATTTTAGGACATTTTTATCACCCCAAAAAGAAACCTTGCATCCATTAGTCACTCCCCATCCACCACTCCCTTGACCTACTCAACCACAAATCTGCCTTCTTTCTCTATAGATTTTGCACATTCTGGACATTGAATATACATGGAATCACACCATCTGTAGTCTTTTGAGACTTCTTTCACTTAGTATAATGTTTTCAAGGGTTTCCTGTGGTATAGTATGTGTGACAACTCCAGCCTTTTTTATGGCCAAATAATATTCTATTTTATGAGTATCCCACATTTGTTTATCCATTCATCAGCTGATGGACATTTGAGCTTTTTTCCACTTTTTGGCTGTAATGAATAATGATGTCATGACTATCCATGTACAAGTTTTTGTGTAGACATGCGTTTCTCTTGGGAATATCCTAGAGGTGAAATTGTTGAGTCATATGGTAGCTCTATGTTAAACAGTCAGAGAAACTGCCAAACTGTTTTCCAAAGACGCTGCACCATTTTTCATTCCTGCCAGCAATGTATGAGGGCTCTAGTTTTTCCATATCCTTACCAACACTTGTTATCATCCTTTTTATGACAGCCATCCTTGTGAGTGCAAAATGGTATCTCGTTATAGTTTTGATTTGCATTTCCCTGATGACTAATGATGTTGAGTAACTTTTTATATACTTATTGTCATTTTTTGTATATTCTTTGGAGACATGTCTGTTCAAATCTTTGCCCATTTTTAATTGGGTTGTTTATCTTTTTATTGAGTTACAAGAGTTCTCTATATATTCTAGTTACAAGTTCGTCATCAGATATACAATTTGCAAAACTTTTCTTCTATTCTATAGGTTGCTTTTTTACTTTCTTTCTTTCTTTCTTTTTTTTTGAGACTGAGTCTCGCTCTGTCTCCCAGGCTGGAGTGCAGTGGCATGATCTCTGCTCACTGCAAGCTCCGCCTCCCGGGTTCACGCCCTTCTGCTGCTTCAGCCTCCCAAGTAGCTGGGACTACAGGCGCCCGCCATCATACCCGGCTGATTTTTTGTATTTTTAGTAGAGACGGGGTTTCACCGTGTTAGCCAGGATGGTCTCAATCTCCTGACCTCATGATCCGCCTGCCTCAGCCTCCCAAAGTGCTGGGATTACAGGCATGAGCCACCGCGCCCTGCCCGCTTTTTTACTTTCTTATTGGTTTCATAGGTGGCACAAAATGTTTAAATTTTGAAGTCTGTTTTATTTATTTTTTCTTTTATTGCTTGTACTTTTGGTGTCAAATCTAAGAAACCATTGCCCAACCCAAAGCCATAAAGACTCATACCGGTGTTTTCCTCTAAGAGTTTTAGAGTTTTAGCTCTTATAGTTAGGTCTATGCTACATTTTCAGTTAATTTTTGTGTATGATGTGAGATTAGAAGTCCAATTTCATTCTTTTGCCTGTGGATACATCTAGCACCATTTACCTAGCACCATTTGTTTTAAAAAAATATTTCTCCATTGAATCGTCTTAGCACTTTTGTCAATAATTAAATGACCATAAATGTAGGCAGGGAGGGATTTCATATTGACAAGACACAAATGAGGTAACCAGATTTCAAAAGTGGTTTTTACCACCTGCCCTAGTGGGCAGCCAAGAAGGGTACTGGGAGAAACAAAATCAAAAAGTTATTGCCAGGTGTTCTAAGTACTGTACATGTTTTTTTCCTCATGTAATCCTTCTAACAACACAATAAGAGAGGTACCACCATTGGCTCCATTTCCAGATGAAGAACCTGAGGCACAGAAAAATTAAGTAGTTTGCTCAAGTTGTCAAGTTTAAAAGTGGTAGACCCAGACAGGCACAGTGGCTCATGCCTGTAATCCCAGATCTTTGGGAGGCTGAGGCAGGTGGATAGATAGAGTCCAGGAGTTCAAAACCAGCCTGGGAAACATGGTGAAACCCTGTCTTTACAAAAAGTATAGAAAAATTAGCCAAACATGCTACTCTGGAGGCTGAGGTGGGAAGGTTGCTTGAGCCCAGGAAGCTGAGGCTGCAGTGAGTTGTGATCGCGCTTGGCAACAGAGTGAGACCTTGTCTCAAAAAAAAAAAGTGGTAGATCCAGCATTTGAACTCAAGCAGTTCAATAATTTAGCACCCATACTTTTATCCACCACATTCTAGTACGTTCCATCCTCCCCCTCTTTTTTCTGTCTTATCTACCCTCTCTTCATTTAATTGCTATTTCTTATCTCTTTCTTCACCTCTGAAGCTGACCAAGAGGCACCAGAGAGTTCTACTCACATATCTCAATCTGCAGTTGTGTTTAGAGATGATCTGGCTGAGGGAGGTGAGGCTTTGCATACAGACCTGGGAGGAAATCTGTGCTTGGGTCTTTTCTAGATGTATGACCTGTTGGGGAGTTAATTGCTGAATCATCGGAAGTTCTCCTGGATTCTGCCATTCAGAAGTGGGCACTTGCTTCTCTGTGGCACAGGGAACCTGGTCCTCATCTCTGCTTCATCTCTGGCCCTACAGTGTCAAACTATGAACTCCTGAAGGACAGGGCCTTCTCTTTCTCTGTATTTGTGTTTCCAGTATCTGGCCAAATGCCTCTCTGAATTGAATTGAAATTGACTAACCCAATAGCCAAAGCTGGGATGGGCTGACTTAGCAGCTTTGAATAACGGGATGTTGGGTGGCTGCAGTATCCCTGCAGGACCCTTTTGAGTCCGTGGGTCCACCTTTTTGGATTCATTAGCAGCCAGAGTGACATGCTTTATCAGAACCCAACTTCTCTTCTAGGGGTTAGTTCCTATAAAAGGAGAGGTTGAGCCCCCAGGAGGCATGCCACCCTCTTAAACCCTGTAGTCAACAAAATCCTTAAACATCCTATATCTGAACACAGAATATTGGTATTGACACTTGGCAATGATGCCTGAATGGATATAGGGAAGTTGGAAGCTCCAGGCCCTAACCTAGTCCTACTTAACCACTTCAAAATTTATTCTTTCTTCTGTATTCTCAATTTTGTACTTGTTTTGTTCTGCAGGGTTTGATTACAGAAAATGTTTTTATCTGCAGTGTTTAGAATCTGAGCTGTTTAGAGTCATGATGATATAGGAGTTAAGAAAAAATTACTTAGGCAGATAGTGAGAGTAAGATGTCCTTGGTAAGGTTTTCCTTTTAATAAAAAGCAGCCCCAAATCGTTTGCTTTTCTAACAAAGAGCAGCCTGTAAAATCAGGCTGCTGATAGAGACAAGCAAGTTGGAAGCTTGCATGGGTGAATGCTGGCAGTTGTGCCAATAGGAAAATGCTACCTGTGCCTATGCATGATCAAAACAGTGGCTCTGTCTTCCCTTCTCTTTGCCAGCCACCTGTACACTAAGGAGCAGACAAGACGGCACTGGCCAAGTAGAAAACCCATTTGTATAATAAGATTAGGGTGGGGCGACCAGCCTCTTCTGCACCATGTAAATGTCACTCCTGATCAAACCAATCTATGGGCCCTATGTAAATCAGGTATCTCCTCCTGAAGCCTGCCTATAAAATCTGCTGTGGTCCACCACAGGCCCGGTTTTCCTTTTAGGATTCCACTGTCTTACGAGAGAGAGAGATGCTGTCCTCTCTCCTGTCTATTAAACTTTATGCTCCTTAACCCACCCACACGTGTCTATGTCATTAATCTCAGTGCGAGACATGAATCCCAGATATGTACCCCAGACAACGATGCCACTTCAGTGATATTTCTGGAATGGAGACATTTGTATTCGCAAAGAATGATAGGAAAAAAAGACTTGATCCAGTCTCAACAAATTCTATTTGTAGTGTCTGCCCAACTCTCTCATCTTTATAGGGTTTTAGGAGAAGGTATGTACAATGTATATTCCCAACATTGCAATTCAATGCTTTAATGTTGTTATTGCTGAAATAAGTAAGTGATGAAGAACCATCATATTTTATATCCTTTATTAGGATATCATGTGGTCTTATTGACCACTTTGACATTGCTGCAGTGTTTTAATATCAACCCCCTTATTTCATGAACAAAACACAAAAACTTGACTTTAGTGAATCAGTGATTGGTCTTTCGAAGCCAGGTAGATTATTCTACTACCATCACCTACAGGTATTAGAAATCCTTCTTCAATTATTACAATGACATGATTCCAAATTAAAAATAGATTAAAAATCATCTTAGATCAACTCCAATGTTTAGATGTTTCAGTATTAATAAGACACTTGTCATAAGTGTTTACATGTTTGCCTCCCCCTAGGACTACAGATTTGAAAAATAGGAGTAACATGCATTTATCTTATTTTCACTTTCCCATTGGCTCATACCCTATTACTTAGCAGGAGTCATTTTGATTAGCTGTTAAATGCCCACATGAGCTGCATTCTCTTTACCACTCATATGAGCATTTAAAAGCTTTACGTACATTATTTTATTGAATTCTTATAAAAATACCCTTTAAGCTAAGCATATTCCCTCTGTGACCTTGGACAAGTTTTTTTTTTAGCCCCTTTACACCTTTGTTTCCTCATCTGTAAAGTGGGGCTGATGATAGACTTCATGTGGTTGGTGTGAGGATTTAATGAGATAATGCACACAAAGTGCTCAGAACACCAGTGGATACACAGCATCCACCAAGTGTTAGCCACTCTCATTATAGCACAGATGCTTCTTCCCCCTAAATGTCTTTGCCCCACCTCTAGCTTTCTGTTTAGCCTGTATCTCTATATTTTGCCTATAACCTGTAGAACAGGGTTAAACATTTTTATTTATTCTGGTACTTGACTTCTTCTTTTCCCAACTAATGGTTCAGCCATATCTTAATGTTGACCTCTGTTTGTTTGTGTATTTGTTTTTACACCTCTTTCTTATATTGGCTCTCCATCTGCCCATTCCAGAACGCCCCCACCTTCTTGCTTCTCTTTTTCCCACTGGTGAAGACTTGTCTGAGCCATCTCCACGAGGCTGCTATTAGCAAACCTCTGCCTTGCCTCCCTGGGGTCCATTCTCAGTTATTTACAGAAATGAAGAGCCTTGCATAACCCACAGTATTCATTCGCATTCTGTATCTGAATTTGTGTCTTCATATGGGTTTGCCAAATGCTGAAATAATTTACAGTGAGACCCTAACAGCTGGTCTCCCCATCCTGTCCCCTCCCCTGCTCAGCTTCTTCTTGCCACCCTATTCGCACCCTTGAAAGGACAATGTCGCCTCTCAGGTGGGAGGAGTGTGCACAGGGTGAGGGTGTGTACTTGCACTGTATGTGTCGTGGGAGCTATGACAAATCAAAAAAGAGACCAGGGATTCACAGCCGAGAGTGGGGGGTGCCCTGGGGCACAGTTGCTTTGAGGCCACTGCTGGCCTGGTGTTGCCAGATTTCAGTTTTCAGAAGAAACTAGAAAACTGGATTTTGTCAAGAATCTAGAATATGGTAGAAAGGAATCCAACATGTATTAAACCCCTCTGTGTGTGAGGCACTGTATTTAGTGCTGTACATATGTTCTCTTATTAAATTCTCAAAATAACAGAGATGAGATGAAAAACAGACAAAAAGAAGTTGTCTAGCTTGCCCCAAATTATACACCTAGAAGGGCCAAAGCAGGAATTTGGGCCTAGATGCTGCCTCTATTTTGATTTAAAAGTCCGTCTTTTCCATCTCCTGCTGGGCTGCAAATTTTATAAAGGTGGAATGAAGATCATTTCACATGTGTGTAAGCCATAAGTTTTATCCTCTAGAGGCAAGTTATTTCTTAGAGAAGCTGCCGGCTGGTCTCTGTCCTTATTTAAAATGCAAGGACCTCTGGGAGCCATAACACATTAGGCTTTATCAGTTATTACAACAGTTTTGATGAGTTTATGTATTCATTTTCAAATAGCAGCAGTTCCATAGGGAAAATGACACACAAGCTCTAAGAGCTGAGAGGGGAGATTGAGGAGGTAAACCCAGAGTTGGATGCTGGGCCATCTGAAAAGGTGGGTCTCTGGACACCTGGTGGCAGTGGGGGTGGGGCAGCTGTGGGGAGGGAGGAAGTGAGAAGCAAGAGCTGTCAAAGGGAAGTCAGGGGTCAGTTCCTCCACAGGTTGTGCGGGGTACCTTACAGACTAGCTATCTCCATTGTACATCCTGGCCCATGTCACCCTCTGCATCTGAGAAGAGGAAAATGGAGGAGCAGAGAGAAAAGAAGGTGGAGGAAAGAAAGTAAGGTGGAGACAGTGTTACAGTGGGTATAATAGCTAGTCAGGCATGAGCAGGACAGGAGAGGGCTCCCCTGCCCCAGGAATGTCAGGAGACTATCAGGTGATTGTCAGGTGGTTGTTAATTGTCTCTCTAAAATAATAATTGGTCACAGCCAGCACCAGAGAAAGGCAGTCTCCCAATAGATAGAAAAAACCTGAAACTAGTGATGAGCAGTTTCCCAATAAGATCTCAGGAGTTGGGCAAGTGGGCTCAAGCATGCGCATTAAGAGGCAAAATGGCAGAGTTTAATTGGTATTTGACCTTCTAGAAACATTCAGCTGGTAAGGCAAGAGTGCCTCAAGGGAGTGTGCATACAACTCCGGTAAGCACACTGCACATGCTCACCTCCCAAATGCTAGCAGGCCACTGCACAAGCAGACAGCTCACACAAAGGAAGAATCGGGGAGAAGGGACACAAGACCCCAGAAGGGTGCCAGTGTTTAAAACCCCAAGTCAAAGGTCAAACAGCGCACTGGATCTCTCAAGTCATCCACTTGGCCCTCTTCTAAGTGTACTTGACTTCTTTTCATTCCTGCTCTGAAACTTGCCTTGGTCTCTCCTTCTGCCTTATGCCCAGGAGGCAAGAATTGAAGTTGCTGCAGACCCATATGGATTTGCTGTCGGTAACAACAGGACAGAGAAGCAAAGGAGAACAAAGAGAGGGGAAGAACATCTTAGGGAGGAAAGAAGAGATTCACAGGAAACCACAGCGAAGAAGGAGGGAATAATATGAGGGGCACAGACTCAGTATTGATATTTTACCATACACCTCTAGTAAACTGACATGCTTACAATAAGCCATTTTGGAGAAAACCAAGTCCCTTTGGTACAATAGTGGAGAGTGAGAGGGGACAGTCAATAGCAGGTTATAAAGAAGGAGGACAGCCAGCGGGCAGGCTGTCCTGGTCGCTTGCCCCGCCCCCTCTCTGTGTGCTGGGAAGCCTTTGGGACAGATTTACTTTACCTCATCCTCAAGGAGGCCTTTGGGTTTGGGTGGGACTCGAGGTTTCTGCAGAGCAGTCAGGGCCGGCAGGGTGGAGGTGAGCCTTGCTTTCTCTGAAGGCCAGCTGGGCTTACTGGGAAGTGTCTTGCTGAAGGGTGGGGAATGCCTCTGGCTTGATCGATTGTCTTGAAAGGAACAAACAAAAAACATAACATAAAAGAGGCTCCGGATCATTTCCTGGGTGGAAGCCATTGAGATCTAGAAAGTATAAAACCACAGGTGTCTATGTAGCCACAAATGATCCATGGGCATTCCTTGAAAGAGTAAAGTGAAATGTTAGGCCAAAAATTTCAACTGCCTATTGACTTAAACGACAAAAACTGGAAGAATGTCCTCATTAAAAATATCCTTCCAGGGCAGTGATGGTCACCCAGAGGTTCAGGAGAGCCAACAACCCAACACTTGGCCACACAGAGGGCATGGAAGCAGCACTGGTGGGTGCGGGGTGGGGGTGAGGTGCTTCTGGCTTTTAAATATGCCAAGGTCTAGGTTCCACCCCAGCCTGGCAATGTCTGAACTTCTCAGGAGGAGTCTGGCATTACAGGTTGGAAAAGTTCCCCAGGTTATGCTAAAGCGTATCCAGGTGGTGATTATTCATGTGGGTCAACCTCCATGCTCCTTCCCTCAGTGATTTCGCTCCATTCACAGGGAATCTGTGGGATCCCTTTGGTCCAGGACTGTCCTTCTCAGCAGGTATCAGAAAAGGAGTCAGGCTCTAAGGCCAACTGGGTCTGAGTTCTGCCCCTTGCTCAGCCACTCACTAGCTGTGCTCTTTGGGGCTGGTTAGTCAACCTCTCTGGGACTCACATTCTTCACTGTTATTTTTAATTTTTTATTTTTTTGAGACAAAGTCTCACTCTGTTGCCCAGGCTAGAGTGCAGTGGCGTGATCTCTGGTCACTGCAACCTCTGCCTCCCAGGTTCAAGCAATTCTCCTGCCTCAGCCTCCCGAGTAGCTGGGATTACAGGCATGCGCCACCATGCCTGGCTAATTTTTGTATTTTTAGTAGAGATGGGGCTTTACCATTTTGGCCAGGCTGGTTTTGAACTCCTTACCTCAAGTGATTCACCCACCTCAGCCTCCTGAAGTGTTAGGATTACGGGCATGAGCCACCATGCCCGGCCAACATTCTTCATTTTTAAAATGAGGATCATAATATCGACCTTAGAGATCTTGTGGGGATTAGGAAGACGGCAGTGAAGGCAGTAGGTGCAGTGTGTCTGCCTAATAAGTAGAATTCATATCACCTGTGCCATGTAAGCAAGGCCTTAGGCGGCCTCAAGTCTACCCCAGCGATTCAATGAGCTGAGCAAAGATTCAGACTGATGTGTTTTAGGAAAATCTTAGCATAGGAATAACCTGGCGTATTCTTCATACTGGGAACAGCACAGGTGCTAGCACTGGCCTCTGGATTGCATCACTGGCTTGCTGCTTCCTCCTGTGACAGCCCCAGCTCGCCTGGTGCGGCTGTCCTTGCCTGTTAGGCCCCTGCCTCTATGCTCACCTCCTGGTGCCTGCCCCTGCCCTCGGCCCTCACTGCTTGTTGAAGGTATGTGGTTAACTTCACCTCTGCTGCCTCCTCAGAAGCCTCTTTCTGGTGGTGTGGCTGTACTCAGCCACGAGGGCATCCTTCCTTCTGTGCCTTAACTCTTGTCAGTTTTATTTGCAGCTCCTGGAGTTTACTCAGATTTCTGAGTCAAAAAATATTTAATGTAATATTTAAGCCCATCAGAAGTAGCAAAACACAGGAGACAGGCTTTGAAGAGTGTGATTTTTTATTTTTTTGAGACAGTTTCACTCTTGTTGCCCAGGCTGGAGTGCGGTGGTGCCATCTTGGCTCACCGCAACCTCCGCCTCCTGGGTTCAAGCGATTCTACTGCCTCAGCCTCCCTAGTAACTGGGATTACTGGTATGCACCACCATGCCCGGCTAATTTTTTTGTGTTTTTAATAGAGATGGGGTTTCACCATGTTGGCCAGGCTGGTTTTGAACTCCTGATGTCAGGCAATCCACCCACTTTGGCTTCCCAAAGTGCTGGGATTACAGGTGTGAGCCACCACACTCAGCCAAGAGCGTGTGCTTGAATGAGCCACTTAACCACCCTGAATTGCAGTAGCCCTTTTCTCCCCAGGGTTATTGTGATGATTGAAAAAGGTCATTCACCAAGTATGGTGGGTGGTGCATAGAGCAGAGTTGTGAAGAGCTGGGCTTTGGAAGCTAGGAGCCCTGTCTTGCATCCCAGCTCCATCACTTAGAGAATCTTGGCCCAGTCAGTTCACTCCTCTGACCTCTTTCATGGGATTATCAAGGGGGTTAGGTAGACCCCCGGGGGAAAGCACTAAACTGTAAATTAGAAGATCTCTGGGAGTATGTGCCTCTTGCGTGCAGCTAAATGCTCAGTGCGTAGCATAGTTCTGGTGCATGGCAGGTGCTCAACAGATCAACTGTGGCAACCCAGTAAGCCCAGCTGGCCTTCACTTTACTTTCATTCAGTGAAGCAAGGAGCAGTGCCTGGTATACTGTAAGGAAGGGGTTAATGGCAGTGAGATGTTAAATGTAGAGCCAGTCCACACAAATGCTGGCATCGCCATGACCATCATGGACATACTTGCTCTCTGAACCTTTGGGGAACTTAGTCATCTGCCAAGACTGGAACAAAGATGGGCGTTAAAATACATACTTGGGGCCAGGTGCAGTGGCTCACGCCTGTAATCCCAGCACTTTGGGAGGCTGAGGCAGTTGGATCACTTGAGGTCAGGAGTTCGAGACCAGCCTGGCCAATGTGAGGAAATCCTGTCTCTACTAAAAATACAAAAGTTAGCCGGGTGTTGTGGTGGGTGCCTGTGGTCCCAGCTACTCGGGAGGCTAAGGCAGGAGGTTGAACCCAGGAGGCAGAGGTTGCAGTGAGACGAGTTCGTGCCACTGCACTCCAACCTAGGTGACAGAGTGAGACTCTGTCTCAAAAAAAAAAAAAAAAAAATACTCGGCCAGACCCAAGCTGTGTCCGTTTAACCCATGAGGCTCATTCCAGGTTTGGGGCTCCTGAGCACCTGTACCCGCTGGTAAAACCCCACAGTCTGGACTAGACATGGGAGGAAGGTGAGGCAGACACTGGGATCCTCGAAGCTCATTGTTCTGTACAGACTTCTTAAGAGAAATCCCAGAACCTTTAGCACACGAAGCCCTAAAAATGGGGACTCATCTCAGGGTTGCTTTCCCTGGGAGTGCTGGGCAGGGGTGGAACCATCGGGGTATGCTGGGTTTATTTATTTATTTATGCCTGCTTTCAAAGTTCCAGATCTAGGAAAGATGTCCCTTCCCCTGGAATGGGAAAACCCTACAGCTTGGGATCCTTTACCTGGGAGCCCAGACCCCTTGCTTGGAGGTGGTGGGAGTGGGAGGCAGGCAGAGGCCCTCAGGCAGCAGCCGGGTGTGTCCCCACCTTGCAATCTTGGCCATCCCACCTCCCCATGGGCCTGGAAGGCAGAGTGCCCAGGTCTGCGGGGGACCTCACCTACGTACTCGCCCCTGGCGAAGGGCAGGGCTGGGTGAACCGGCCTGGTCTCCTGCTCTACCGGAGGCGGCTCGTAGCTGTCATCAGCATTCTCCTCGGCGGGCATCACGTACATCTCTGAGTCGGAGTGCTCGTCTGGATTTTCATAGTCGCTGTCCTGCAAGCGCAGATGCAGACACTGTGCTCAGCGTCCCTGTCTGTGCTGCCTGGCCATCAGGACCATTCCTGCCTTGGGAGGCCGGAGCAGTGACAGGAGACAAGGCTTGGAGAGATTGACTTCACAAGGATAGGCAGTCAGTAAGAGGCAAAGCTGGGGTTTGAAGCAGGCCTTTCTGCCTCCAAAGTTTATCCTCCCCACCACTGCACTGTCCTGGGGGGACACAGGAACAACTTAACGCTAACAGGAGCTGACACTCGGTAGATCCACAAAGAATAACAATAGGAGATAATAAAATATGTTTTTAAAAGATAGAAAAAGGACCCAATAAAACAGAATAACCAATGGGTTTTATCTATTATGAATGCTGATCACTGAAGAGAAAGTAGGTTTAACACGAAGAGGGTGAGGAGACACACAGGACCAGCTAGATATCTTTCAGATGAGATTTTTAAAAAATTCCAAGCAGAGTTGGTAAGCTGCAGGGTCAAGGCTGCAAATGGACTCAGAGTTCACTCTCTTTATTTTTGTTTTTTTCTTTTTTTGAGATGGAGTCTCGCTCTGTTGCCCAGGCTGGAGTGCAGTGGCACAATCTCAGCTCACTGCAACCTCTGCCTCCTGGGTTCCAGCAATTCTCCTGCCTCAGTCTCCCAAGTAACTGGGATTACAAGCATGCACCACCATGCCTGGCTATTTTTTTTTTTTTTTTTTGAAACTGAGTTGTGCTTTGTCACCCAGGCTAGAGTGCAGTGGCACAATCTCAGTTCACTGCAACCTCCACTTCCTGGGTTCAAGCTATTCTCCTGTCTCACTCTCGAGTAGCTGGGATTACAAATTGCA
This sequence comes from Mandrillus leucophaeus, assembly GCF_000951045.1. NCBI lineage: Eukaryota > Metazoa > Chordata > Mammalia > Primates > Cercopithecidae > Mandrillus > Mandrillus leucophaeus. The sequence goes on from NW_012099987.1 coordinate 1,396,544, forward strand.
CCACCAAGCCCGGCTAATTTTTGTATTTTTAGTAAAGATGGGTTTCACCATGTTGGCCAGGCTGGTCTCAAACTCCTGACCTCAGGTGATCCGCCCACCTCGGCCTCCCAAAGTGCTGACATTACAGGCATGAAGCACCGCGCCCAGCCTGTTTTTTTCAAATCCACATTTTATTTAAGTCCACATTGAAAATACATTCTCATGGTCTAAAGTCCAAATGGCTCAGAAGGATAAAAGGTGCAATCTCCTTTTCAGCCTCTCTTCTTCTCACCACAGAGGCAAAAAGAGTTACTAGGCTTCTTGTGCATGTTTTTCAGAGGTGTTTTATGTATATGCCGTTTGTACATACATTAATGTGGAGGAAATATTTGACTCAGGACATAAGAGGTCCTCTGGCCTCTAAGTCCACCGCCCCCACACTCTGCCTATCACATTGCATGATCTGTACATGACTTTCCACTTTCTTTTTGGCCTGTAGCCTTTCATGAGCAATTTTATATAGCAGGATTTTTTTTTCCTGTTGATCTTTTAAAAAAAGAATTGTAGGGGTACATAGTAGGTATGTGTGTGTGTATATATATATATATATGGGGTATATGAGATATTTTGAAACAGGCATACAATGTGTAGTAATCACATCTGGGTAAATGGGGTATCCATCTCTCAAGCATTCATCTTTTTTTTGTGTTATAAGCATTCCAGTTATATTCTTTTAGTTATTTTTAAGTGTACAATAAGTTATTGTTGACTGTAGTCACCCTGTTGTCAAACACCAGGTCTTATTCATCCTAACTATATTTTTGCACCCATTAACCGTCCCCATTTCCCTCCCCAGCCTGCTGCCCCTTCGACCACCCTTCTCAGCCTCCGGTAAACGTCATTCTACTGTCCGTCTTTATGAGTTCAAGTGTTTTAATTTTTAGCTCCTACAAATGAATGAGAACTTATAACAGGATTTTTTTTTTTTTAATCAAGAAAGCCTGGAGGCTTTATTAACAAGCCCGGATTTCATTCTGCATGCAGGGGGGATCCATCTACTGACATCAAAAGAGCTGTGAGTGAATGCTTACTCAGTCCTTAGTATGGCTGGTATCTTCATTTTGGTCGTTTGATTTTGGGGAAAGTCATTGCCTCCTCTCCAGGCTGATTTTATTTTGTGCTTTCTAAGTCCCCATTGTGTACTCTTTTTCAACCAGCCAGCTTGCTCAGTTTTCTTCTCTTACCTCTGAATGTGGACCAACCAATTTCTTTGCTTTACATGTGGCCCTGTGTGTGTGTGTGTGCAGCCAGCAGGGGGCGCAGCGGCAGTGCGTCTCAGGGAGCTGCGGCAGCTGGGCCCCAGGAGGAGCTCCATGACCAAGAGATGGGCAGAAAAGTCAACCCTCCCTTCCCCTCACTTTTCTTTTCTTTTTCTGCAGTTGGAGGAGGAACTCCTGTCTCCTGAGACTCTGTATAAACTCCAGATAGTGTGCACAGCTGGGCACAGGACTGGAGGTCTGAGTCCTGGGTTCTCATTCCACTGAACTGGGTGAGTTTCATTCTCCTGGCCTCAGTTTTCTTATCTGTGAAATGGGTATGTGGTTGTACGGAAGGCTTCTTGGGACCCTTCCAGATCTAAAACTCACAGGTTGGAGCAGGCTAACATTCTGGATGAATTTGATATAAGTGAGGAATAATTATTGTGAAGAAAAGTTTCTAGGATGTCTTGTCCCTGTAACACTCAGCTCAAGAGAGAAGCGAGTACAGGGGCTTGCAGATTTCAGAGCTACCTCAAAGAGGTAATTCCAATACAACATCCCCGGTGTCATCATGACTAGGTCCCTCTCTCTCTCTCTCTGTGGCCTCCCGAGCTCTGCTAATGTTCTCTTGATCACAGCAAGCACCTTGGTGGCAAAGAGCCTGGTCCTGAGATCTGAGGGCCTGGGTTTGAATTGTGGAAATGCAAGTGACTGAAACTTTCTCTGTCTTGGTCCTGGAGGCTCCCTCATGTGCCAGACACTTATTCTTTAGTTGCTGGTTCGTTTAGGGCTCCTGGCCGGGGGTCAGGCAGTGATGGGGCACTGGGGAGTTTAGGGCAAAGGCATTTGCCAACTGATATGGAAACATTTAAACATTTTTACACCTGTTTTGGCTGTGCTAGTGAGTACTCTGAACACCAGCACTGAAGGTGGGCATAAGCCTCGAGGGGCTGTGGTGAGGTTTAAATGGGGTTATGTGTGGAAAACTCTTAGCCAGGCACACAGTGAGTGCCAGTCAAGTCAGCTGGTATGCAGTATGCCTCGCCTGTAGGTGACCTTCCCAAGTCTGCCCTCTTGGGACGTGCGGCTGACCACCAGCATGTAATTCAGAAATAAGACCTTCAAAAGGCCTCCCATGGGACCCTGATGCCCTTCTGATTCCAGGAGCAAATACTTACAAAGTCATCGGACCACTGCTCCTCTTCGTCAGCGGGGCTCTCTGCAACAGCAGGGGAGAAGCAGAAGGCACAAGCGTGAGCCTCAGCTGGCCAGCCCCAGCCCATCCACACATACTTTGCACCTGCCTTCCCTTCCCTTTGGGCTTTCTGGTGCCATATACTTGACCTTGGGTTCGTTACTACAATCATATGTTCACTTACTTTTGACTTTTTAAAAAATGTTAATTCTCCAAGCATAGAGAGACGTCCCACTGGGCAGAGCAGTGTGCATCTGATCCATGTGCGGGCTTTATTAAGGGACATTTCTGGGTCCCCCAGTAGAGACTTACAATTTATACTACATGGCTTCTAAGGACTTCAGAGGATGGTGTCGTAGGAAGAGCACTGGACAGGGAATCAGACAGACCTAAGTTCTTATCCAGGTTCTGTTTCAAATGTGTTGGAGTGTGGGCAAGACCTCTAATATCTCTGAGCCTGTTTCCAGATCCATACAATGAGGGGAGCATTTCTATGATCCTCTCTGGCTCTAACTTTGACTTTTCTTGTTAAAAAAAAAAATTATCCAATGCTTTACTATGTGCCAGACAATGTTATCAGAGCTCTGTCCTCTTTTAACCCTCTCAAAGACCCTGTGAGGGGCTGGGCATTGTACTTATGCCTGTAATCCCAGCACTGTAGTCCTAGCACTTTGAGAGGCCAAGGCAGGGGGGTCGCTTAAGCCCAGGAGTTCAAGACCAGTCTGGGCAACGTGGCAAGGCCCCATCTCTACAAAAAAATAAAATGATTAGCTGGGTGTGGTGGTCCACATCTGTAGTTCCAGCTACTTGGCAGACTGAGACGGGAGGATTGCTTGAGCCCAGGGGGTCGAAGCTGCAGTGAACTGTGATTGTGCCATTGCACTCTAGCTGGGGTGACAGAGTAAGACCCTGTCTCAGAAGAAAAAAAAAAGAAATCACCTAAACTTTGTGAGGAAACTGAGGCCTAGAGCAGATAAGTCACGTGCCCAAGGTCAGATAGTATAATAAATGGCAGAACCAGGAGTTGAACCCCACAGGTTGCCTTCCACGGGCATGCGCTGAGCCCCTACATAGTGCTACCTCGCTCCAGGGGCAGGAGGTGCCATCCTGGGCTCTGCACGGGCATATAGAAATGGATATGACAGGTTGTGGTCCTTAAGTAGTTTATCAGCTTGTAGAATAAAATAAGTCTGAATTTTGACAGCCCAGGCGAATATTTGACCCCTTTCCCTCCAAAACACATTTAGAGTATGAGAAACTTAGCATCTAGCCTATCACATAAACTGACCTTCGAGGTTAAACGGGATTCACTCTGCTGTGTAGGAATGAACCAGACACAGGCCATGTGGCAGAGTGGCTCCATGACAGCACCACAGAGGGTCCCAGCTCCCTCCTGCCCCGCTGAGCAGCCACTGCCACAGAGGACCCAGGGGATGCTCCTAAATTCCCCAGAACCTCAACAGAACCTTTTCTAGTTTTATTTTTATGTTTTTGCTATTTCTACCCCTGCCACAGCAGACCACCAGCCTCCAGAGAGTCAAACATTTGGGTTCTCCAGAGGCACCAGCAAAGGAATTGCAGAGGGGAAATGGGGTCAGGAAGGAGACTGTGGGATCGGAATGGCCACATTTTAAGCAATGGCAGCAGCAGCAGCACCCTCTTTTGGGAAAAACATGATAGAAGGAGCCTTACTCTACAAGCCAAACATGGGTCACACTTTGACGTGAACAGAAAAGAATTCTTAACACATTATTCTTTGGGTTGACTAATGCCGAATTAGAGTGTACTGCAATCATTGGGGTTGGGCAAGAAACTCTAGAAGACTGGGTGAATAAATCCTCTTCCCAATATGATTACCTGGCACAATGGGGGAGTATGTTTCTTTTTACTTCTTTTTTTTTTTTTTTTTTTTTTTTTTTTTTGAGATAGTCTCACTCTGTGGCCCAGGTGGGAGTGCAGTGGCACGATCATGGCTCACTGCAGCTTCAATCTCCTTGGTGCAAGCAATCCTGCTTCCTCAGCCTCCTGAGTAGCTGGCACGTGCCACCATGCCCAGCTAACTTCTATATTTTTTGTAGAGATGGGGTTTTGCCATGTTGCCCAGGCTAGTCTTGAACTCGTGGGTTCAAATAACTCGCCCGCCTCTGCCTCCAAAAGTGCTGGGATTACAGGCGTAGGCCACCACCTCTGGTCAATATGTTTCTAACACCTTAAGTCTGGGGATCACTGAAGATCAACACTTAAGATGGCAAGAGTTTTTGTAACAACCATTTAAATAGAAACCTTTATAAAATGCCTTTATGAAACCCACTTCCCTGCCTGGATAACTGCATTTGATCCACCCTTTCTCAGTGAGTGGGGGTCTACTTTATGATCAGTCCCTGGTGCAAGTAGCTGCATTAGCCATCTAACTAGTGTCCCTGTCTCCATTGTCTTTATTCTCCAATCCATCCATCCTACTGTTTATAGTTGTTTTATTAAAATAAAGGTTGGATTACACTGTTCCTTTCCTTAAGAGTCATCAGTGACTCCCTATGGAATCAAGTCCAGGTTCTGCGTCAACACATTTCGATGCCTCCGCCTTCTGTCCCACCACCGACTTCTTGTGGCAGGCTCCCACGCTCACTGACAGTAACACCAGACAGCCTCCTCCTCCCGTCGTGCACTTTGCTGATTCTCTGCTCTGCTCGTGCCATTCCTCCAGCCCATCTTCCTTCTTCCATGGAAATCCCTATCACTCCTCCTCCACAAAGTCTACCCCAGTCTCTTGTAATCAATTGCTTCTTTTTCTGGGCCCTCTTGGAAGCTGGTGGCACCGTGATGTCACACGTATTTCGTTCTGTCCTGTGCTGTGATTAAGTTGTTCATGTCTCGCTGTACTGGAAAGTAAGGCCTATCTAATTTAACTTTGCATCTGGGCAGAATTTTGCATTTGTAATTAGTGTATTAATAAAAGTGTGAACTAATACATGACTTAAATAAAGGAGCATTAGGACAGCAACAATAGATTCCATTTACTGAACACTTCCTATGTGCTGGGTGCCAGGCTAAGTGTTCTAAAAGTATATCCTTACAACAGCACTATGTGGTAGGTGTTATTTTTATCTTTATTTTACAGTGGGGAGACTTGGTTTTGAAAGAGGTTGTAAAACCTGCCTGAGGCTACATGGCTGGTGAGTCTGGGAGCTGGGTTGGAAGCCAGGCTGTGTTGGCTTCTGCAGCTGAAATCTCATGTGAGCCACCTAGCCCTCTGCTGAGCACTTAGATAAAACCTTGGCGAAACGAGAATGACCCAATCCAGACATCTCGGCACATGGAGACAGAAAAGAGAGAAAAGCATCATATGGTATGGGATGGAGGTTGTTTGTTGGTGCCACATAGATCCTTAGAGAGACCTATCTACTTCCGGTCCCAAGTGCAACTCACAGCGTCATATTCATAAAGTTACAGCCTTGCAGGCAATTGCCAAGACTAAAAAGCATGGGAGTCCAGGGTATTAGGTCCAAAACAGTAGTCAGTTTTCCAGTATCTCGGGGAGCTTCCCAAAGTGCACAGGTGGCGGTTTTAGAGCCAGGCTTTCTAGGTTCAAATCCTGGCTCTGCCCTTTACAAGCTTCTTGGTCTTGGACCAATAATTTAACATTGTTTAAAGCTTCATTTCCTCACCTATAAAGCAAGGATAAGAACAGTGCCTGCATCCTATTTTTGTGAGAATCAAATAATAGAATACATGTGAAGCTCTTAGCAAAGCCTGGCACACAGTAATGCTTTAGTAATGTTACCATCATCTTGAGCATTGCAAAGAATGCCTCAATTAACACTCAAAACACCACTGATTCTTTTTTTTTTTTTTTTTTTTTTTGAGACGGAGTCTTGCGCCGTCGCCCAGGCTGGAGTGCAATGGCGCGATCTCGGCTCACTGCAAGCTCTGCCTCCTGGGTTCACGCCATTCTCCTGCCTCAGCCTCCTGAGTAGCTGGGACTACAGGCGCCCGCCACCGCGCCGGGCTAATTTTTTGTATTTTTAGTAGAGACGGGGTTTCACCGTGGTCTCAATCTCCTGACCTTGTGATCCGCCCGCCTCGGCCTCCCAAAGTGCTGGGATTACAGGCGTGAGCCACCACGCCCGGCCCAAAACACCACTGATTCTAATTCACTCCCATGTCAATCACACACTATGGCTACCACAAAGAAATGGATCCAAGAAAGCCTCTATTGTAGTGAGTAAAATTTGAAGGAGGAGAAGTTCGAGCTTCATATGGGCCAGGTGGTTTGATTTTGTGTGTGTGATTCCATGGTCTCTGCCAGGAAGCTGAGATCCTGGGAGGGCCCTCTTGTCAGCTAAAGCCCTTCCTCTGTGTGGTTTACCTGGTTTGGGGCTTATGCTCTATTTACCATGTCATAATCTCATGCCACACAATGACTCCTCCTTTTGCCTGACCCAGGTTTTAAGATTCATGTAGCTCTCCCCGGCCTGTGGGTACAGCACCAGGCATGAGGAGATGTGAGAATGGCCACAGCAGCCCCCATTTGGGCTTAGGCTCTGCGGTCCGACTGCCTAACTTAGAATCCTTATTCTGCCATCTTCTAGGAGTGAGATCTTAGCTGAATTGCTTCACCTCTGGGCCTCAGCTTCCCCTTTGCTAAAATGGACATTATTCATCGTGCTTAGAAGAGTATCTGACATAGAGTAAAGGGCTCGATGAATATTAGCTATTTCAATGAACTTACAGTCTCTGCAGTTCTTAGAACAATCTAAAGGATTGGTATTCTTATCCCCAGGTCAGAAATTGGAGGCTCACTCAAGTTACAAAACTGTTCCAAGTTCACACAGTGCTTAGGGAGCAAAGCCAGGATTCCAACCCAGGCCTAAAGGACCTCAAAGTCCAGGGTCTTCTCACCAAGCCACGCTGCGTAATACAAATAAAGATTTAAGGACCAGAAGAATGACCACATGAGACTGAGGACAACTCAGGGCCATGTAGTTTTCTGAGAAATGTCCCCACACCTGGAATCATTACCAGGAGCGGGGAAAGTTCAGAGAAAGGTGTGCCCAGTGACAGCCAAAAACTTGCATGAGGCCATGTGCCCGAGGTGGGGCCAAATGGAGCCTTGAAGGATGAGCAGGATTTGGAGGAGAGAGTAAGGATAAAGGAGTATGTCCTCCTCCATCATCTGAGAGAGGGGCTTATGTGTCAGCCCCAGAAGCAGGGCTTAGAGGCAGATGTGTGCAGAATGACTGCGCTGGGCTGGAGAGGGACAGGAGATTCTGCTGAGCACTCACACAAACCTGATGTGCTGCCAGCCAATGGGGGCTCCAGCCATAGTGGACACTGCAGGCTCCAGTGACAAGCTGAGATGGGGAGCTGATGAGGATGGTGTTTTGGAACTCAGGCATAGAGAGATGAAAGCTGATCCAGACCAGGGGGTCTTGGGAATGGGAGGGGATGACTGGAAGGACAGTACAGAACTCCGTGGTGGTGGCTGGGGCAAAGGGAGTGTGAATCCAGCCTCTCAGTTCTGAGTCAATGGGAGCACCAGAGCCCCTGGGGCAGATGCTGGGGGCTTCACAGCATGTCTGACATTCTGCCTCAGCTGCAGTCCTGATCCTGCTCTGGAGGCTACCTGGCCGCCAGACCCTGCCCATTGCTCCCCTGACAGAGCAGGTGGTGGCACGCAGGGAGCCAGCGGGAAGACCGCAGCGGGACACAGAAGGAAGGAAAGAGGGAGGGTGGGCCGGTTGTGGTGGTGGGTACAGACACCAAAAAGGAACAGAAAGCAGAACTACAGAGGCTGCAGGGGAGGCGGTGGGTGGCCAGCCCCACCAGTGCTGCCCTAAGAGGAGAAAGGGACATGATTTAATGTGAGGAACTGAGGACAAGACCCAGATTCAGACTGGCTGGGAGAGGTGTTCTGAGTCTAAATACTTAACATCTTAGGCTTGTCATGGTGAGCTCACACCTGTAATCCCATCACTTTGGGAGGCCAGGGCAGGAGGATCGTTTGAGTCCAGGAATTTGAGAACACCCTGGACAACATAGTGAGACACTGTATCTACAAAAAATATTTTAGAAAATTAGCCAGGCATGGTGGCACATGCCTGTGGTCCCAGCTACTCAGGAGGCTGAGGCAGAAGAATCATTTGAGCCCAGGAGGTTGAGGCTGCAGTGAGCCATGACTGCACCCCTGCACCCCAGCCTGGGTGACAGGGCGGGGCCCCATCTCAAAAAAAGAAAAAAGAAATACTTATCATTATAGAAACTCCCTTCGTCTGTATGTCTATTCATTCCTTCACAGGACCATTAACAGAGGGGTAGGGGTACAGCAATGGGGGCTATAGTCCTGGCTCAGCCATCATCTCACTACATGACCTCAGGAGTCACTTTGCCTCTCTGGTCTCCAGCTATTCCTAAAATGAGAAGCTTGAATTGGGCAATCTTTCAGGACTTTCTAAGCTTTAAAATACCTTTGAGCCCAAGTGTCATTCCTCTATTCTTAGTTCCCTGTGGCAGGACTGATGTTGGATATAGCTCTCCCATGTCAGTGTAAGACCAGTACCTCCAGGGGAATGTGAACAGGGAGACAGAAAACCAGGTAAATGCTGGCTCCACTGGGAGCACCAGGGCCATGACAAAAGCAATGTTAAATCTCACTTCTTTAGTGGACAAAGGATCGTTATGCATGCCCCATACTTCTGTGTGGGCATTTACCCAAGAATCCCTGTCCAAGCGCCTTCTTTGCTCTGGATTTTAATTTTTTCCACGTAAGTGAGTTTGCCGCCCCTCCACCCCATATTTGCTCTGATCTCCTCCCTGCATGATAGCAGAGCCAGAGGAAAAGTCACAGGTGGACCTCCCAGGGATGCCACCCCATCAGAGCCCAAGAGTGGCAATCAGAGCCCAAGAGTGCAAGAGAGGGGCTCTGTTCAGTTCTGACTCCTCAAGGCCTTGTGGGATAACCAATGAGGCATCTGCACTGATCCCAGCAGACTCTCGGGCACCACGACTGGTCTCCCTCTGACCTCCATCCCCAGCCAGACCTCAGACTTCAAAGATACAGAAGGCTGTTCAACTGTGAAAGCGCAGGAACTGGGAAGCAAGTTCTTATGTTAATGTCAGGAACTCTAGTGCCTTCAGAATAAGAAAAAGTATCCCCCAAATACGTAAACACTTGAGCATGGGTCAAAGCAAGGAGCGGCAAAATGGGAGTCGGGGATGGGTTTTCCTCTTAGTGGCTGCAGTCACCTTGGACAGGGTACTTAATGTCCCTGAGACACGTTTTCCTCATCTGCAAAACAGAGATCGTAATTTCTATATAACGGTGCTAATGAGAAGATTAAATGAGGTATGTCTGTGAAGAGCTTAGCTTAATGCCCAGAACAGAGTCAATACTCAACAGATTTTGAATCTTCCCTTCCCACAGCAATGCCAGCTGCTTGGAGCAATGCACTCTGCCCAGTGGGCCAGCAGTTCCTTAAGGGCGATGTTTCCTCCTCAGGGAAAGACTGAATTGGGATTGCTGGGTCTGAACTGAAGGCAGCAGGCTCCACACCGGCGTGACCTGAATCCCTGGAGGAGACCCAGGTCTCCATTCTTTGTGTAATTCAAGCTTTGTCCTTCTGTACTCTAACTAGGGAAGGGGCTATGGTGACTCTTCTACTGACCTCCTGCAGGGACAGTGGCTGGTCCTTTCTATCCTCTGCTCTCTGAAGGTCAGCATCACCAAGGTCAACACACTCTTGGCTTAAATGGTTTGGGGGAGCCATTTGTTTCCAGAACTGGAAAGAGGACATAAATCCAGCGTGTGGGGGGAAAATGGCTGGAGCATTTCAGGAGCCTGTGGTGGATCAAGTGCTCCAAAGGGCACATGATTAGCCTCCCAGGCTCAGGAGGTCTGGTAGGCTCTGGCCTCCACACACTAGGGTTTCCAAGGTCCTGAAGATTCCCCAGGTTCAGGAGGAGCTCTCAGGGCTGATTTCTGAGGCCCTGGTCATGCAGCTGTGCAGAAACCTCAAGGCTCAGGGGAAGCAGCTGGAAATGCTCCTGGGACATGGGTTGGGGTTGGGGAGAGAACGGCAAGGGAGGATGCTAACTGCAGGTGGTGATGGTGGTTTTGGACCATTTCCGGGGATTGAGTGTAAGAGCAGGGGAAACTGCGCAAGGCCCCAGTCATCTGGCAAAGCAATAAGATGCATTTCTGAGACCCTGGAAATCAATGGATTTGCAGGGGTCAGGGGCTGAGGGAGTAAAATCTACTTGTCTTTCAGTTCAGGAAAGGCAATAGGGACAGAGATGGTGGTTTATAGCAGGGTTTCTTAAGTGTGATTTACATTCAAATCCCCTGGAGATTTTGCTAAAATGTAAATTCTGATGCAGTAGTTCTAGGTTGGAGCCAAGAATCTGCATTTCTAACAAGGTCCACATGAGGTTGATGCTGTCAGGCTGGGAATCAAACTTTGTGTTGCAAAGGCTTAGAAGACCGTGTTGGGCCACCCTTCTGCATTCCAGGAGAGATTAAATGTTCTGACATCAAGACTATTTGGAAGGGTTCCAGGAAAGGGAGCAGGTGTCTGAGGACAAAAAAGAGAACACTTCAGAGCATCAGGGAGATTGGAAGATGTGAATTCCTAAAGCCAGGGAATGTTAGGAGAGGCTCACTTCATCACTGGGCCCTGAGCCCCAGAGATCTGTGTTTCTGCAGGAGTGCAGAACAATTAGTATTAGAGGGGACCTGACAGATCTTCTAGTTCAGGCCTGCATAATATAGATGAGGAAAGGAGCATGAGTTGCCCAAGGTTACACAGCCAGTTAGTGGCTAGACACTGAAAGACCTTGTGTGGGGGCTCAGTGGTTTGCAGTTCCTCTTGTTGGCGATGTAGAGCCATGAAAAGATTTAAAGAGAATTTTATTTCAGAACAATTTTCTGGTGGAAGTTGAGAGGACCACATGCAATCAGGAATTAAGCAGATTACTTAGAGCCTTCTACCCTAGGACAAGCAAGAGATGATGAAGGCCTTAGCTGTAGCAATGGGAATAGAGAGGGAAAAAATATTTAAGAGGCATTTAAGAGCAAATCCATGAGATTTGGAGATGAATTTTTGTAGAGGGTGAGGGAAAAGGAGGCATCAAGGTTGAGCCCAAGGTGTGTGGGTTAGGCAAAAGGATGAATAATAGATGGATTCCACCTCCCTTTTCCCCAAGCAGAAATAGAGGGAGAGGAGAGGGCCTGGGTGAGTAGATGAGCAGGCAGACAGGTGAGTGTGAGGGGACAATCAGGAGAGATGTCCACCCTGAAATCAGATATGTCAGTCCACTTAGGTTTCCAACAATTGACTCAGAACTCCTGGCATCTGTATCCAGCATCTGTGATGCTGTTGGTTCATCTAAAAGTGGCAAGTATTCCGCACATTTGTCCTCGAATCCTCGAATTAAATGTCACCTTCTCAGACAGACCTTCCCAGACCACCTAAGCTCTTCTCCTACCCCAGACTGATTCCCCATCATTGCACCCTTCCATTTTCCCTCACATCAGGTACCATGTTTGCTAATTTATATTTACCTGTTTGCTTTCTTGTTTCTCATCTGACTCCCCACTAGTCATTCAGTACTGTAAGGTCAGGGATGGCATTTTGTTCCCCACTTCAGATCTAGCACAGTGAGAGTCACATAGGACACACTCATGAAACACGTGTTGAATGAATCAGAAAATGTGCGAAACAGCTGAAGCACCTGGAGATGTTTATCCCAGAGAAGAAACCACTCAAATGACCTAACTTCTTAATTCTCTCCTTTGAAGTTGCACAAGACAATTCTATTTCTATTTTTCTTAATTTTTTTCTCATATTTTAAGAAATGGGATCTCGCCATATTGACCAAGCTGGTCTTAAACTCCTGACCTCAAGCGACCCTCCCATCTTGGCCTCCCAAAGTGCTGGAATTACAGGTGTGAGCCACTGTGCCTGGCTCTACTTTTCTTAATATTTAAAGGCTTGAACTGTGTGGCCATCAGGATAGACATAGGCAGCCACAAGGAAATGGATTGTATTTATATCCAGCCAGGGCCATCTGTCCCTTGCCAGACCATGGGAAACCACCACAGAAAGGGTCCAAACAGAAGCTGGGCCTTGTGCATGGAGGAGCATGGTGGTGGGATAGGGGTTAAGCCCTGGATCACATATTGGTGTACACGACCTCTGAGGTTCCTTTTAAACCCAAGACTCCATGATTTTATCATTTTCCCATCAAACTTCTTTAGTTCTTTAACAGGTTTAGTCTGTTTTGGTTTCTTTTCTTTATTTAGAACTTGGAAAGAAGAATGTGTTTGTTCTCATGTAACTAGGAAGTTTCCTTGACTTATTGATTAGGTAGATATTAAAGCCCAGAACAGGGTCCCTCTTTTAGTGCCAAACTGTACTGGCATCCCCTGAACAACTGTCTAAACTTGCTGACTGATTGGCAGGGTGATGCCAATAAATACTCTGTGAATTAATGAGTGGTCCAACAGGCCTGTAACCAGACTTGGGCAGGTTGGTCAGCATTTCTCAGTGTGATAAGATTCGCTTTGGAGGAACTGCACTGTCTAACTTATTACTATCTTGATCAGTGGCAAAAAAATAAAATAGTAAGCATCATTTAAGGTTATGGTTTGGTTTTAGGCTATTTCCCTGTTGAGAATCATCAATGATGTCTGTAGCTCTGTGGTTTTCACTGAGGGATATTCAGGAAATCTTTATATTTAATGCTATAGAAAGATATTTTAAAACTATCCTCCAAGGTGTTTGTTCTAATAAAGAAAAGCGTGTTGAATATTTTCCTTGGCTCACCACTGCCAGAAACACTACAAATCTCAAAACGAACCCTTCTTTCCTGCCAAAGTTGATCTTGGCTGGAATGAAGTTACAGGCTAAACTTGGAGAGGACTGAGTGTCAGCAATGTGCCAGCAGTAATTTATTACCCCCACCCCTTCAACAATCCTCAAGTATCAATTTAAACAACTTTTGATGGAGGAAGTCGTTTCTTCCCCACTTCCCCCACACTCCCAGCCACAGATTAGATTCAGTAGTGCTGCTGTGGAATTCCAAAGAACTTTGTGCTTCCCATATCACTGGATTGTAATTACTTTTCTTTTCTTTTGTTTTATTTGAGACAGGGTCTCACTCTGTTACCCTGGCTGGATTGCAGTAGTATGATCACAGTGCACTGCAGACTCGACCTCAGTGATCCTCCCACCTCAGCCTCCCGAGTAGCTGGGACTACAAGTGTATGCCACCACACCTGGATAACTTGCATTTTTTGTAGAGACAGGGTTTTGCCATGTTGTCCAGGCTGATCTCAAACTCCTGGGCTCAAGCAATCTGCCTTCCTCAGCCTCCCAAAATGCTGGGATTGCAGGTGTGAGCCACTGTACTTGGGCCTATAATTACTGTTAACATAATTGATATGGTTTGGCTGTGTACCCCCCAAATTTCATCTTGAGTTGTAGCTCCCATAATTCCCACATGTTGTGGGAGGCACCTTGTAGGAGATAATTGAATCATGGGTGCAGTTTCCCCTCTACCGTTCTGGTGGCAGTGAATAAGTCTCACAAAATCTGATGATTTTATCCAGGGTTTCCCTTTCTCTTGGCTCTCATTCTACCTTGCCTGCCGCCATGTAAGACATGCCTTTTGCCTTCCACTATGATTGTGAGGCATCCCCAGCCATGTGGAACCGTGAGTCCATTAAACCTCTTTTTCTTTATAAATTACCCAGTCTCGGGTATGTCTTTATCAGCAGTGTGAAAACAGACTAATAACAATAATCTGTCTTCCCTTCTAGACTATAAATTCCTCAAATGTAGAGTCTATAACTTTTAGCACCGTATTCCTGCCTCAGATCTGTGGGCACCTGGTGCATGGAAGATGTTTAATAAGTGACCAACAAATAGGTGAGTAGATGGATGGATAAAAACTACGTCTCCACTGTAGTCAAATGCCTAATAGATTCAGTCATTCTTGAAATTAGGAAATATACTTTTTGTTTTCAAATGAGGATAGCAGATTTCCCTTTACATAAGCGTAAACATAAATATGAACATTAAATTAGTCAAGAGTCAGTTAAAGTATCTGAGAAGTACCTTACCTGAAGCATAGTCCCTTCGAGGAACACTTGGAGGTGCTTTGACTTTTAGCCTGGAGGTAACAACCATGAGACAAAAGGTCAGTGAGCAGAACAACGATGGTCAAAGCCGATGCTACAAGCTGATATAGAAAGAATAGATAGACAACTAATGGCATAATGGCTTCTCTTGGACCCATCAATGGACAGATTTGATGTATTGTAAATGTAGTGAAGCCATCAGTCAGGGGTTTTCCACCTCTCCCAATCTCCCCAGTGAATGTACAATGTGGCTATGACTTGGCAAAGGTGAAGTCAGGTGGAGAAGGGCTCAGAGAGGTCAGAATATGATAATAGTAAGCACTGAGTTCAGAGGTTCAAGGAAGATAAGTGTTGATTGATTGGTAAGTTAAGTGTTGATAAGAAGGTAAGATAAGATGAACTATATTTTAATGACTTAGAAATGTTTAACAGGAAAAAATCAGCTACAGTATGTATTTTGGTTGTAGGCTGGGCTAAAATTATTTTTGTACCATTTAAAAAAAAGCAAATAAGCCAGACACACTGGCTGATTTCTGTAATCCCAGCACTTTGAGAGGCCAAGGCAGGAGGATCACTTGTACCTAGGAGTTCAAAACCAACCTGCGTAACGTAGTGAGACTTCATCTCTACAAAAAAATAAACAAAATGAACCAGGCATGGTGGCATGCACCTGTGCTCCCAGCTACTTGAGGGGCTAAGGTGGGAGGATCACTTGGGCCCCAGATGTCAAAGCTGTAGTGAGCCATGATCACTCCCCTGCACTCCAGCTTGGGCGACAGAGCGAGACACTGTCTTTAAAAAGAAGAAAAGCCAAACAAGTGAACAGTGAGTGTCTCAGGATTGGAGATGATGAGACTTAGCATATTTAGTATTCAACTTGTTTTAAGCACTCTCAAAACTACTTTAGTACCTTTATGCACATATGAAATGTGCTAAATAGTCACAATCCTTCCTCATTCAATAAAAGAAGAAAATTGAAATTACATTTGAGAAAACTATTCCAAGTTTTGTAAATTCTGATACCTCCCTTTCCACTACTTGAAATGAGTAAGGTTTACAGTCAATTATTTTTAATAATTATTACCTATTTTAACTGAGAATTATTTGTTTAATGAAATATAAAATATACATAAATGAAACTTATATCCAGTAGCCTTTATTTACTAAAATATCATATCTTCTATAGAAGCAGTATAACTGCTATTATATACAAACATTTCATGCTTTGAAAAAAAAGGAGCATAGAAATTTGTGTTTGATTAAAAAACACACACAAAAAGAATTTATGAACCAAAATTGTAATTTGCAAAAATAACAGTACATATATTTACATAGAAATTCTGGTTTTCTTTTTTTCATAGGCTCTCAATATCTATTATTTCATTCAATTCACCTCGCAAGCCAGCAGGGGGGGCTGGGAAGATACTATCATTAAGTCCATGATGAGGTATAGAGACAGAGATCGTCCAAGATGTTGCAAGGAAGAAAAACAAAAACAAAACTGGGTCTGGTGCCCAGGTTGGTTCGAGGAATAGTAAAATTTCATGGCCCGGCGCGGTGGTTCATGCCTGTAATCCCAGCACTTTGGGAGGCTGAGGAGGGCGGATCACAAGGTCAAGAGATTGAGACCATGGTGAAACCCCGTCTTTACTAAAAGTACAAAAAATTAGCCGGGTGCGTTGGCAGGCGTCTGTGGTCCCTGCTGCTCGGGAGGCTGAGGAGGGAGAATGGCGTGAACCCGGGAGGCGGAGCTTGCAGTGAGCCTAGATGGTGCCACTGCACTCCAGCCTGGG
>NW_012099987.1:1412955-1455341 GCF_000951045.1 Mandrillus leucophaeus
AAAGTCTCTGGATAGTAAACTAGATCTTAGAAAAAAAAATTACCTTTTATTATTTCAACTCTGAGAAGCATGCCATAAAGATGTGAATGCAAATCATAAGGAAGACTTTAGAGTATATATACACATGGGGAAAATTTTCCAACCCTGGCCTAATCAAAACCGACTTTTCTCACTCATCTTTCTTAAAAAAAAAAAAAAAAAGGAATAGTAAAATTTCCAAGAGCACAAACCACCTATTATCCATTATTACTATCATTTCATAAAAGAAAAGGAAGGGTATTTCACTAAAGGACTGTTGGCCACTGAACACTAGGAATAAAAGGCGTAGTTGAACTTTACTCTGTAGCTGGCTGCTGTGCACAACCCCCAACACTTCATGGTCCTTATTTTCTCACGCGGCCATAGACCAGTGAAAACTCTGTCACAGTTGTGTTAGGGAACCAGCGTGTTCAAGCATGCTTCCTCCTTTCAGGGTAGCACCTGTGGCCTGGCTTGAAGTAAAAGTGTAACTGCAAGTCACTTTGAGCTAAAGGGCCCCTGATGTCACCCGGGGTAATGACTATGGTGGCCATAATTTCTAGGCTGAGAAGAACATGGTTTGTCATATAAAAGTGCTTTGGTCATCCAGTGGGCAGAATATTTGAAATAGAGGCTGTTAGCAAAAACTTGAGCTCCACAGCTGCTATAAATATGACTGGCCATGGAATAGAGAGACACTCTATGCAGAGGCTTCATGTTATTGAGAACTGCTGTATTGTAAAACTGGCAACTGGGGGCATGGAATAGAGAAACATTTTATGTAGAGGCTTCATGTTATTGAGAACTGGTGTGTTGTGAAACTGGCAACCAGAATTGCTAGTGATTGTAACAAAGACTGTCTCAAAAAGAATAAGATTCTATCTGTAGCAGAAATAATAAGCGAAAATCATCACACACCTCTCCCAGTCACCAGACAGAACATGAAGCCAAATTCTCCTCCTCTGTAAGATGACCACCACCTCACAAGCAGAAGGCTTGTGTTTTATGTTTTGTGATGATCACTTTTGCATAGAAACTCATTTACATTTCATAGTCTGGAAATACCACCAAAAGTCATTTCTTATTTTTAATTTCAGCATACATTAAAAAGAATAAGGATGCTGTTTTGAATGTATAGAGAAATGAACTTCTATAAACTATTTTTTGGTCCAAAATTTGGGGAGAAAAATTTGGTAATAGCAGTCAAAACTTTAAGGACACAACTCCTTCTATTTGGAAATTTCATTTTAGGAATTTAGCCTACTGGTATATTCAAGGTCTGCAATGAACATGTATTAAAGTATTATTCATGACATTTAAATTGGAAGAAACAACCAGAGAATTTTGATTGCTATTATCAAATTCCTCTCCATAAATGTTATACCAGTTTAAATTCAAATCCCCCCTTAAAGATGACCACCAATATATAGCTAGTTAATTGAATTGTAATACATTTAAGGTAGACTATTAAATCATCTGCTCAGAAAAGAATGTGGTTAATTTTTATTACTAACAAATAAAAATGTCCATGAAATAGCTTAAGTAAAACCAACAAAGCAAGTTGGTAGAATGGCGTATGCACTATGATACCATTTATGACAAAAATGTATGTGTATATTATGTACAATGGCAGTGTATGTATATTTAAGCACACACATACATACATATATACATATTTATACACACATACATACATATATATACACACATTGAACTTACCATGACAATGTCCCTTTCTGGGGAGTGGGTTAAGATGGAGATATAAGGAAATGGGAGATTTTGACTTCATATAATTCTTGCCGCTTTAATATTTTTCCCTGGTGAATCTGTATTAGTTTTATTTTAAAAATATAAAGACTTAACAGAATATCATTTCCCATTTTCTCTTGAAAGAGACTTATCTACTAAGGCATATAAGACCTACTAAGGTACGTACATCTACCTTAGATTTTGAATAGGAAATGCAGATATGTACAATTTTTATTCTCTTTTAAAGAAAAAAGCTTAAGAGTTTTTGATGTACAAGGAGTTTTGAGATGCTAGCTTTCCCTCTCCAAGTGCCAACTGAAAAGTTCATTTTAAGGTAATAATTCAAAAAGCAGAAATCAAAATATAGAAAACTGGCTGAGTGCTGCGGCTCAGGCCTGTAATTCCAGCACTTTGAGAGGCTGAGGCGAGCCAATCACCTGAGGTTGGGAGTTCAAGACCAGCCTGACCAACATGGAGAAACCCTGTCTCTACTAAAGATACCAAATTAGCCAGGTATGGTGGGGAGTGCCTGTAATCCCAGCTACTTGGGAGGCCGAGGCAAGAGAATCTCTTGAACCCAGAGGTGGAGGTTGTGGTGAGCTGATATTATGCCATTGCACTTCAGCCTGGGCAACAAGAGTGAAACTCCGTCTCAAAAAAAAAGAAAAAAAAAAAGGGAAAACACATGGCATCTTGAAGAAGCTAGGGCTGTGTTTTATAACTTTTCATTTGGATTTCTCCATACATGTGTTCATAGCCCTTAGCTAAATGGTTATAGAAATGATTTTCCTGCTTTGACATTTGTTAGGCACCTTGAATGGGCATAGCTCACTTTCCCTGCAGTGAGAAGGAAAATCAAAGTCCACTGAGTACCACCGCACTCACTTGTCCTGTTCCAGAATGTAGACCCAGCCACCATGGATTCCAGCCAACAATAAAGAAGGGTTACGTGCTAAAGAGGTTGAAACTTCTCATCCAGGTAGCAGAGAAATTCGTTTTCTTCCATGTAGCACATGTTGACTTATTTTATATAACTAAGTATTTAAAGAGAGTCAAACTTACTTTTTGATTTTATTCATTATTCCACCTTCATTGTTTTTAATATCATGGACCATCTTTTGAAGCTGCCTGTAAAAAACAAAATTAAACATAAGATACTAATAACCAGCCTGACTTTTTAAAAGAAGTCTTCTACTCTTCTCAAATACAAAAAAGAAGGGGGACGAACTCTACCAAAACAACCTCCAACCAGGATGAATTATATTGTATTTAATTAAATTGACCATCTGCTACTTTAGCAAAGGAGAAGCATGACTGATTCTATAAGGACTGTGGTCACTGGGCTATGTACCCCTCTGTTGGGATGTCTGGGCCAGTCTCAGGCTGTGAAGAAAGATATTTTGATTCCTTGCTCATTGTCTTAGAGCATCTACATTACGAAGATAGGTGCTACTCTGTGGACACAGAGAGGCTTCAATCAGGCCCAGGATTCTTTTTTGTTAAATGTTAGTAGGTAGCATCTATTAAAACTTCCATTTAAAAGTTACTCCTACCTAGGAGTCATAAAGAAAATGACTATTAAATCTGGCTGATATTTGAAACTTCTGTAGAACAAAAAGTAATATTGAGGCAGGAGAATAGGGTCTGGAGGCAGGAAACCTAAGGCCAGTTTGCACTGACTGCCTAGAACTGAATCAAAAGGAAAACCCCACCTCTCCATGCCCAAGCAACAAAAAGATCAGAGGCTACTACCTTTGCACTGTGTTATAGATGAAAAATGGAAAGTGCCTCTGATTGGTCCTCTCCTGTAACCAATCAGACTGGTCCCAGGCCAAGTCTTCCTGTGTAACTTCATACCTTCACTTCAGCCTCTGATTGATCACCTTCTGCAACCAATCAGACTGGTCGTGGGCCACTCCTTCATTTACATAGGATGTAACCAAGTAACTAATGGGAAACCCCTAAAGGTATTTAAACACTGGAAAATTCTGTAACCAGCGCTCTTGAGCCACTTGGTCAAGCCCGTTCCCACTCTGTGGAGTGTACTTTCATTTCCATAAATCTCTGCTTTCATTGCTTTATTCTTTTGTTGCTTTGTTTGTGCAGTTTGTCCAATTCTTTGTTCAAAATGCCAAGAACCTGGAAGACTGGTAGTCAAAACCCTCCACTGGTAACAACATATACAAAATCAAAAGATAAATGACATGCTGGAAGAAGTATTTGCAGTATATAGTAATAATAATAACAACAACATATTAGGTTGCTGCAAAAGTAATCACGATTTTTGCCACTAAAAGTAATGACAAAAACTACGATTATTTTTGCACCAGCCTTTCTTGATTTACAAAGAAATCTTACAACTCAATAAGAAAAAGAGAAATAATTCAATAGAAAAAATGAGCAAAAGATATGAACACACAGCTAACAGAAAACAAATACAAGTGGCCAATAGACCAATGAAAAGATATTGAACATCACTTGTATTTAAACAAATCTAAATCAAAACAACAGTGAGATGTCTTTTCGCCTATCAGACTGGCAAAACACAACAAGTATGATAATATCCAGTTTCGAGAAGGTAAATTGTTACAAGCAATATCTGTCAAGATTTAAAATGGTCATGACTTTTGACTCAGCAATTGGACTGCTAGGAATTTGTCTTAAGAATATGGTCACAACATGATGTCAGTATATACATATAAGCATGTTTATTGCAGCATGATGTGTAAGAACTCTCTAATCCTCCCTGCTTCTCCTGCCCTCCCCACAGCCATAACTCTGAAAACAACCCAATGCTCATCAATCATTAAAAAGGAACTAGTTAAAGAAATTCTGATAGATCCATGCAATGGAATGCCACAGACCCCTAAAAAAAAGAGGAATATACATCTATATTGCTGCCTGGAACTTCTACTTTCTAAAAAGGGGATTATTATTTTATGATGTTTTAAAATATTTGAATTTTTATAGCATATGTATATATCATTTATATTATCTGCGTTATATAAAAATATGGAGAAAAATGTTATAATGGGAGGATAGGGCCATGTTATGTTTTCCTCATAATAATTTTATGACTTAAAAAATGTATAATAAAATTTCACGTGGTTCTTCCCTGAAAGAGTAGGATGTTTTAATTCACCTTTTAGGTAAACTCTTCCTTTCTTCCAAGAAAACTATTTGACTGGACCCTTTAGATAATGAGCTGTACACAGCTATTGTTCTTATAGGAAATGGTGATTTCCCCATAATCTTGAAAGCAGATTTTTCTGACTCTGGGAGCCAGGCCCTGGGATAGGTAATAGAAATAATTTAGCGTAGGTCTAGGAAACTGTTGGTTGAGGACATCTGGGAGAAATACTACCTTGGTCCTTTGTGAATTTAGAACGCCCATGCAGTGGAAGAGTTGCTTTTTGGTGTGGTGGTGGAGCAGTTTAGAGGGTAAGAGGACAGCTTGTCAGAAGAACTCTGCCTGGGCAAGCCTGTGGGTGTCCTCTACCAAGTGTTAATTTAAGGCTAAACACTGCAGCGATGCTGGTGGTCTGCCGGGGCTGCTCTACTGAGGGCAGGCCCTCTAGTGCTTAAGGAGTGGAGTGAGATTTACTGGATAGGGAATTGGGAAAAGGAAGATGCTTAAACGTAAAATGGGAACTTAGAGTGCGGATTTTGGGGAGATCTCTCTCCTTCTAGGGCTAATGGCTGTTAGGCACTAGAGTGCTGAAGAGCACAGACAAACCTGAGGGATTTTCAGTGGTGGGCGTTGGGGCGATGGCGGGGTTGGGTGGTAGTCCTGAATCTGAGGCTGAGTCTGGGCCTCTGCTCTGAGAAAAGCCATAGCCAGAGCCATCGCTAGCTGTTTTCAACCATATAATCCCTCTCCGCTGTCCCTGAATCTTCAGTAAGATCTTGTAGTAGCTTCAGCCCGGCCTCAGCTGGGCCTTGGGGAAGAGAGTGTTCCACAGGCATGGAAGGGTGGAGGGAGGACAGGCTGGAGGTTGGAGTAGAAGGTTAAGAGAAACTTCTTTGGGGACACCCTTAAGGCTGCATCTTGGAGAATTATCTGCATAAGTGAGGGACCCACTGAGAGGCCCATGTTCAAATGTATGTGTCAGGGTCTGGTGCCACGTCATTGTAATTTGAGTCACATAGGAAATGAGACCACATTTTATACTCCCTAGCTAGGGAGGCCAGAGGCCAGGCACACTGATGATACAAGTGTAAGAGCTCAGGGAAGAGCCAGACACATATTATGGGCTCAGTAGCAGAGAGAAAGGATGGTGGAGAGACACACAGAGGTCCCTCAGATGGGCCCTTGAGTTGCCTCAGAACTCTACAGTTTTCTAGAATTTGTTCATGTATACTCCATGCCAAACCCCTTTCTCCTTTTCCTGAGGAACTATAGAGAATCTTTGAGATAGAGGAAAGAAGGAAATGAAAATAAGGGGTCTGGCAGTGGGGAGAAAGAGAGATTGAGAGAGAGATGGGGTTGGGGGAGAGAAAGAGAGAGAGAGAGAGGTTGAAGTGGACTGATTGCAAGGAAATTCAATGATTTTATATGGAGGGCAGAGGGCAGCTCTAGTTGTAAGCTGACTATAACTGAATGGAGTATCTTTAACCTAAGTTAATGCTTAACCAGGTCCAGGAGCAAAATGAGCCAGCAGTAGGGACACAGGCAGAGTAATAGGGAACGGGGCCAATTTGCATAAGTGATTTTGCTGTGGATGTAAATAAACAGATGCAAAATGTTGCAAAAGAATTGGATGCAATTTTGTCATTTGCTCAGTTTGGCATTTGGTGCTTCTTGGCATTTCCTAATTACTTTTTATTGTGTATTATTAGAACTATAACAATTATACTATGTAACTATATCATAGTAAGTTACTGAAGTGTTACATAAACTATACTTTTTAAAGTGGATGCATAATAACAGTAGATATTTACGGATGCATGTGATATTTCAATACATGCATACAATGTGTAATGATCAAATCAGGGTAATTGGGAAACCCATCACCTCAAACATTTATCATTTCTTTGTGCTGAGCACATTCCAAATCTTTTCTTCTGGCTATTTTGAAATATACAATAAGTTATTGTTTACTATAGTCACCCTAGATAAATTATACTTTTTATATTTTAAAGTTTTCTTCTCTCTCTGTGTCTCGTTTACACAAATTCTGATGTCTATAGACTGCTTTGTTACAGCTGCCAAACTTCTGTGATCTGGGAAGACATAGTGACCCCAAACCAAGATTTGCTGTGATGCTCTTAGCTCATTATGTCAACTCTGCATGCATCTGGTGGTGCACAGTTCTGCTGCTCTCTAGTATTGGCCATTGTATCTTGGAGTGCTTTTTGCTCCTTATTACAACTTATAACACATGCCATAGCAAAAGAACGCACAACTGGCTGTTCTAGGAGGGGTTGTTCTGGATTCAAACAGTAATCCTTTTGCTGACATGAGTTGTGTGTAGGTAAAGATAGGTAAGGCATAAAACAGCTTCACTTTGATTCTCTCATTCAGAGATATCCTTCCATGGTGGGAAGATGGATAATACAGTCACAATGTCCTAATCTTCTAAAGTCATAGAGAGACAGCCATGCTCATGTAACAAAATAAAGTGAAGAACAAAGCTTATCTAATACATGTTTTAAAATATATATTAATATTGTAATTTTAAGTGGTATGGGCATTTTGGTATTTAAAAATGGTGAGCAGGTCATAAAAATAATTATAATACTTGTATAAACTGAATCGAATTTTATGTTCTCTCTTTTGTTTTTAATTTTCAAGCTTTTGAATTAAGACACGTAACTGAGTCACACTGTAGTAGTGTGACCTTGGGTAAGTCTGAATCTTGAGAGATTTAAATTCCAGGATGCACTGAGAGTAGAAAAGTCACCATTTGAAAGTTACAGCAGTTTTTTGCCTTTAAAGTGCCTTGCTTTAGAATCTGATAGACTTCAGGAGGGCTATTGGACCACAGCTGGCTGGGCCTGGAGATTCTCATTGGGTTGTCTGTGGTGCATCAGAAAATCTGCATATTATTATTATTATTATTATTATGAGACAGGGTCTCACCCTTGTTGCCCTGTTGGTGGGGGATGGACTGTCTTTGCTGTCACTCATCCTGCAAAAACTCCAACCTATAAAAAGGATGTGAGAAAATGAGGATGTAGCAGGCAGGCCTCAGGCTTGGTACTGTGATGTTTCCTGTCTTCCCAGGCCCTCCTGGTTGTTGGTCCCTGTGCTGCAGGTTGAATAGAGGAATCTTCTAGAAGGATTCCCATTGAATAGCCTTCCAATTTTTACTACCCATGCATAAGATGCACAGATTTTACACAACTAAGATCACTCTTGACATTTTGAAATCTGCATGTTCCACTTAATATATTGTGAATATTTTCATAAGTGAGCAGCATCCTTAGGCTTTATCTGTATCTTTCCTTCCTCTGCAAACTGAGAGGCTTTTAAATAGCTGAAACTCTGATCTAAGTAGGTGTGACTAGAAGCAGTGAATCAGGACCCCTCAGCTTGAGGGATTAGAGAGATTACCAGACCACACGGCAAACTGAGACCAGGAGAGGCAAAGGCTGTGTGAGAATAATTGCCGAATGTCTTGTTTCTGGGAGCCTGGGATCAAGAGGCTTGGACCTGAGGGGCAGAGAGGGAGGGAACAATCTCTGGTTCCCCCTTGTGCCTTCAAACCCAGCCTCTCTTCCAGATCACCGTCTGAAACAGTGTTTTCTGGAGTAAGGTCTAAAGATTGCCTGTATTTGTTTATTAAAAATTCAGATTGCTGGACCCTAAACCATATCAATAGAATAAAAATTCCAGGTAGGGCCCAGCAATCTGCATTTTGACAAATTTCCTAGGCCTAGTGACTCTTATGCACACAGAAGGTTGAGAGCCATTTTTAAAAGAATTAGGCCAGGCCAGGCGCGGTGGCTCACGCCTGTAATCCCAGCACTTTGGGAGGCCGAGGTGGGTGGATCACGAGGTCGGGAGATCGAGACCATCCTGGCTAACGCGGTGAAACCCCGTCTCTACTGAAAATACAAAAAAAATTAGCTGGGCATGGTGGCGGGCACCTGTAGTTCCAGCTACTCGGGAGGCTGAGGCAGGAGAATGGCGTAAATCCAGGAGGGGGAGCTTGCAGTGAGCCGAGATCCGGCCACTGCACTCCAGCCTGGGCGACAGAGAGAGATACCGTCTCAACAACAACAACAACAAAAGGCTTAGGCCAGGTTTATCCCCCTGTAGGCTAGGTTTAAATGGAAAGAGGAAAAGAGATGACTTCCCAACCTCCAGAGTATCGTCCCCCATCCACCATAGCCTGAAATAGCTTTAACAACAAATCTTACTGTTTCCTCCATAATGAGTGGCCAAAGGCTTACCCAGGCATTCTCCCCAGGAAAGGAAAGACACTGGCAATGGAATCTTAGTCAATGGTATGATGTCTGCTTTCAACAAGGGGAAGACAGCAGAAGGAATCGGCTGTGGTTGCCAATGGCCAGGCATTCACCTTTACCTGGACTCAGATTAATACAAGTAGGGCACAGTGATGCTTCCAGCCTGCCTGCCTTCTCTTCCCAGGCAGCCTGGTGTCAGAGCAGGGACTCTGACACCAGGAGCTGAATGTATACAGCCCAGCCTTCTTCAGTGAGTCCTTTTTTTTTTTTTTTTTTTTTGAGACAAATTCTCGCTGTTGTCCCCCAGGCTGGAATGCAATGGCGCGATCTCAGCTCACTGCAACCTCCGCCTCCTGAGTTCAAGCGAGTCTCCTACCTCAGCCTCTTGAGTAGCTGGGATTACAGGGGCATGCCACCACGCCTGGCTAATTTTTGTATTTTAATAGAGACGGGGTTTCACCATGTTGTCCAGGCTAGTCTCAAACTTCTGACCTCAGGTAATCCGCCTGCCTCGGCCTACCAAAGTGCTGAGATCACAGGCGTGAGCCAGCTCACCCAGCCCTTCAATGAGTCTTTTATGAATCGAAGTTTAGACCTTACATCAACTGGTAGTCTTTCTACATCTCCTTCTTGGATGAAAAGGTAGGTTAAAGAAATGGTCTTGACTTTGGCTGTACATTAGAATCACTTAGGGGACTTTAAATAATCCTGATACCCAGGCCTTGCCCCTGACCATTTAAACCAGAATCATTGACTCTCAGGGGATCCAATGTGCAGCCAAGGTTAAGAACCACTGGCAGTGTTATCAGGATAGGAGAACTTTGTACATACCCCAGGGAAGATCGTCTGGCCGAGCGAGCACAAGGAGAGGAATCCATAGAGAGAATCCACAGAAAGGTATCTGCAGGCTGAGAACAGCCCCAGGCACGTAGAAGGATAAACAAGTTCAGGAAGGATGGAGTTGAAGGACAGTCAAGCTCTTCCACGGCCAAGAGGGCATGGGGGGAGGGCAGCTGCACGCAGATATTTTGGCCAGATCACCGAAGTTGTCCAAGAAATTACGTATTTTACAAAAACACTTTTCCAATAATTTATATTAAATACAGGAGATGATTTAACAGATAATATTATTTGTAAGAAGTTTTTTTTTTTTAATTTAGTAGAAATAAGATCAGAAAACATCTTGTTTTCCTTGTAACTCTAGTGCTGTCACAGAGGACAATGAAAGGCAGGTTTCAGGATTTTTTTTTTTTTTTTCATTTGTCTTTCAGAAAGGGTGGAATGCAAAGCATTGCTAATCAGAGAAAATCCCTGTTTAATCTGCATGTAGGAATGGATTAAAGAGTGTCTCAGGTGAAACTGACTCTTTGTAAACAAACTGAACAAATAAATCCTTCCTTCTTCATCCCCTACATCTTAACCTCAGGTCCAGTTCTTGAGTTTCAACCAGTTCACAGGGCTGGTCCTCCTCTCTGAGCCAAGATCTAAGCCTACACTTTCCCCTTTACAACAGGAAAATGCAGCAGCTGGCGGCGGGGTCCTCCCACCCATGCTGTGAGGGCTTGTTAGGGCCTCTTTGAGCAAGTGTTTCTAAAACCCAGATTTCAACAGATCACTCCCTCCTCAAGAGTGCAGCAGCTCCCTGGTGTCCACTGAATCAAGCCTGAGCTTTTTGTCATGGCTCAGAGTCACTCAGTCTCACCCTGAGCTCCATGCTCATATAGAAATTTTATTTTTGTTACTAAATTTTAAAACAGCTCTATGATAGAAAATTGAAAACTGCCAATAAGAAAAAGGAAAAGGGCCGGGCGTGGTGGTTCACGCTTATAATCCCAACACTTTGGGAGGCTGAGGAGGGTGGATCACTTGAGGTCAGGAGTTCAAGTACTGCAGGCACCCCTGGGGGCTGCTGGCTCAGCCTTTTGCTTTATCCACATATACTTGGGTATATCCTTAGAACATCTGTGCTAATACAGTTGACCTGGTATCTCCAACTTATATGTTTCTAAAATCAGTTTGGAGTAGAAATCTCTATAATGCTTTCCTTGGCATATATAGAAACAAAAATGTATCCATGAATACTTTTTACTATCAATGGATTTTTAAAAACACTTTTTTAAACTTAAAATTCAAATAAATTTAAATGCATTTAATTTAAAAATAAAAAAATTAATGTTCATCATTAGGTCTGCTGATTCTCTAGTTGACTTCCTCCTTTTTTAGGTGTTTAATATAATTGACTCTGGGTTTCTTTTTAAGATGCTACTCATATAGTATATTTTATTTTTGTGACTAAATTTTAAAACAGCTCTATGATAGAAAAATTGAAAATTGCCAATAAGAAAAAGAAAAAGGGTCAGGCATGGTGGCTCATGCCTGTAATCCCAGCACTTTGGGAAGCCAAGGAGGGTGGATCACTTGAGGTCAGGAGTTCAAGACCAGCCTGGCCAACATGGTGAAACCCTGGCTCTACTAAAAATAGAAAAATCAGCTGGGCATGGTGGCGCGTGCCTCTAATCCCAGCTACTTGGGAGACTGAGGCCTGAGAATCGCTTGAACCCAGGAGGCAGACATTGCAGTGAGCCAAGATCACACCACTGCACTCCAGCCTGGGTGACAGAGTGAGACTCCATCTCAAGAAGAAGAAGAAGAAGAAGAAGAAGAAGAAGAAGAAGAAGGAGAAGAAGAAGGAGAAGGAGGAGGAGAAGGAGGAGGAGGAGGAGGAGGAGGAGGAGGAGAAGGAGGAGGAGGAGAAGGAGGAGGAGAAGGAGGAAGAGAAGGAGGAGGAGAAGGAGGAGGAGTTTATAAGCTGGCATCCTTGGATCTTCAGGCTTGAAACTTCTGAATGTTCTTTAACCCTTTCTCTCTGTCTTTGGCTCTTCATCTCACATCTCCAGTCACATCAAAAGGGTGAGGAACAGCAGCCAGGTATCAGGAACAGCAAGTGCAAAGGCTCAGAGGTGAAACTGTCTGAGATGTTTGGGGTTCAGTGAGCAGCTGAGAGTGGCAGGAAAGCAGGTGTTGAGGGGATGTTTACAAGACAAAGATGAGACCGCAGGGAGCAGAGTCAGATAGTCAAGGGATCTGTTAGGCCAGGGAGATGGGGGTTACAGGCTTCCTGCTGGAAGCCCTTGGAGACCTTTCCTCCGGGTGTGTCATCACGAGGGTGGAAGAATGGAGGAGGACCTTGGCCTGGAACAGTGGTGGCTGGAACACCAGTATAGAGGCAACCCTGCCAGGCCCAAGCCTCAAACTCATGACAGTGTGGTACCAAAGGCAATGGAATAACACTAGGAGTGCCCTGTGGGCCTCAGCTGTGCAAAAGGACCAACAACTCTCCGAGAGGACATTACTGAGACAGAGTGCCATGTTGGCCATACTGGGGCCTGAGACAAAATAAATCAGCAGGACTGATTCTGTCTTTGTTTAAAATTCCAATAATTTCTTCATCATGGATTGGTGGGCATTCATTTTGATTTTTAAAATATTATATTAAATACTATTTGTATCAATTTATTGATGGGGGTTACCCCTTAAAGTTTAATGTCATGATTTGCTGTTTTATACAAGACTCATTTTGTTTTATTCCGCAAATATTCAGTGTGTGCACACTGGGCATGGTACATGCAGGCCACAGAGCTAACCTAAACACAAACCCTTCCCTCTTGTAATGCAGGAAAGGGGCCCCTTTCACCACCTTATAACATGACAGAAACCTTCTGGCCTATGTGAAGCCAGGGGACAGATATAGGCAGACTGGATAATTCTCTGATTCACAAAAAACATCCTCCTCTCGGGTCACTTCTGTCTTAAAGCTGAAGTCTTTGGCCACCAACCCATCGTTTTGAAGCAGCATGATACTTTTTAGTGACTATCCTGTTATTTGCATGCAGCAGGACTCCTATGACAATTTCCCCCCCTCCACTCTTTCTAAAGCCTTGTCCATTTCTGGCCCCAGCTTCCTAATGCTCACTTCCTCCAGCCTGGCCTTCCTATGAAATAACAGCAATTATATTTAGATTTGTGAATTCAGCACTGGAGGCTGCTTCCTTCTGGAAAGTGAGCTCATGGTGGAGCTGGCAGAATTTTGACAACTTTGGCAGTCCCATGGTGTGATAATGTGAACAAGCCCCTCAAGGTCGAGTTAGTGCCCTTCTCCTCCATTTCACATATGCAGATACTGAAACCCAGAGAGATCAGATATCATGAGTGTCTCAGACTATACAGCAGACTCCGAATTTTCCCTATAATTAAGGTAGTCACAGAAATTTGTAAGTGAGAGAGACTGGGAATATCCTGGGTCAACCTCCTCTTATACCAAGGGAGGAAATTAAATTCCAGGGAAATTTTGTGATTGCCCCGAGGTTAATGTAATTGAGGACTCCTCCAACTCTTTTAGTCATACCTCTTCCTTCCCTTTCCACACACGGCTTGAGCCCCCTGCTAGAGGAGAAACTTTTCCATGGCCAGAGGTACCCCCTACATTCTTATGCCAAAGTTCAGAGCCATGATTATAGTACAAGCCCAGTAAGCCACTGTTGAAAGAAGCGTCATGCATGCCAGTGATCAGACTTGGAAAATCAACAATGGTAAAAGCCAGCATTTATTGAACATGTACTATGTTCTTGGTACTTTGTGTGCATTATCTCATTAACCCTCACAACTACCCTG
Organism: Mandrillus leucophaeus; assembly: GCF_000951045.1. Taxonomy (NCBI): domain Eukaryota; kingdom Metazoa; phylum Chordata; class Mammalia; order Primates; family Cercopithecidae; genus Mandrillus; species Mandrillus leucophaeus. The sequence goes on from NW_012099987.1 coordinate 1,426,807, forward strand.
TGAGGGAGGTTCTATTATTATTCCCGTGTTTATATTGTGATAAAAAACACATTGGCCAGGCGCTGTGGCTCACGCCTGTAATCCCAGCACTTTGGGAGGCCGAGGCAGGTGGATCACGAGGTCAGGAGATCAAGACCATCCTGGCTAACACTATGAAGTCGCGTCTCTACTAAAAATACAAAAACTTAGCCAGGCGTGGTGGCAGGCACCTGTAGTCCCAGCTACTCAGGAGGCTGAGGCAGGAAAATGGCATGAACCCGGGTGGCGGAGCTTGCAGTGAGCCAAGATAGCGCCACTACACTCCAGCCTGGGTGACAGAGCGAGACTCCGTCTGAAAAAATAATAATAACAAAAAATTTACCATCTTAACTATTTTTAAGTGTCCAGTTCAATAGCATTAATATATTCACATAGTTGTGGTTATCCCTATTTTTATAGATGAGAAAATTAGACTCAGAGAGGTTAAATAATTTGCCCAGATCCTACAGCAAATAAATGACAGAGCTGGAATTCGAAATCAGGTCTGACTCCAGAGCCCATACTCTCAACCCACTCTGGATGATACAGGCTAACTTGTTTCAACTTGGCCCCTCACCAGGGCAGGTGACTGGCTTTACCACTTACATGCCTCTCTGGATACCTCCCTCTCCGTCCCTGAAGACAGCATCCATTCCCTCTACCAGCCCAGTAATCTTTACTGTGACACATGTGCCCCTACCCCTGGCTATTGGTCCCCAAGGTTAGACATTTTGCTAGAGTGGAGCATTGGCTCTTAAGGGCCTGTTTCAGACTTTGGGAGGAAGAGGGAGAGTAAAATGAGGAAGGTACAGATGGCAGGAGAAACAGGAAGGAGAGTGGGTAGGGCACGTGGGAGGCAGGAGAGACTGCGGTAGCGGCCCTCTAGGGTCTGGAATGTGCTCAGAAGTAGGGTGGCTGAACAGAGCAGTTGGAAGGACACCACCATAATCCATGCATCCTTTCTCAACATCTGAGACAGAAAGGCCACCTGAGGGTCCTGGAGTGGAGGGGCTGCGTTCCCTTACACACCAGTATCTTGCTGCCAGGGCTGTTTCTTACTATCTACTTATTAACTGTATAAAGTAATTTATAAGTTTCTCCAGGCAGTTCATACCCTACCTTTTTTTTTTTTTTTTTTTTTTTTGCTTGTTTCTTTTTTTTTCCTACTGAGATCTGCAAATATTTTGTGGTAGTCTTTGGCACGTCTGAACGGCTGAGCTTGGTTATAAGCAGTCAGAAATTGGGCTGACTTGGCACAAGCAGGAGTAGGGATGATTCCACTAATACCCTGTGTCCTTCAAAAACTCCGGTAGGATTTACCCTATCGGAGGCAGTTAGGCATCAGGTACACCACCCTGAGACTGATGAGGTGGCAAGGAAATGAGGCTATACCTGCCTTAAGAAGTTCTTAGAAGCTTTGTCACTTGATGTGACAGCTGAAATTGGCATGGCTCTTCCTCTCTCTGACTTTAGGGGCCAGTGGTCCTTGAGGCCTCCAGGGATACAACACTTTCCTTTCCTTTAGCACATTGGAACGCTTGCTGAACCCTGCCCTCACCGCCCACCTGGCCGAGGTCTTGGGTAAAGGGAAACTTCCTCATAAAACTACATAAAAGCAGACTGCAAAAACCAAAAAGTTAAGGGAGACTCCTGTGTTCATAGACGACACAGACTCTTGGGTTTGGAAGAACGCCAAGAGGTCATGTCGTTTAATCTCTTCACTGTGTCTGACTCTGATGTGCTCATTGTTCTGACGAGGTGCTGACAGCTGCACTGTGCCTCTGTTCACCGTCTCTCCTCTACCAACATAAAAATGTGAAACTGACGTCTCTTAAATCAAACCAGCTGCCAATAGGTTTGTAAAACCAAGCGACTGATAAGTAGTTCTAATCATGTTTCTGAAAATGCAGTTCTACATAATTCCAAAAAATAAAAGTGTCTTAAGAATTTCAATACGTTCTTTTAAAAATTAACTTAATGGGGGAAAAAGGAACTTTGGCTATATCTGCATGGCATGATATATATAGTATTGTCATCTACTTGTCCTGGCATCCATTTCTGCAGCTAAAAGCAAAGATATTTTCAGGAAGTAAAGAGTGATTTTGAGGGATGGCATTTCTCATACACTGAAAAAGTTTGACCTAGTTAAATTCTTCTTGGCTCTGAGAAAACAAAGATATTGGAAATGTCTTGTATGTAGGGTAGGGGTGAAAGGAAGCATTGTAATTCATTAAAAGCATCTAAAAATGTTTGTCAATAATACATTTAAATAAAAACTTTGAAACAATATCTTTTTTTTTTTTTTTTTGAGACAGGGTCTCACTCTGTCACCCAGGCTGGAGTACAGTGGCATGATCTCGACTCACTAAAGCCTCAACCTTCCTGGCTCAAGTGATCCTCCCACCTCAGCCTCCTGAGTAGCTGGAACTACAGGCATGTGCCACCATGCCTGGCTAATTTTTTGTACTTTTTGTAGAGACAGGGTTTTGCCACGTTGCCCAGACTGGTCTCAAACTCCTGAGCTCAAGGGCTCTGCCCATGTCGGCCTCCCAGAGTACTGGGATTCCAGGCATGAGCTACTATGCCCGGCCAACAATATCTAATTGGTCAAAAAAATATATAATCATAGATCCCCAAAATACACTCGTTTATAGTAAATATAGGAAATTGTTTAATTATCAAATTTTAAATTGTGGTAAAACACACATAATGTAAAATTCACCATTTCACCCATTTCAAAGTGTACAACTCAGTGGCATTTAGTAAATTCACAATATTGTGCAACCACCACCACTAGCTAGTTCCAGAATATTTTCATCACCCCTAAATAAAACCCCAGACCCATGAAGCAGTCATTAGCAATTTCAAAGCAGATTTTTGAAATAATTTACTTTTGAGGTATTTTCGTGAAAGCGTTTGTTTTCCTTATGCTAAGAGCTTGTTAACAGAATTGACCCTAATAGGTAGCATCGGGTATATTAAGCTCAGTTATCTAAGATTGGTTTGGCAACTGTGACGATCTTTGAGTGTGAAGATGATGTGAAATCAGAAGTCCTGCCATGGTAAAAAAAGGGAACTTTGACCCTGAACATGCTGTAAAGATCATCTAAAAGCCAAAATCATCATATATATATATATAGGTAGAGAGTTCATTTTTTTCAATGATTTTATATTACATTTGCCATTTTCTTTTTTGAAATTATAGTTCTTATGTTTGTATGTGATTCTCATAGTTATTTACACTAAAATGAAATACTCTTTCCCTCCTGGTATGTTCAATATTGAGTAGGGACATTAATACACTTTTTATGCTTAAAAAATTATTTTTCATACTGAAGCTTTTTATACTTTGAACCAAGTAAGGTTGTAAAATGAAGGGGTAAAAAATGGAATGGGGTTGGGGGTCATTTCACTCTAGGTATGAGCTCAGGCTCTCTTGTCTTCTACTCCAAGCACCCTTGGTCATAGCCTCCCTCTGGGGAACTCCCGTTTACTTAGGTGTGGTCTCCCACCTCTGGCCTTTCCCCGCTTCTTATCACCATGTTCCTGAACAACGTTCCATTTATCCAACTAGATTATTGATTGGACCACCTCTGTGGGTGGGTAGGAGAGCTCTCTGCCTCCTTGGTCTGAGTTGGTTATCAGATAAATGAGTCCTGCGTGAGTGCTAGTGACAGATAATGACTCAGTGCCTGAGCCTATTGCACTTAATGATGTTTAATTTTGAACAGAACATTGAGACACTGCGGTATCCCACATAGATGCCTTTCTAACAACACAATCCAGGGCACCAGGGAAACACAGACCAGGAGGGAGGGGGCATTCATTGAGCTCTTACTCCCCAGTATATAGAGGTACCGTTCTAATATCCCTGCTTTGTGTTATATATTATTGAGATATTATTATTCCCATTATTCACATGAAAAACCCGAGGCTAAAAGGGATTAAATGATCTTCTCAAAGACCACGAGCTGGTAAGTGCAGAGCAAATGTTCAAATCCACGTCTGCCTGATTCTTTCTTTTCAGTAAGACAAAAACAGCTTCCAGGGGCACCTCTTAAAATACCACGTTGGTGCTGTGTGCTTGGTCTGCATATAAGACCAGCTCTGCTCTTCATAATTATAACTCACTCTCAGATTACATGAACGATTGTGGGAGCATTCTTTGCAAAATATATAGCAGTAGGATATCAGACATGCCTGAGTCAGTGTGGAATTCAAGTTTGGGCCTGAAACACACAATTGCCTGAAATACTGACAGCAGGAATCCTCAGAAGGCTTTCTGACTAGTAAGTGACTGCTTTTTTTAATTTTAAAACAAATGTCTATGAAAAGCAAAGAACACAGACAAAGCCTGAATGTTACATTGGCCAGTAAATTACACAGGCAGACATGGAGGGGTCATTCTAGAGCTTGAACAGGTGACCTGGCCTCTCTGGGCCTCAGGTTTCTCACCTGTGGAATAAAGGGGCTGGAGAGGTGTCCTTTCAGTCCTTGCAAGGCAAATCTCTGTGCTTCTCCATGGAAGCCTGTGTCTCTGCACATTGTAGAAGCAGGCAAGGCCCGAGTCCTCATGGAACCCTGACCAGCACTGGCTACATAATTTCTGGGGCCCAATGTCAAATGAAAATGCAGGGCCCCTTGGTCAAAATTGTTAAGAATTTCAGGACTGCAACAGCAGAGCATTAAACCAAGCACAAGCTCTAAGCACAGGACCCTATGCAACTGTACGGCCACACGCCTAGGAACCTAGCGGACCTGTGCTGCGTGTTCCCTATAATGTGTCAAGGAAGGGAATCTGGAGTAGGTCTGGGGCCCCCAGCCAGCGTGGGAGGTGGAGATGCTCCTGGGGTAATGAGAGCCTTCCTTAGGAAACTGGCCAACAGAGAAGTGTAGCTCAGCAAGCAGTCACCACATGTCCCTCAGGCTGGCTTCTTTGTCTTGCTTTTGAAATAAGCATTGAAATAGCCATGCTGGACTGAGGGAAATGGTCTGTTTGGAGGCCTAAACCATAGTGCTGCAAAAGGGTCATGAAAACATCACGTTAAAAAATAAGGCTGCCGGTGTAGCTTCCAGTGGACTGACTCCCTTTCGGAAGGGAGGTGAAGGCAGGAGAGGTAGGAAAAGGTGGTGAGATAAGGAGGAGGAGGGGCTTGTGGGGAGGGCTCTTTATGCAGGAATAGACAGCCCTCAGCTGTGGAACGAAGCACAGGGAGGCAGGAGGTGAAGTCAGACTTTCTTGCTCATTGCTACATGGAGACAAATACGCCGGTAATGAGGAGGCTCGACACACAGTCAAGAGGAGCAACCTCCTGAGAGGGTTTCCACTGCAGCAGCCAACTCCAGTGTCCAGTGTCAGCCCAACATAAAAGCCGCTTCCCTACAGCCGGGCTGAGGAACCCTGAGGTCATGTGGGACCTAGAGGATGGCAGCCAGCGTCACACTTCAGGGTTCTCTGCTCCCTTTATCTGGAGCAGGGACTTGGGTGGAGGCTGGAATTCCACCCCATCATCAGGTGAGGCCCATTTCTGGAGCAACAGGTGAATCATACTCTTAATTCCTAATAATGTGCGTGGTTCTTAGGGGCCTAGGAAGCCCAGCATAAATGTGGAATGAAAAACCTAAGGCTGTCTTTGAGCGTTTAAACCTCAACATCTGACAGAGCAAACACAGAGAAGCAAGGTCACCCTAAAGAAGCAGAATGTCCCCAAATCTATGAGATTTAAGGGGGACCCGATGGAATGTAATCACCAAGCCAGAGACACAGGGTGTCCAATGGGAGGCAGTTGCGGTACCTCCCTGACCTCCATTCTGCAGAGATGGAGTCTTGGTTAGGTGGACTTAAAAGGCTTCCTTAGTGAGGCTCTATCTACAGTGGGCAAAAGCACCGCAGCCCTGCAAGCCTGCAGGCAGGATTACCCAAGAGCCTTGAGCATCTGACATTACAACAGAGAGCACAGGCTCTTCTGAGCACAGGACCCTGGGTCCCTCACATAGACCTCCTCTCATCGTTCCTAATATGCAGAACAATCACACAAAGCATTTCCTGAGATCCAGATACAATCAAAACCAATTTAAAGAGTTATTTTGGAGAGGGGCAGGGGAGACATAGAAATGCTCAATAGAGCTGGAAAAAAAGTCTTCAATGAAAAAGACTGAACCCTTAAAACCTACCCATCAGTTTCAAAAAAATATATACACATTGGCCACAGGGAGACCAGACAAGACAGGGTGAATCCTGCTCCAGAAACTCGCCCAGCTCATGGAAGAATTATTCCAAATACATGCCTCTTGGACACTGCCACCAAATTTTCATATGTAACCAGGAAGATTAAAGGATGGACAAGCAAACGGATTTCATCTCTCCTCCACCAGCTGCTTTGTCTTTTATCCAATGTCTTCAGGCAACGTATTCTGCTACAGGACAAGCACAGTGTGTGCACCTCTGTCCAGAATTTGGCCTTATTATTATTATTGTTATTGAGACATGGTCTCATTCTTTCACCAGGCTGTAGTGCAGTGGCACGATCTTGGCTCATTGCAACCTCAGCCTCCTGGGCCATCCTCCCATCTCAGCCTCCTAAGTAGCTGGGACTACAGACGCATGCCACCACACCAGACTAAGTTAATTTTTTTTTTTTTTTTTTGGTAGAGATGGGTGTCTTGTTATGTTGACCCGGCTGGTCTTGAACTTCTGGCTCCAAGCAATCCTCCTGCCTCAGCCTCCTAAGGTGCTGGGATTACAGGCATGACTCACTATACCCATCCAGAATTTAACCACTGGATCAGACTCACCAGCCCTTGAATTTCTTAACGGCTGTGTTATCACATAATATGCTTTTTACCTCAACATTAAGAATTTCCACTCAAGATTTGCTCAGTCTACTTGAAGAAGTGGAAACAGACTATTTATTCCAAGATGATCTTATGTCTGGAAATCTTTTCCTACTCTCACTTTTCTACCCAGGAGAGATCAACTTATACCTCAGTGGTGCATATAGTTCATGGGACCTAGTTTTGTTTGACACAACTTTTTAAAAGGAACAACAAATTGAAATGCAGGCCTGAGGATTTATTGCCCCTCCTCTAGGCACTCCCTCACCCAAACCATCCCAGACAGGAAACCCAGTGTGATGTGAGCGAAGACCACAACAATGGCAAAGATATGTATTGCCTGTTCTGAACTTTAAATACATATTGTCACTATAAGCAAATAGAAATGAATATTTGCTTACTGTTCTGAAGAGAACATTCTACTTAGTCTGACTCGGGGTTTCTCAGCAGTGGCACTATGGACATTTTGGGCCAGCTGATTCTTTGTTGTGGAGACTGCCCTGTACAATGTAGGATGTTTAGCAGCATCCTTGGGGGCTAACTATTAGTGTCTGTAACACTCCCCAGTTGTGACAACCAAATGTTCCCTAGGAGACAAAATTGTCCCTGATGGAGAACCATTGATCGAAATGATCCAACTGTATCTTGCGGGAGGCTGGGGAAGAATGCTTCTGTGGAGTCTATTAAGAGGCCAAAGAAAGCCAAGTGTTTTCATTTCCCTAGAACAAGCTATCCTTTAATTTCTGTCTCCCTTTTTTTCTTACTCATATAAGGCCTTATTTGAAAATGAACCAAACTGATAAATTCTCCAAAGAACAGATGGGGTTAAATCATCTGTAGGGAGAAAACAAGAGCTCATCTGTAAACATATGCCTGAAGAGTTTGGCACAAGCCCAGTGCCCTTCAATCCAGTAATCTAGGAGGCAGGGCTGGAAAATAACTGTGATTTGGTCCTTGGAAACCTAATTGATTGTATCATAGTCCATTTGGAAACATGTTATGTGAAGAGAAAGGTGTTGTTCAGCCATGGTACACAATCATTGGGTCCAGAAGAGAGGTTCCTCGGACATGTGGACTCTGGTTTAGGGTTTTCCTGACATAGCCATGCCTGGAGTGGGTGAGGAAGTTGCCTTGCGTTTTCTTGACTGATGACTCTGAAGTCCACTTGCACTAAGCCAGTTTCTGCTAACGTGGCTCCCATGCGGCTTGCCCATAGGAAGAAAGAACCCTTTCCAGCTGCTCTGGAAGAAGAAGAGAGATAGCAGATGACCACTGAGCATGGGTGGGTTGAGGTACTGGTGGTTGTGTTTGCTTTTCCTTGACTTGGTGTACTGACTAAGTGGCAAATACTCTTCTGGGAACTTCAGTCCATGTTTTCTCACTTCGTCTTCACACAAGTCTGTGAGGAAGGCATCTCTAGTTTCGTTTGACAGCTGGGAAAACTGAGGTGCAGAGAAACTGAATGGCTTCAGGATTTATAGCTAGTAACTGGCCATTAGAATCAGCCCTGTTGGGCCCCAATGACATGGTCCTTCTAAATATATCAAGAAATATTTCCTGAAAGTCCTGAGATAAAATGGTAGCCTTTGAGAATGTAACATATGTCAAACATGGTCTTTGTGCTTAAAGGATCATAGCATCAGAACTGAGAGGGACTTTGGGAAATGTTCTCATTTTGTAGTTTGAACCAAACAAATGTAGGGTACATGGGGGAGCTGAGAACCTATCCTGGATGTTGTGGAAGAAAAGGAAAGAAAAGGCATATATGGAAGAGCCATAAAGAAAACCTGCAGGGTGTGGTAGGTGAGTAGGTGTCAGTTGAGGTGGAGAGGGAAGGATGAGTCAGTGTGAGGGCTGATGAGGATACCATCAACCAAAACAGGGAGGATCTGAGAGGCAGCTAGTTGTGGAAAGGTGAAAAGAAGGTGAATTTGTTTCTGAAGAACTGAAGCAGAAAAATCAAGGAACTAAAAATTCTAGTTGAAAACTCCAAGCCCTGAGAAGAGAAGGCATGTCTCAGAATCCATCAAATAGGGTCTCAGTGAGACCCCTATCAGGAAGACCCAGACACCCACAGTAGGGCTCTGTCATGCTTAACATTATTAGTCACTTAGATGAAGGCAGAGAAGGAATGTTTGTCACATCTGCAGTCCATGCAAAGCCAAGTGTCACAGATGTCAGAATCAATAGACAAAATAGTCAACATAGCCAGAAAGAAGAAATGGAACCAACATGAAACTTATCAGGGATCAATGGAAAGTCCCTGTTTATCTTCAGAAAATCAATTATACAGCTATAGAATTAGAATAACAACAGTAATGATATTAATAGCTACTATTTTAAAAATCCAATAATCACTATATGCCAGTTGCTTCACAGAAAAATTTGTTTAAACCTTACAATAGCCCTACGACGTTGGTACTGTTATTATTGTCTTTATCTTACAGGTGAGGAAACCAAGGAGATTAGGCAATCTTGCCTAAAATCACATAAACCTTGATTTTTCTAACAGAAAAATGCCATACTCTTTAACCAATAAGATAACTGGGGAGACCCGATTTGACCACACTTGTGTCAAAGACCTTTTCTAGTTGTAAAAATGGGCAGGTACGTGTTTGTTTATGCTACAAAGAAAAATACACAAGCACAGATGATGAGTCAATTGGGAGATTATTAAAAACTAAACATTTCATTTTCAAGTTAGTTTTACTAATTTGAAAAGGGATATTTGCAAAGTGATTCAGGATTGTAAATTTTGAAATGTTCCCCTAGAAGGGTGAAATTTTTATGATCATAGGAATGTTTACTGTGGAACGATTGAGAACCCAGGCCTAGCCGGGTTTCTGATGATATCTTTACCTCATACGATTAGGGGAAAATCATGGCTAGGAATCAACTAAGAGACTCTGAGTGTCTATGTACTCCGACTAACAGAGAAGCCTACTGTAGCAGTGCCTCGGTGGGAGCAAAAACATGAGAATCTGTGCTCACACCTCTCTGTGGTCACAAGCAACTTAGCCATCTCGCTTATCTCTATTCCGATACAGCAGAAACTCTCAAGGTGATGACCCATCCCCAAATGGGTTCATCCAGAACATTCCCTTTCTCCTTCATTTTGAGAATTCCTTGTCTCCTTCCAATCCTGCATGACCTCCTTTCCTTGGATGACTCTGCTTCCCCTCTCCTTCTAGTAATTCCTTCTTCTCTACTCTCTTTTCAGTCCTGGGAATATACTCCCTAGATCAAGGTCATTCCTTTCAGTTCCCTGGATGAACACTCACTGTCTTTCTATTTTTGTGGCTAAGAATTTGAGCAAATTCTCACCTAAGCCTAAGAGTATAAACATAACTGTCCACTTTTGCTGTCGTCTGGTGCCAAATAATTATGTTGTTAATCAACCTCCAGAATTGATGTCAACCAGTCAGGATACAGGACACAAATCACAGGAGGAAGTATTTCATCTATTAACTGCTCAGCATCCCAGCTATCTAATTATGGAAAAGAGTTAAGATGGTGCTTCGAGCCCATTTAATTTACAATTTCATTTCTTTGAAAAGTTCCACGTCAGCAGTGTACATTTTATCACGTGATGATTCTATAAAGACAACTGAGTAATCAAGTGGGAAAAAAGTTACTTTTATGTAAGCAGATGAGTGTAGTATATGATTATCCGTGGTATAATTTTGGTTTTCTATTCCATAATCTATGGTTGTATATTGCCCATCAACTGCTCTGTGATCAAGCTGGACTTTGTCCCAAAGGGAGGAATCATAAAATGATTTAAGTTCTAGCACCTTTACTTAAATTCCCATCTGGATTCCCTGAAAGAGAATACGTCTCTGTATAGTTCTACATTATGATATATGTCTGAAGAAAACATTTGGAATCCTCCTGTTCATTCAGAGGAGGGTACCTAGTTTCTTTGCCACGTCTTTCTTCCCTCTCTTTCCCTCTTCCTTCTCACTGCTGTGCCCCAAGTCCAGGCCTACAGCCCTGGATGCTTGGGTTACTTAAGCGCTCCTCCCTCCCAACAGATCCCTGCCTCCAGTGTCCCTCCCACTCCAACACATCCTACCAGACTCCTTTAAGCCTGCTGTCATGACATCACTAACAGCATAACCTGTTCTCCAACACTCCCTATGGTTAGGGCCCTCACCACCCTTTGCAACCTGGACCTGCCCTATGTGTCCAATTATACCAGGACCTTCAGGTCCTACATGCCCTACTCTATAGTTTCCACTAGACAGAAAACTTTCCTCACCATCCCACAAATGGACCGTATGTGTGTTAAGCTTTGAGTGACAGCCTCTGTACTTCCTGCCTCCCAGCACATACCTGTTTCCTCCAATTCTCCAGTATTTTATAATTTTACCCACCTCTCAAAGCCTACTTCTTAAATTATCTTCTCTATGAAACCTCCTCCTGCTACTCTAATTCTCTTCTTACATTCCTTCAGTCACTTACAGCTTCTATTGTATCATCCCTGCCCCTCATGAGGGTGTAGCTATTTGAGACCAAGGGCAAGAATGAGGTGCCTTCCTGTCCCGTCAGTGCTGATCACACAGCAGAACTCAACAGCATGTTCTTGAAATGGTTGAATGCAGTTGATACTGCCTACTGATCCCAGATCATTGGTGCATATCACATTACCTTTTACCAAGCACCTCCTAGGCATAAGACCTGTATTCTAGTGTGAAGGGCTGTCCCTCTGCCAATTCCAGACTTTCTCTTAAATATTGTCTCAAAAGCTTCAATTCTCTGGCTCCTTGTTATCTGGGATTACTTGTCTGCTACACGTGTCACATCACCCCCTGAACATTTGGCTAAGTTCCGATATGTAGTCAGAATAGAAAACACTCCCTGAGTGGAGGGGAACATCACACACCGGGGCCTGTCAGGGAGTTGGGGGCCAGGGGAGGGAGAACATTAGGAGAAATACTGAATGTAGATGACGGGTTGATGGGTGCAGCAAACCACCATGGGACATGTATACCTATGTAATAAACCTGCACCTTCTGCACATGTACCCCAGAACTTAAAAGTATAATAATAATAATAAAAAACTGTTTAAAAATGTGGGAAAAATACCCCACTCCCTGAACTTTAAAAGTTTCAGTCTCTGAAAGCCATGATGCCATTACAATGAGACAAAAAGATGACCTTCAAAAGCAAAATTTGGGGAAGTTGTCTTTTCCATAGCTCCTTGACTCATGCCCGTGGGGCCGCTTCTGGTTTATTCCTTTTTAAGAGGCTTGTTATAGATCATTGTTACGTTGACATGAGGGTGTTGGAATGACAGATCTAATCCCCCCAAACACACTTGTAATATACACCCACAAAATAAATGAGACAATAAAACGATGAATAACAAATGATTACAGCTATCCTTAAAATTAAATAGTAACCTGCAATAAAATGGGTGAGGACTCAGTTTAGAGAAACCCTTCCTTAGAACAGTTGGTTGCACTCAGACTCTGAACGTTGACCTTCAGTAGAATCTAAGTCCTTGGTATTTCTGTTTTATTATCTTTCCAGAGCTTCATACTTTATTGTAAGAGGTAGCTAAAGCAAGTCTCTCTTGTTCCTACACATTTCTTTAAGAACTCAGTCCACTTCCCTATAGCAAGTGCCACCCAATGCTTTCCCTAAAAGCTCAGTCCACTTCCCTATAGTACGTGCCACCCACTGGAAACTAGCAGAGCATTCCAGGATTTCAGTATTTCTGAGATGCCATAAGAGCATTGGGGGAAAAAAAAGGAGATGAAGAAGGGTAAGTATTGGGTAGGGAAAATCTTACCTCAACTTCTGACTGGCGGGGACGGTTATTTTATTAAGCTTGTCCATTCTGTTTGGTAATTGTAAGAGACACGAATAAGTGTCCAGTGGTCACGTCAGCAGTTCCTGGCCCTCCTAAGGAGCAGCATGGTAAGCCTCTGGTCTCAAGGGTTCCGGCCACTCAAGTCTGACTTCTGAGAGTGCAGGCTGCTGGCAAACACCCCTGCTCTAGGGAGAAGTAAAACTTGCCCGAGCACATAGTCAAGTTTCATGTTTCTACATAATCATGTGATCTGGATAGCCAGCCAACTTGATGATTACTCCACGTTCTGTAAACTTTAATAGTGAAACCTACTGGGCATGCAAATTTCTTTCCAGCTGCTTTCTTTTACAATCAGATTTGTAACAAGGTTGGGACAAGTTTCTGGCTGGTCACTACTTCCTGTTTGTCCCAAACACATCTAGTCTGTTTCCAGCAGGTGCATGCTATAACTGGGAACTTCCTGGGCTCAAGGAAAAGCAGAGTAAACAAGTCCATCTGAACCTCTCTTGGAGACTTTCTGCTTATTTGCATAAAGTCATGGATAAGCTTTTTCTACTTATAGAACCATTATATAAAAATGGCATTTTTGTGCTTTTCCCTCCCCGCCCCTGATGCGAGCAATATGTTTAAAAATAAATATCAGGGTGGCAGTGACATGGTGGTAACAGTTTACTCAGAGAATTAGAGTCTCTCTTTTTCTGGAGCTCTATTTAAAATGGGATGGGCAATTCTCTGTTCATCTGCGGGTAGGGATGGGTGACCCAGGAAAGGGGAGATGAACTCTGTCGTAAGATGTGCAGCCTCCTTATTGCCTGGTAGAGTCAGGAGTTACCTTGCCGATAGCCAGATGCTTTCAAACAAACCAGGATGTACCCAAAAGTCAGATGAGAACAAATCTAACAGTTTCACAACAGTGCAATTCCTACATCAGGCCATTCTGAAGTCCTAAAAGCAGAATGCCACTCCCCTCCTTGCATTTGCCTCTTCCTGTCCTGTCCACCGCTTGCTCATCACAGCCAGTGACACGCCAGACACGAGGCCATCTCAAGCTCAGACAGGTGGGGTGAGGTTGGGAGGAGGGAACCATACCTGTAGGGGCTGAACGTATTCAGAGAACTCTACTTCCCTCCTGGAAGACTTGACATTTCCTTCTGCCTAATCTGAAACATGCTGATTTATCTGTTGTTTAAAGAGCAGCCCGCAGTCTAGGGTCAGGGAGGAAGAAAATGGGAGGAACTTTTTGTTCCTGGACATACTTTTTTGCAGCCATCGAGAATGCCCTGCTCACTCTTGTGGAATAAAGTACACATTTCCAACATTTATCAAGGGAACCAGTCTTCTCCTGGGTCAGAAGAATACACAGCAGGACAAAGTAAAGGGCTCTCAGTTACCTATCCTGTTGTAGACCCAAGATCTGACTGAAGACAGTGGGGAAAGAGGAGAAGACAGAAAAGGGAAAGGAGGTGGAGGAAGAGGAGGAGGAGGAAGAAGCAGAGGAAGAGGAGACAGAGGAGGAGGAGGAAAAAGCAGAGGAAGAGGAGACAGAGGAGGAGGAGGAGAAGGAACAGTGGCAATGGCAGAGGTGGAAACCATGGATGGATTTCTTCCCTCCTGTGCCTCTTCTTTGCACAAATGGATGTTCTGTCTTTCTCCAGGTAACCTTAATTATTCACATTCATCACTGCCTATGAATTTCTGGTTTGACCAGATGTTTAGGAGCAGAATCTTCAGAGCTGTTGAAGGGTGGGGCCCTTCTGCTTGGCCAGGCCACTGACTTGGCCAGGCCAGCAAGAGAGCAGACAATGTTGCATGAGAAAAATGCAAGTGTTTGTCTCCTGCCATCATTCATTTTCCCCCATCTGGCTGCTCAATTTTCTTGTAGTGCATCCTGAAGGAGCTCTAGACCCTGCCTCCTGCTCTCCCATAGTTCCTAACTGAAAGAAACAAGTAGACTAGGATGGTAGAGGCACAGACGATGTCATCAAAGATCAGGAAATTCAGGCTTCACTGAATAAGATGATAATAGTCAGCTCGTTCTTTCTGAATTATTGTAAAATGCACCCCATAAGTCACTTGACTTTTCTCTCCACCAACAACTTTGCTCAACACCTGGCTGACAACTTCATATTTCCCCAGAGAAAAAGACCAGAGGCAAAGGTTACACTTCTGCTTTTTCTTTTTACAGCCACTTGTCTTTCTTCTTTTTACTGTATTTAGTCTAACATGATGAAAATGAGAGACTGTGTTTCCAGACTGGACATTTTGCCCCATGTGAAGTGCAGTGTGACAGCCTAATGTTCCAGGCCTGCCACAACTGCTTTGGCTTCTAAGTTGCTCCATGACTAAATGAAAATTTTAAATTATTTGACTCTAATTTTGAAGTGGGGAAAACCTTTTTTTTTTTCTTTTTGAGACGCAATCTCACTCTGTCACCCAGGCTGGAGTGCAATGGTGCAATCTTGGCTCACTGCAAGCTCCGCCTCCCTGGTTCATGCCATTCTCCTGCCTCAGCCTCCCGAGTAGCTGGGACTACAAACACCCACTACCACACCTGGCTAATTTTTTGTATTTTTTAGTAGAGACGGGATTTCACCGTGTTAGCCAGGATGGTCTCGATCTCCTGACCTCGTGATCCACCTGCCTCAGCCTCCCAAAGTGCTTGGATTACAGGCGTGAGCCACCGCGCCTGGCCAGGGAAAACGTTTTTAAGCAAAACACAAAAAGGAAAAATGCGATAAATCTAGATATATATAAATTTAAGCTTTTATGTGACAAATGCACCATAAATGAAAGTTAAAATACAAATGACAGGCCCCCATAACTGGATAACCAAGAAGGTTAAAGCAAAGATGGAAACTGATGATACCAAGTCTTAGCTGGTAACTTATAAAAGGAATGAGACCACACAACGTGGTTCCACAGCGCACACAGAACAATATACTGTGATAAACCTTCAAGATCGGTCTACATAGCACAGCGGACATAGAAATTAATGAATCACTAGATTCACAGATGAGAAATTGACAATCCCAACCTTAAAGAAAATTTGGAGTGCCTATGCACTGTGGCTAAAAGTATAAGGTGCAATCACTTTGGAAACAGTTTGGTATTTTCCAATAAATTTGATGGCATACATACCTATGACCCAGCATAGATCACAGATGTTGCAGAGCACTCCTAACTGTGTATATCAAAGGCATGTACTAGAATTTTCACTGAAGCACCATTTCTTTTCTTTTCTTCTTCTTCTTCTTCTTTTTTTTTTTTTTAATACTGAGTCTCGCTCTGTTGCCTAGGCTGGAGTGTAATGGAGTGATCTTGGCTCACTGCAACCTCCGCCTCCCAGGTCCAAGCAATTCTCCTGTCTCAGCCTCCCTAGTAGCTGAGAATACAGTTGCACGCCACCATGCCTGGCTACTTTTTGTATTTTTAGTAGAAATGGAGTTTCACCATATTGGTCAGGCTGGTCTCGAACTCCTGACCTCAGGTAATCCACCCACCTCAACCTCCCAAAGTGCTGGAATTATAGACATGAGCCACTGCATCCGGCCTAGTCACTGTGCCCAGCCACTATGTCTAATAGGGGGAAAAAAAGGCCCTGGAAATAATCCAGTTGTCCATCAACTGGAGAACAAATAAATTAATTGTGACATCTTTTCATAATGGAATACTATTCAACAATGAAAATGAGTGAACTCCAATTGCATCAGTATGGATAAATAACAAAAATAACTTGAGCAATAAAGGCAAGCTAAAGAAGTGTATACAGCATGATTCCATTTATATTAAGGTTAAAGACATGTAAAACTAAGTAATATGTTATTTAGGATACATATATCTATGGTAAAATGAAGATGGGAATGAAAAATGAATAAGTCACTAGGGAGCAGGATTGGAGCGAAGGGACATGCAGGGTTTCCAAGCAATTGTAGTATATTTCTTAAGTTGAATGGTGGGTATAAATGTTCATTTTATTGTTATTCTTTATAGCTTATGAATATTGTAGGTATTACATGTTTAACACAAATAAATTTTAAAAGATCTGATCTATCTTTGAACTTGTAATAACAACAAAAAAAAAAAAAGAAAAAGGAAAAAAAAGGAAAAATATCTGGTCTAGAATTATGGGGCAAAAGCAAGATAGCATGCCTAAACCTAAGTCAGATGGTGATGATCCACCATCTCTGTGAGATGATGAGACTTGAGAACAAGAAGACGGATTGTCCTGCTTCTTGGGGTTGAGACCCAACCAGCCCTGGTTTTTCTTGGGCTCTTTGCCTCGCATCTGTGGATGACAACTACAACACCATGTTTATTGAATGCTTTCTGTGTTTCCTGTACTATGACGACATTCATTTTACATGTGAAAAAACTGATTCTGAGAGAGGCTAGGTAAACCGGTCTAAAGTTACACCACTCATCAACGGAAAAGCTGGGATTCAAACCCCAGTCTGTTTCCATAGTCTAAGCTACTAATCATAGACTCTGCCATTGCAAGACAGATTTTCTGTTATTCAGCAGACAGCCCTGCTCTAGCATCAGGCACCAACTTAACCATGACCTTGGGCAAGTCTTTTAGTCTCCCTCACCTCAACTTCTTACCTCTAGAGCAAGAGATTCAAAGAGGGGCTTGGGCTCCATCTAACTTGGAATCTGGACACTGCCAACATGCATAGAAACTGGTTAGTGCCAGTGGAAACATTCACAGAATATTTAGAAGACAAGTCTTGACTTCTGTTTACTAGACTGCTTCCCAAAGAAGGGCTTAGTGGCTGTGGCAGTTTACAGTGCCTTGGAGGGAGTCCAAGTCCTCACTGGAACTGGAAAGTCAGGCACAGTTCACTATCTTCTCTGCTACCCCACTCACTGATGGCTTTTCCCTTGCCAGGGCCAGTTTAGGCAAACTGCCACAGGAAGTTGGCAAGGTGTGATGTTGATGCCATGCAATCTGGTTCTATGCAGAACTATAACCTATTTCCAAGAGGCTCAGCTTCACAACAACTCCATGGGGGCAAAGGGTACTATGGTCATTCCCATTTTATGATGTGAAGTCTGATCCTCAGAAGGGTGACAAAACTTACTCAAAGCCGCCCATCTTCTTGACATCTGAGCTAGGGCCTTTAGCCCCCAAACCATTCACCCACCTTTCCTTTCTTGTTCTGGCCCCCTTTCTCAGGGTTGGGACAGGGATGCATCCTGCAGCAACCACAGACCCAGTAGCTTTCTCATACATGCGGGCCAAAGTGGCAGGAGCTTGCGGATGGACAGGCCCGTGTCTGGTTTTCTCAGCCAGTGCCAGTGAAGGGCCAGAGGGAAAAAGGTTGGGAGGAAGCTAAGGAGCCTGGGTAAACCAGTGGAGGAAACAGCAAGAGAGACTAGGGAAAGGCAAAGACAGACAAGGAAGCATGGCAGATGCTGGCAGTGGTTTTTCTGTTCTTCTTTTTTGTGGAGACAAGTGGTAGGAAGGGAGAAAGAAGGAAGAAGAGAAGACATCTGAGACTTGAGCAAATGGGTAAAGGCCCTTTTAGGCTCAAGGTTTTACTTTCTGTGAGACAAACTGGTTCCCTATTTTATCTTTTCAGTAAACTCAACATTCTATACATCAGATTGGCATGGAGTGTGTATCTGTTTTGTTAGGAGAATGGCTCAGATGAAAACACCATTTACTCATTGCATCCAGCCAAGCCTCTATTGGCAAGAACATTACAATAGCCTAATATTGGGATGGACAACTCCTGGCCTGTGCATCATCTTTATCTCCTCCTTTGCCTTCTGTCCTCAGAGCCAATCTGCCAACACGATTCTCTTTGGAAGTATTTCCACATTTACCCTGCTCTCACTATAGCCCAGGCCCCCACTTGGTTCACTGATCAGCCTCTTGCTATTTCTTGGTAGTGAGATCCAGCCCTAATCTCATCCCCATGCCTCCAGCTGCTGACCCTTCTTAAGGACCTCAGAGGAATTTCCTTTCTTCTAGAACCAAGTACCAATGTCATTCATGCCTCACTGTGACTGAATCTCCTCAATGGTGCATCTTATTCCTCACTAATTCCCAGTAGGTGACCATCCTTTTAGTCAGACAGGTCATCAAACACTCCTTTCTCCTCATCAGTCACATGGCCCAGCCACTAGTCAGAACCACCACCCAGAAGTGAAGAAGCAGATACACAAGGCCCTAGGAAATCAGGAGGCCAGGTAGTTTCCATCAGTCAGGGCCATTATGGAGCCAAAGAGCAGGCAAGGGTGGAGAGGCAGTTTTCTATCCAAGGAATGGGTGTATCAGAGATGTGGAAAGCTGAGATAACACTCATGACCTCCAGGAGGTGAGGGTCTATGATA
This sequence comes from Mandrillus leucophaeus, assembly GCF_000951045.1. Lineage (NCBI taxonomy): Eukaryota > Metazoa > Chordata > Mammalia > Primates > Cercopithecidae > Mandrillus > Mandrillus leucophaeus. The sequence goes on from NW_012099987.1 coordinate 1,445,816, forward strand.
TGGTTTGTCTGTGTCTCCACCAAAATCTCAACTTGAATTATATCTCCCAGAATTCCCACGTGTTGTGGGTGGGACCCAGGGGAAGGTAACTGAATCGTGGGAGCTAGTCTTTCCCATGCTATTCTTGTGGTAGGGAATAAGTCTCATTAGATTTGATGGGTTTATCAGGGGTTTCCACTTTTGCTTCTTCCTCATTTTCTCTTGCTGCTGCCATGTAAGAAGTGCCTTTCACCCTCCACCGTTATTATGAGACCTCCCCAGCCATGTGGAACTGTAAGTTAAATTAAACTTCCTTTTCTTCCCAGTCTGGGTATGCCTTTGTCAGCAGTGTAAAAATGGACTAATACACTCTATCTGCCCTATGTCCTCAGTAGCAAATGCTGTGGCTGTTGATTATCATTTTCTGTTACCTTTTATCTGATTAAGTTTGACTAGTCTCCCAGTCTTTCTACTTGGGCAGTCCATCTGGATTCAAAGGGTCCCCAAACAAAAGCAGAGCAGACTTGAGCAAATATTTTATGTTCTTAAAGATTTCATTGTCTCCAATTCAATATATGTTTGTGATCCCAGTCTCGTCATAAAGATGTCATAAAGATTTCCATTATCTCCAATTCAATGTATAAATTTAATGTGATCCCAATAAAAATACCAAGACGATCCTCTCCCTCCTCCCATGCCAGATCTAGACAACTTGACTCTAACATTTCTGTATGAAAATAAACAAGCAAGAGTAGCCAAGAAACCCTTGAAAAAGAAAATCAAGGAATGGGAAGGGACTAGCCTTCCTAGACATTAAAGTACAGTATGAAGCCTCTCTAATAAAAACAGCATGGTATTGCTACATGACCAATGGAAGTAATGAGAAAATATGTAGATAAATAGAAGATTGTAAACAAATTAAGTATATTATGAATGTGGCATATCTAATGGGGAAAAATAGGCTTTTCAATAAACAGTACAATTGCACAGTCATTGGGAAAAGTACAAAATTTAGATTCATACCTCAAATCAGAGTGAACTCCCAATGGATCAAAAATCTAAATGTAAGACATGAAGCCATAATATACCTGAAGAAAACAAAGTTAAATTTCTTTATAACCTTATCCACGATTTAAAATCTAGAACTAATAAAATAAAATCTTAATAAATTTAACCGGAAAAACATAAAAATATTTTTCGTAGCAAAAAACACCATAAGCAGTATCAAAAGATAAAAGATAAATTGGGAGTCAAGAGTTGCATCATATATCACAGAACCGAAGGCTAATATCTCCTTAATAGGTAGAGATCCTAAAATTTGAGATTGAAAAGAAAACCCAACTAGATAAAAAGTGGGCAAAACCATGAACATGAAAGGCAGGAGGCCTTTAAATGGATGAAAAGTATGCTTAACTACACTCCTATTAAAAGAAAGATTATTATAATCATGCTGAAGAAATATTTCAGATAAGCAAAAACCTAAAAGTCTGATGATGGTGTCTGTTGTTAAGGCTCTGAGGAAAAGACACCCTTTGCTTGCAAAATGTTATACTCCCCTAGGAGGGGATATGGCAATGAGGTAGGAGGTGGGGCTTGGACTCCAGACCAAATTGAGGACTATCTAAAACAAGTCAGGCTGGAAGCACCTCCCCATAAGACACACCCACCAGTGTGCCATGTCAGTTTACCATTGCCATGGCAACACCCAGAAGTTACCACCCTTTTCCGTGGCAATGACCTGACAACATGTAAGTTACCACCCTTTTCCTAGAAATTGCTGCATAAACTCCCCCTTAATTTGCATATAATTAAAAGTGGATATAAATACGAGTGTAGCTCTGCCTCTCAGCTGCTACTCTGTGCACCCCATCTATGAGTAGTCCTGCTCTGCAAGGAGCAGTACTTCTGCTGCTGCTGTAGGCTGCCGCTACAATAAAAGTTGCTGTTTAACACTTGCTGGCCCTTGAATTCTTTCCGGGACAAAGCCAAGGACCCTCTGGAGCTAAGCCCCGATTTGGGGCTTGTCCATCCTACATCAGCAGTACCTAATAAAATTACTAGAATTTACCTTATGACCCAAGCAACCTCAATTCTAGGAACCTATCCTGAAGATACACCTTCACATATGTACATATGCAACATCTGCACACGTTTATTGCAGTTTTATTGGCAATAGCAAAAGATCAGAGACACCTAAATGTCCATCAATGGGAAACTGGTTGAATACATTTTCTGTATTCACACACACACATACACAGGCACTTGTTATTGCAACAATAAACACTGGAAGGGTAAATCAGAAGCTAATAAAAGTAGTCACCCATGGGAGGCAGAAGGGAGCTGGAAATAGTGGGAAAGTGATAGGGATTAGATAGATTCTCTGGATCTATCTGGATCTATCTTTTTTTGTTTGTTTGTTGTGAAATAGAGTCCCATTTGTCACTCAGTGCATCAGGCTCCCTGCAGCCTCAACCTTCTGGGTTTAAGTGATCTTCCTACCTCAGTGCCTGAGTAGCTGGGACCACAGGCAGACACCACCATGCCCAGCTAATAGTTTGTGATTTTGGTAGGGATTGGGTCTCACCATGCTGCCCAGGCTGGTCTCAAATTCCTGAGCTCAAGTGATCTGCCAGCCTTGGCCTCCCGAAGGTGTAATTACAGGCGTGAGCCACCGTGCCCGGCCTGGATCTATCTTTTTATGAAGTTTTGACTTTTAAACTAGGTGACCATTTGACATAAACTAAAAAAAAAAAAAAAAAAAAAAAAACCAAAATTAAGGCAAACAAAAAAAGGCAAATCTTAGAGACAAAAATAAACAGAAACAAATGAATTTAGCTGGTAACATATCACAGAGGAGAGAATTATTTCAAGTGACTCTTTAACACAGTCCTCTGAGCATTCTCTGTGAAACTTATTCTAAGAATAAAAATAATTGCAAAGAAATCTTGAACTTTACTCAGTATTTTTATTTTTAGTAGTAAAACTGTGGGTTTTGCTGTTCGAAGTGAAATTTTGTATGTTGTATGAAAAATTAGTAGGAATGAAGATTTTTAGTATAGGAGAAAAAAGTAAAGATAAAATCAAAGAAGAAAAAAACTTGATAATTTTAAATTTGATGGAAAATATCAATCTGAACTCATGATTTTTCTAGCACTAGACACTGAAAAGTCCTAGAAGCAATGATGTCCAAATTTTACATACATCAAAGATGCTCAATTACAAATATAATAAGAAAAGAATCCTCCACTAAAAGGAACGAGGTTCTCCTTGAAGAAAGGGTTGATTTCAGGGAAAATAGAAGGTGAACCTGGACTACCTTGTGCCATAAAAGTACACACTCATGGGAGGGAGAAGGGAGCTGAAAATGGTGGAGAAGTGATAGGGATTAGATAGATTCCCTGGATTTTTTTTTTTTTTAAAGACAAGTTCTCACTTGTCACTCTGGCTGGAGTGCAGTGGTGCCATCGTGACTCACTGCAGCCTCAGTCTCAATCTCCTAGGCTCAAGCAATCCTCCCACCTCAGCACCTGAGTAGCTGGGACCACAGGCACACACCACCATGCCCAGCTAATGTGGCACAGATCGTTGAAAGAGGCACATAGGAGCAGATCCTTGAAAGAGGGTCCAGTAGACAATTTTGGGACAATTTGAGCATTTATAAAAAAATGACTGTAATTTATTTTAAACATGAAACAAATAAAAATCCACCAGTCCATAAAAACATAACCAAAAAACAAAGTCATTTGCCAACACTGAAGGTAACTATTCCATCAACTTTTTAATGGAAAATTTAAAAAATTAAATCAGGTGGAAATTAAAGAAGAATAAAGCAATTACCCTGATGTGTTTAGGAGAAATCAAAAATCCTCAATTTTCACAGAATACTAGCTAATAAATGTAGAATGAATGGTAGAATTAGAAAACTACCATTTTGCAACCCCAAATGAAGAATTTATTTAGGTAAGGGTCATCAATTAATGCTAAAACCGGTAGGCAAAATGTTGTTGGGGAGCATCATATCCCTATGACATCACAAGGTATCAAATTCCCACGCCCGAGACTGCTGGCTGATTGCAAGGCTGACCTTTACAGAGTTGACAACTGACTGCTACTCACGTGATCAAATTCAGCATTATCCATTTTGCTTCCGATGCAAGATGAAGTACATCTCACCTATGAAATATCTCAATTTAATCAACTTTTAAATCTAACTTCCAGCTTATGCAGAGTGAACACATAATGAATCATCCAAAGTAGGGCGTCTCTGGGAGGGAAAGAAAACTCAACTAACAATTATGCCAGGACTGCAGGTGTAATCAGGGAAGACATTCCCAGGCAAACTGGAATGTGAGATCCTGCTAAGTTTAGAGGAAATAAAGGGGATACAGGAACAGGCTGAACAGCATTAAGAGAAAACAATTATAATAATTTAAAAATCCAGATGTAGAAATTCTACAAGACTACCACTTGGTCTTCTTAATGTTAGAAGACCAAGGATGCTAGATGGTATTAGGGAATTGTTGATGTTCTTAGGTATGGTAAGGGTACTGTGGTAATGTAGAGGAAGATCCTTATTCGGATATTTTTGGGAGGTACACTGATGAATGTAAGTTTTAAATGTCATGATGTCTATAACTTATTTTCAATTGGTTCAAAAAAATGTTAGCAATGATCAAAATTGGGTGATGAGTATATGGGTATTCATTGTACCAGTCTTTCAGTTTTGCAACATATTTGAAAATTTCATGTAAGAATTTTAAAAATGGCAGGACTTGAAATGTCTCTAACCCTCAACCCTTTCTAGAGAGCCATATGGGATATTGGAACTGCCTGGTGTCCCAGGCCTCCTCATCAATACTGTCTCCATCAAGGAGAAATCCTACCTGGGGCTCTCCTGGAATAGTCATCTCATCTCCCAAATATTGTTCCAATCTTGACCATTTTCTTATTTCTCGTGGCCTGTCCAAATCTCACTCACCATCAATGGCCACTTTCTTTTGGAAGCTTGTCCTATTTCCTTCTAGTCCACTTGGGCCTCTACTCTGATCTTCTCTATCTTCCTGTCTTTTGACCATAGTTTTGACTTATTTTTCATAAGTATATATCCTGTTACCATGATAAAATTATAAACATCCCAGCAAAAGGACTATATTCTATTTCTTAGGCCTTTCTCTATGGCAAGCAAAAAACTAGAACATTCTTTGTACATAATAAATATTTTCTGAGTTAAATGTGGAAGTTATTAAAGGACATTGACAAAAAAAAATGGTTGTGAGATGCAACTACTTTTCAAACTCAGGAACTGAATTGATGTTGAAAATCATTGATATTCTAATTGTTTACCTATGCCGAATGGGAAACTACATGGCCATGGAAGCCCTGCTTTCCAATCACGGTATTTCTTTCAACTGATCCTGGTCATAAACTAAGAGTCCTTTTCAAAATGTGTTCAGGAAGTCACTGCTAAGGACTCAGAGCAGACGGTCCAGCAGAAATGTATATGTCAGACTGTCCAAAGAGAAGAGTAAGGAATCAAACTTCCATCTCCTAGAACTCACCATCTGTCATTAACGCCAGTACTACAGTCTCTTTCATATTGTCTCTCTGATTCCACTTGCACGTCTTACCTACCTCCCAACTCTACTTTTAGTTCCCTAACTGTCTAAAGGGATCCCTGGACTCTCCAGGCTTCATTAGCATTTCCTTTACTATCATCCTCGGAACAGTCTCCACCGGACGATGGTAGCCCCTGCAGTATGGGACCTGGATTCCCTTTTCTTCAAAGTGCTGTGATATTGGATTACATTTTATGCCCTGCATTAGTCATAATTTGTCAGATCTGGAATAGGCCTTTGAGAGAAAGCTGCCAGATTTAGCAAATAAGAATACAGGATGCCCAGTTACACTTTAGATAAGCAATGCTTTTTCAGCAAGAGCACATCCCAAATATTGCATGGTGTCCTGTCTTTTATCTGGCAAATCGGAGATGAGGAAACCAAGGCCTAGAGAATGAACTGACTTGCAAAAGTCCATTTTAGAGGAAAACCCCAAGCCAGAAAAAAACAAGAGCAGAAAGAACTAAGATCTCCTTACTCCTGACCCATGTATAATGTTTTGTGTGTGTGTGTGTGTATAAAAACAACAATGTCTGTGGTCAAGATGTGTTGAATCAGTACAAGGAAGCAAATTTCTCATGAAAAAAAAAATTTGAACTTGCTTTTCTATTAATTATTTAACCAAATAATTTGGGCCCCTAGGGTGAAATGGCTTAAGGAAATCCTTAGATCTCCAACCTGAGACTATCTGAGTGGAATAATTCAAATTCCTTCTTAATAAATGGCAAACCAAAGACTGGACAGACTGGAAATATCAAAGAATGTGTGTGGAGCTGGACTGAGGGAGCTGAATGTGTCACTACCATCCTTCCGGACCACAACTGCCAGTCTGTGTGATTTCAATGTTCTACTTTTTTACAAATGAGAAGACCCTGGATATAAAGTGCAACAAATATTTATAGAAAGCCACTTTTTAGGAAGAAATCTTTTTAGATATTCTATAACATTACTGTCTTTCAAATCAATACATAACTGGCTAATATTCCAATAGGAAAATGTGCAAAGAACACAAAAGGTTAACTCACAAGAGAAGACATCCAGATGGCTGATAAAAATATAAACCAGCTCACAATCCCGCTAAACCAGAGAAACACAAATTAAATCAAGCATAAAATACCACTGATTTTTTAACCTACCAAAGTAAGCTTTTAAAATGTTATAAAATTCAGGTTTGGCAAAGGCATTGTTAAATGGGTGCTCTTGCCACTGACAGGGCAACAAATTGATAGAAACTTCCTAGAAGGCAGTTTGATTCTAGATATTAGGATTCTTAAAATGTTCATATGTTTAAAAGAAAAATATAAAATTTTATTAATTTTTCCTAAGTGTAGAATTATTTATACCAGTATAGAATTAGAAACGATGTAAACATTCAACAATAATATAACTTCATAAATTATGATATAGCCATGAGTGGAATGCTCTGCAGCCATTAAAAACAGTGTTTTCAAATAATCTATAACTATATAGGAAAATCTTCACAATGGACCAAAAAAAAAAGGGCAGGGCCCGAAACTGTCCATATAGTTTGATTCAGGTTTTATAATCTCACACAGCAATACAAAGGAAAACACACTGATATATTAAGTGTAAGTGTGATTCTCTCTGAGTGGTTATCATATTCACTTTAAAAATGTTCCTAAATTTAAAGAATCTTAAAATCTTAAGATCTTTGGATTTATTTTTAAATTACAGTAAAAATTTGAAACATACTTTGTGTACAGGTAAAATATAACTGCTTTGTATAAGTTCCTTACAGCTGCCATAACAAATGACGACAAACTTGGTGACTTAAAACAACAGAAATTTATTTTCTCAAAGTTCTGGAGACCAGAAATCTGAAATCAAGGTGCCAGTAGGGCCATGCTTCCTCCAAAGGCTCTCAGGAAGAATCCTTCTTTGTCTCTTCCAGCTCCTTGTGACTCCAGCCAGTCCTTGGCTTGCGGCTGCATAGCTCAAATCCCCACCTCTGTCTTCCCATGGTCTTCTCGCTTCTCTCCAAGTCTCTCCTCTGTGTCGCTTATCGGGACACTTGTTATTAAATCTAGGGCCCGCTCACTTAATCCAGGATAATCTCAAATTGGCATCCTTAATATAATTAAATCTGCAAAGACTTTCTTTCTAAAAAATGTCACATTCACAGGTTCTAAGGGTTAGGCAGTAGACTTATCTTTTGGAGGACTACCATTCAACCTGGAGTAGGAAGTGGGACTGGACTCTGGAGGCGGGGCTCTGACACTGACCAAATTGAGGGACTAGCAAAAATAGGTCTGTGGCAGAAGCACCTCCCGCTAAGGCACGCCCAACAGTGTGCTGTGTCAGTTTATCACTGCCATGGCAACACTCAGAGGTTACTTCCCCTTTCCATGGCAATGACCTGCTAACCTGGAAGTTACCTCCCTCATCTTAGAAATGTCTGCATAAACCACCCGTAAAAGTGGGCATAAATATGAATGCTTCACTATCTCTGAGCTGATGCTCTGGGCACATTGCCTATGGGGTAGAACCTCTGCTGCTGCTGTACACCACTGCTTCAATAAAAGTTGCAGTTTAACACCACTGGCTCACCCTTGAATTCTTTCCTAGCTGATGCCAAGAAGGCTCCCAGGCTAAGTCCCAATTTGGGGGCTTGCCTGTCTTGCATCAAACCCACTATATATCCTAAGATGGTGGTTTTACTTACAAATGTCAAATACATAAAAAATATTTGTGTTTCATTTAAGACTTTTTTAACTGCAAGTAACAGAAAACCTGACTCAGGCTGGATTTAAAAAGAAAGGAAATTGTTGGTATATCCAAATATGCTGCATCTGAGCAGGCTGCAGAGTCTAGGAACCAAACACTATGGCTAGGACCATTTTTTGCACTCTCTGTGAGTCTTAGCAGATTTATTCCTTAAAGATGGCCAGCTGACTCTGGCTCAGTGGGCTGCTGGACCTAGCTCATATCAACTATTCAGAGGAAATTGTTAAATTTTCAGAAGTTTTGTGAATCTATTGCTAGCACAGCCATTAGTTGAAAACAATAAATTATGTAAGGTTGCAATTCAATAAATTATATTTTCAAAATGTAATAAATACTTAACATTCATGTCTTCCTATTTTACATTTTACTATTGTCTATGCTCTTGAGGTGAGTTTCATCTATTGTACTTATGTCTACGGTGGAAAGACTATAATCATCGGCAACATTATGTGAGAGCTTGAAATCAACATGGTGGAGGTGTTCCACCACAGGAATTGGCAAATGCTACAAATCAGAGCTGTTTTTTGAGAGCCAGTTGTTAAACATTCACCACCACACCACCATTCCAGCTGCCCCAGACTCACAGCCCCTCAGGTTCAAGTACAGCAGGATAAAGAGGGCACCCTCAAAAGTAATGAGATTCACCCTGATTGGATATTTTGCCCGTCTTTCCATCTCTGAGCCGAAGACCAAAGCCAAAGGAAAAGTGATAGCCTGTCCTCCATCCTGGAGCTAGGTTAGCACACACCCAAACCTATATATTTAGGGTGATCACTCCATGACTATCAGGAGATGTCACTGGAAGAAGGGAAAACTGGCTGCTGGGGAAACGTCAAAGTATATCCGCCATAGTTGTCAAGCAGTTGCTTACACATGGTTTCAATGTCTCCTCCTTTCATTCCTCATTGATAAGAGGCACATGGTTCTGGACCAATGAAGCTCGCGTAAATGGGGTGAGATGGGCAGGTTCTAGTGCAAGATCTCTTCTCAATAACCCCCAAACCTCTCTTTTTGGTAGAATGATGTCCCCACTCTCTTCTCCCTCAGGTCTGTTTTTTTTTTGGTTTTGTTTTGTTTTGTTTTGTTTTTGAGATGGAGTCTCGCTCTGTCTCCCAGGCTGGAGTGCAGTGGCCGGATCTCAGCTCGCTGCAAGCTCCGCCTCCCGGGTTCACGCCATTCTCCTGCCT
>NW_012099987.1:1455546-1484581 GCF_000951045.1 Mandrillus leucophaeus
GCGCGATCTCGGCTCACTGCAAGCTCCGCCTCCCGAGTTCACGCCATTCTCCTGCCTCAGCCTCCTGAGTAGCTGGGACTACAGGCGCCCGCCACCATGCCCGGCTAATTTTTTGTATTTTTAATAGAAACGGGGTTTCACCATGTTTGCCAGGATGGTCTCGATCTCCTGACCTCGTGATCCGCCCGCCTCAGCCTTCCAAAGGGATTACAGGTGTGATCAGGCCTGTTTTATTAATGCTCACAGCTTGGCTCCAACTTAGATGAATGGAGCATACATTTATAGGTTGTGTAGGTTCCTGCCCTGAGATTTTTTGAAAAATGAATGTATTTCTTCCTTTTGAGGGGTTCCTAGTCAAGTGGAGGAGGCGTATACAAATAAATAATGACCACATGATGAAAAGTGTGCTTTCATAGACATGTGGAAAAGCTGCACTGACAGCTAGTGGGGAAGTTCAGAAAATTGGGGACAGACTCCTAGAGAAGAGGACATGTGTGAACTGGACCTTTACATCCAAATAGGAGGTTTCCTGTGTGGCTAGAGAAGATGTTCCATTCCAAAGGAACACAGAGAGCTAAGTTACCACAAGGTCACCTGCGTTCCTTTACGCCACCTTTCTTCCAACACCCTAGACACCCCAGGAAGATTTCCCTTCCTCTCTCACTCTCTTTACCACTCTGAGCCAAAAGTAGAACTCAAACATGGGAATCACACAAAAGCACCGCTGGATGCAGCCTGGCGTGGAGGGTGAAGAACACACTCGGGCTTTAAATTGAACACACAAAGAGCCTGGGCCATTGGAAAGACCCACAGGCACCTTGGAAATCTCCAGCTGCCTCCACCACGACATCAGGTGAAATCCATTCCTCTTTGAGCATAAGCATTCAAGGCCAACCATTCCTTGCTTTGTTAGCTTTTCTTTTTGGCTCAATGACTGTATCAGCACAGAATCATTTTCTATTTTCATCGCCAGGGCAGACGTTTCTCCAACAGTCTTTTGAGCCTGGGGACCAAAGCACCATTTATAGCTTTGCTTCTATGGGAAAAAGTGCTTTTAAGTACCAAACAACCGAACAACTGACTTACAAATAAATGATTAAACTCAACTGCCCTTAAGCAATGAGCTTCCTGTAATGTTTTGCACAGTTCAGTACCAAAGGCTAATGTGTGTGTGTATGTGTGTGTGTGTGTGTGTTTTAACATTTCTAAATATGGGCGCCAGGTGTTGCATTTTCAGACTGACCGAGTCTAACTTTTTTCTTCTTAAAGCAACAGAGTCGTTTTTTTAGTGAACACGTATCTGTTTAAAAGGAAAGGTGAAAGAAACGGCAGGGGCCACAAAAGAAAAGCGACACTGAAAGATATATTTGCACAATATAAGAAAAGAGGTTAACTTATTTTTAAAACTTTATTATTACAGATTAAGGCAAGCCTCCAAGCATAGGAAAGTTCAGAGATCAAAGCCTCTTGCACAGCTTGGTTTTACTTTGAGTCCAGCAACTCAAATACATCTCCACGAAGAGGTTTCTAGTCCTTTCAAAGCAAGCCCAGATGAACAAAAATTTTAAAAGCACGCAGTGAAGATAGTACATGAACTGTGTCCCTGATAAATCAGTATCAGGGTGACCCCATCAGAAGGAGTGAGCATGCAAATTGCCTTTTTGCATCGAAAGAAGACGACAGGGCTTAGTGCTTGATTCATTTCAGTCTCCCACTCCTTGATTCCTCTCTATCTCTTTTCTACACCCTTGACTGATCTTCTGTTCTCAGTCTTTTCATTTCTCTCTCACTTCCTCTAACAACAGCATATGATATAGTGAGGATTAGTACTCCCAAACCAAAAAAAAATTAACTATAGTTTTTTTTCCTTTCAAAACAAAACCACTTCTTTACTGCTGTTCTTTGGAGATTCTTGACCTTTGTGTATACTGGCATGATGAAGCATTTTGCCCTGTATGCATTGGTATATGATTTTTCTATATCCTGGAATTGTAGGTATTTTAATCATACTGATAACTATCAAACTTTTAAAAACTTGCTTGTGGCCAGGCATGGTGGCTCACGCCTGTAATCCCAGCACTTTGGGAGGCTGAGGTGGGTGGATCACCTGAGGTTAGGAGTTCGAGACCAGCCTGGCCAACATGATGAAACCCCATCTTTACTAAAAATACAAAAAATAAGCTGCGCGTGGTGGCAGGCACCTATAATCCCAGCTACTCGGGAGGCTGAGGCAGGAGAATCACTCTAACCTGGGAGGCAGAGGTTGCAGTGAGCCGAGATCAGGCCACTTCACTCCACAGTGAAACTTCATCTCTAAATTAATTAATTAATTAGATTAATTAAAACATAAAAACTTGCTTGTGCTTTTGAACAACGTCCAATATTTCATGGAGAGCAGGACCGGCTACATATGTTGTGAGATCCAGGGCAAAATGAAGACGAGAGTCCCCTTCTTCGAATTGTGAGACAAGGTGAGAGTCTTCTGAATGTAGGGTCCCGTGTGACTGCACAGGTCCAGGTCCATGGAGTGAGCTCTGCGGGTGGGTTTTTATTCATGAGAGCACACACACACGGACACACAGACAATTCTCTAGACTAGTATAGAATTAATCAAAATTCACCGTGAAAATTAAATCGCGTGACCCCCACCAAAAAGGCCAAAGTATCCTGTGCTGGTTTCCAGTATACTTCCTGAGAATTCACTAACCATCACTGACAGAGAGAAAATATTGTTGTAATTCGTTACAGCACCTGGGCCAACTGATGAGTGGGGTGTTTTGGGTAACTTGTTTACAAATTTTTAAAACTTAACAAGCATACGCAAAATGTGCTGAACAGAAAAGGAATTTTAGAGCCACCTTTCCCTCAGGGCTGTGAGCATTTGTAATACTGTGTGTGGAGGGTTCCAGTGCTGGGAAACATGATTGACAGCAGCCACCATGTGATCGACCGATGACCAGACTGATGGATTGATAAGGCCAGGTTTGCAGAAGAGAACTCTGAAGAGCAGGTTTTTCTGGTTCCAACAAATTAAATCACAGTCACATTTTTCTTCAATTAGTGACCCATAGCTGTTTTCACTTTCTTCTGGACCTTCTGCTGGTCCCATGGATGCCCCCTCCTCCTTTAGCCCCTACTCATTGTCCCCACCCCTTGTTATCTGGACACTTTTCCTTCCCCTGTGATAATGGAGTCATTATCCCATGTCCTTTCTTGCAAACTTGACAGGGTATTAGAGGCATCTTCTTCCTCCCAGCCTTCTGTTGCCTTCAAAGTGGGCTGGAGCATTTGTCTATGGGATGGAGAAGAGCGAGTGTCCAGATTCCAGTTGCACCTCTTGATTGCAGATAGTTTCTACTGCATCTCCCAAGGGCAAACACAAGTCACCATCATGAATTTACACTTTGTTCTCAATTGCCCACTCCAACCTCCTATCTAGAGTCACATGAGCATGAGAAATGAATGTTGTCTCATTCAATCTTTATAATGCCTTGGGCACAGATGAGAAAAAGGCTTTGGAGAGGTTAAATAACTATTAATAAGAGGAGGGATTGTGATTCGATCACTGCATTAACTGACTCTCACCATTGTTCTGTACAGTCCACAAAACTTTGCAATAAAGTAAATCATAAAACAAAAGTTTAACTAGGTAATCATTATATATACAAGATTCTAAATAAGCTCATTCATTCTCCCTGTGGTTTCCCGTTTTCTACCTCCTTCCAGATCATTATTCCAAGTGCGGCCTCAGCTCCCTCTCCCTGGCAACCCAGTGGATGATTCTAACTTCCCAGTCACCTCTTTCTTTCCTACCAACCCCTCACTGCCACTCAGATGCTGTCAGAAAACACATTTAACCAAACTAAAAATAGCAAATCCAGAATATTCTCCAGCAAGGAGAAATAAGCTAACCATCTTCAAAGAAGGTGAAAGGATTTCAAGAATGGTGAAACATTCACAAATCTAGAATTGTGTTGTATGAGTTAACTGGCAATGGTGTACCACCTTGTAAAAATTCAAATAACAACTCATGTGCCTGTAGTCCTGTATAGTTTATAAAGCACTAATGCACTTTAACTGCACAGCATATTATGGCATAGATGCCATGATTAGGTCCATTTCTACAAAGGCAAAAGCTGAGGCACACAGCAGTTGCATAACTTCCCTGCAATTAGTCAATATGAGAAGTGAAGTCAGGTTTTCTAACTTAAGAGCCTGTGTTCTTTCCACTCTCCCACACAGCTATTTGTTGAATTAAATTTTCAGATCAATGCACTTTTATTTCTTCTTTTTCCAAATAGCAAGAGATACAATTCAGAAAGAGCTAAGAGCCTCGTCTAACATTCTGCAGCTTAGACATCCTCCTGCTGCCAAATTTAGAAGTCATGGGCCTTTGTGTATTCTTTCAAAAGTGAACTTGGTTTTAAATAAGTGGAGAAAATATGGATTATTTAATAAAAGAATCTAGGACAAGTAGGAAGCTACTTGGGGGAAGAGAAACTTGGATCCAATACCTCACTTGATACACAAAAATAAATTTCAGTGGATTAAAGATTCAAATGTGAAAATAAATCCCTAAAAAACCTAGAAGAGAACATTATTCCCACCCCTCACCATCCCACTCCACCCCATCCCACCCGCTGCTGCCTAGGGTTTAGAATCTCTGAGTGGGAAAGGGCTAAGTATGACACAAACAGAGAAGCCACAAAGAATAAGATTGATATATTTGACTACACTTAAAAAATCTGCACGTTTAAAAGCCACCACCATTAACCAAGTCGGAAGTCAGAAATCAAACTGGGGGAAGTATTTGAAACTTATACGCAGGAAGAAGACTAATTTTGTCATATATAAGCAAATCACACAAATCATCAATAAGGAAACACCATACACCCAATAAAAAATATGCAAAAGACAGAAAGGATGATTTATAGAAATACACATAGCCCTTAAATAGACAAAAAGATGCACAACCTCACTCATATTGAAGAAAAAGCAAATTAAAACTCCATTGGGATAGCTTCTTCTACATTTCGTATTTGCAAACATCCCAAAGTTTGACAGTACACCGTGTGTGATGAACGTAAGACAATGGGCCCATCACCTCTCCGGTGTGTAATCTGAGTGCAAACTAGTATATTGTCAATGGAGAGCAATTTGCAGATTGGCAATAGCTATACAAATTTAAATGCACATATAGAGGATTTAGGCAAATTATCTGTCATCAAAGTGCCATTAAGTGTAAATGATGGAACTTGGATTTGACTCCAAACCCCATGCTATTGGCACAGCCCAGAGATGGAAGACTACACAACCAGAGCAGCCCCTACCTACACATTAAACAGCTATTTAATTTGTGCCTATGAATGCAAGTAACATTTTCCATTTTTAATATTTAAATTTTTTATAGACTTAGGGGGTATAAGTGTTGTTTTGTTACATGGGTCTAATGCATAGTTATAAAAAGTCCAAGCTTTTAGTGTAGCCCTTACCTGAATAGTACACATTGTACTCATTCAGTAATTTTATAATATCTCCCCCTCTGTCCCACACCCCTCCTAGTCTCCAGTGTCTATTATTCCATTCTTTAGGTCCATGTGTACACATGATTCAGCTCCCACATATAAGTGAGAACATGCAGTACCTGACTTTCTGTTTCTGAGTTATTCATTTAAGATAATGGCTTCCAGTTCCATCCATGTTGCTGCAAGAGACATAATTTCATTCTTTTTTTTCAGGGCTGAGTAGTATTCCATTGTATATATTATATATATCACATTTTCTTTATCCAATCATCCATTGATGAACACTTAGGTTGATTTCATATCTTTCCTATTGTGAATAGTTCTGCAAGAAACATACCATTGTAACACCTTCAATTTTTTAAAACAGATTTATTTTTTAGAGCAGTTTTAGGTTCACAGCAAAATGTAGCAGAGGTAAAGAGATATCTCATACACCTCGTGCCCTCACAAATGCATAGCCTCCTCTATTCTCAACACCCCCACCAGAGTGGTACATTTGTTACAATCGATGAACCTACACTGATACATCATTGTCACCCAAAGTCCGTAGTTTACGCAGGAGGGTTCGCTTTTGGTGTTGTATACTCTACCTGTTTGGGTAAACATATAATGACCATTATAAGTGTCATACAGAATAGCTTCACTGCCCTAAACATCCTCTGCGCTCTGCCTATGCATCCCTCAACATCTTTAATTTTCATGCTAAAATTGGAAGAAAAGTGTTTATTATGTATGTTTTATGTGTGAAGAGGCTGCAGCTCAGAGAGGTTAAGTTTATTGCCCACAGCCACATAGCTGCTAAGTGGTAAAACCAGGCTCAAAGCCAGGGTTAGCCTTTCTTTCTACAGAACTGCTGCCTCCAACAGCTGCCTCTGCCCTGTGCATGCTGCCCTCTAGAATCCGAAAAGCTCTGTAGGAGGAGGGACCTGCGTTACAAGATACTGGTCCTCAAGATTTGTTGGTCAATGAATGAAAGGTGTAATTCTGATGTTCGCCTTTGCAGATGAAGAGAATGCTGCCTTCTTTCTGCAAAAAGAAAAACAATTACAAAGCAAAAAAGAAATCAGTGAAGGCTAAAAGGAATATTAAAATCTTCTGAAATAAAGTTATTTATTCACAATAAAATACTCCAGACTTTCTCCAACAGGGCCTTTGCTTTAGAACCCAGAGGCCTTTTAGGATAGAAAATGCTGACACCAAATGGTGACAAGTAGAACTCCCATGTCCGGGACAATAGAAACATCTGAAATGAACACTGCTGTGTCTGGCCAGCTCACTGAATGGCTGCACTTGTTCCCAGAAAAATTGTCTTGTCAACAGCACCCAACGAGTTTCATTTTGCAACATTTCCCACACGTGTATGTCAGGATTTGCTCCCAAGAAGCCGGCATTCCTTCTCTGCCACCAGAATCCCAGAACATGCCAGGTGCGGCCCACTGTTGGCTGCACTCCCTAAGTGCTAGTTTTCTCTGCCTTGGTCTACAGTGGGTGGATGTGCATATCCACATATGCACAGGCAAATGGATGTATGCATGTGTGTATTCATAAGCTCGTGTTTCAGGGTCCAAAATCCCTTACCTTTCCTTATGTGTACAGAGAAAATGTGAGCTTTGTTATTTTGTCTATAGAAGAGCTGATTTTCTTTCTTCTTGCTGGGATGTGGGAAAAGAACTAAAGCTTAGTTCCATCTTGCCATTTCAGTCCAATTCAATAATTTTAACTGTCCCATCAGGTAACTCAGTTTCCTCTGCTTGGATAACTCCAGGAAATGTAATATCTTTCAAAGTTCTGTCTCCTCCCTTCAAGATGGTACCCGGGATATGGGAGAAGCATGTGGCTATTTGTCCTTGTGGCATTGTGGAACGCTGTCTTGTAGGTTGGCTGGTGAAGTGGAGCTGGTACTCAATGGGAAGGCAATACCTTCCAATGCCCTGCTTTCTGCCACCTGGCAAGGGCTTAGTGGTACAAGTTTGAGTTGTCTAGACTATAGAGGAAAATGCCCCACCAATTAAAAGTAGTTATTTCATTTAACAAACCCAAATATCAGTAGAGAGTAGGGAAAGAGTCTATGCCTCTCTATCTTTTTAGCTTTACGTGAAGGAGGACAAGTGGAGTTATCCGTCTCAGCCATACTCAACAAATATTATAAACCAGTGGTTTTTCAAGGTTGGTGGCACAGGAGGATAACTTTGGAGTTTGTAAAAAATATGGATACTCTCCCCCACCCCACCCCCACCCTTTGGGATTCAGATTCTATTAGTGTGCAGTGGAGCCTGGTTACTGATATTTTAAAAACTCAGGTAGTTTATTGTGCAGCCAGGGTTGTGAACCAAAGTTCTATGTAGAGAACAAACATGTATGTAACAGTGTATTCATGTAACAGGCAAACTGGTTTTTTGTTTGTTTTTGCTTTGTATCCATTGCTCTGGACTGAATGTTTGTTTCATCCACAAATTCACATGTTGTTGCCATAATCCCCCATGTGAGATTAGGAGTATTTGGAGTTATGCCTTTGGGAGTAATTAGGACATGGGTGTGGACCCCTCCTGAACGGGATTAGTGCCCTGAAAGGAAGAAACACAAGAGAGATGATCTCTTTCTCCACCATGTGAGGATACAGCAAGAAGGTGGCCATCTGCAAACCAGAGCGAGAGCCCTCACCAGGAAACTTATCAGCTGACACCTTGATATTGGATTTCCCAGACTTTACAATGGAGAGATATACGTTTCTATGGTAATTTTGTTATAGCATCCCGAAGTGACTAAGACACCCTGGTGATCTGGGAGGTTCTAATGTGTGGAATTTACCTAGTTTTCCTGTAAGAGCTGCCAGCCTCCTCTTGGATTTTCCTGGCACTCTTCCCCTTCTCTCCCTATGCCCCCCTTCCTAAGTTGTCCGAGGCAAACCTCTTCCTCCAGTAGATGTTTTTTCTGTTGGACACTCTTCTGCCCTTTCTCATAGAGCTGAGATTTACTAGTAGTACATAGGTTTACTTCCTCTGAGACTAAGTAACCTGCTCTCTCAGAAAGCTTTGGAAAGGAGCTAGGCTCTTTTTCACCAAGTTAAAACACTTTGGTTAAATATAATCACACCATTTAGCACCTAATTATAAACTGTTACCCCCACAACTTAAAAATAGTGAATATGAGATTTTCTGTTATTTTTAAAAGGTAAACAATTACTCACAGACCTTTATAAAAAAGATTACTATGTTGAAAGTGAGTCCCCACTTCCCCCTACCCCCATCAAATTATTCTGACTGAAAAACACATGTTTAAAATAAATGTCTCAAATTCGTTGCATTGAGAGCTGAGTTTGGTACCGAATTCACAATGTGACATTGTTTCTGCTGGGCCGTTGAACCCCTTTTTCCTCCCAGGTGCTGATGAAAGACTTTCACTTCCTGGCAAAGAATAAGAGAGGGTTTTGGCTGCATCCCCAGCAAAACCAGCTTTCGATAAATGATTTGGCACAAATACTTGTGGGCCTGAGCTCTCCCCTTCTATGCATTAAGGGTGTGTCATTGACAGAATTGTCACTGGTCTCTCTGGATGGAAGAGGAATGGTGTTCACAGCCTATGATTTGGGCCTGTCATCTATGGACAAAGACATGTGCTAAGCCCTCTAAGGCATACGAAGAAGGTTACACTCTAAATGAGAAGGCAAGCCATACTTGTGTATATAAAGGAAGGTGGTCAGGGGCAGAAGGCAGCTAAAATAGGGTAAGTATCAACAATGTGTTCTTAGGGTGAGTTCCCAGGAAACCGGACCTGAGACGGGAATTTGTGTGCAGAAGTCTATTGGAGATGCCCTTGGGATCATCATCTATGGGAGCATGAAGGAGTAGATTGGGCAGAGAAAGAGTTGAACCACGATTTAGTTACAGTACAGATCTCAGCCAATCTAATAAGATGCTCTAGAGTTAGTCTGGTCTTTCAGAGTTGTCACCCCTTGAAACGAGATGACCTGGCCTTTGTAATCCTCCCCCGATCATTAACCATTAAGTGGAGGGGCCTGTCCTTAGGCAGGTGTCTCTTTTTGTCAGTGAGCTATCACCTCCTAACACTAAGCCATCAGCTCTGCCATTGTCAGTGGCAGAAGGAATGGTGCCTCCCTCCTGAAGGGGGCTCTGGGCAGCTCACCACAGCACCCACTACAGTGGGGGATCTGTGACCTTGAGGATAAATGTGGTTTTTTTTGTTGTTGTCGTTTTGTTTTTTATTCTTTGTTCTAGAGTATAACCTTCTTCGTATGCCTTAGAGGACTTGGCACATGTCTTTGTACATAGATGACAGGCCCAAATTATAGACTGTGAACACCATTCCTCTTCCGTCCAGAGAAACCAGTTACAAGATGGAGTCTTGCTCTGTTGCTCAGGCTGGAGTACAGTAGTGTGATCTCGGCTCAGTGCAACTCCACCTCCTGGGTTCAAGTGATTCTCCTGCCTCAGCCTCCTGAGTAGCTGGGATTACAGGTGCGTGCCACCATGCTCAGCTAATTTTTGTATTTTTAGTAGAGACAGGGTTTCATCATCTTGGCAAGGCTGATCTCAAACTCCTGACCTCAACTGATCCTCCTTCCTCGGCCTCCCAAAGTGCTGGGATTGCAGGCATGAGCCACCGTGCCTGGGCCAAGGATAAATGTTTATAGCACGAGGTAAAAAAGGTACATTACTAAGGCACTGGGAGTAACTGGGGAATCTGAAGCATATTGTTATGATGAGTCTCTATTTGCTATTCATTTCACTCTGATAAGACTGTCTCAATCCCCTAGTGTTATAAACACTACAAATACTACTATAGCATAAAATGCCCTCCGTAAGATCCAGTAAACAATAACTGAAATATTTAACTGACTCTTTTCAAACCATAAAGGTCAAACACATTTCAAGTTTGGTTTAATTCTATTTTACAATTTTGGTTTTATAACCCAAAGCTATTGTTTTCCAATTCACTGCCTAAATAATTGTGAGATTCTCTCTGTCTCTCTCTTTATTTATTTATTTATGAAATAAGATCTGGCTCTGTTGCCCAAGCTGGAATGCAGTGGCACAGTCATGGCTCACTATAGCCTCAACCTTCTGGGTTCAAGCAATCCTTCTGCACCACCACACTCAACTAATTTTTTTACTTTTATTTTTGTAGAGACAGGGTCCTGCTTTGTTGCCCAGGTTGGTCTTGAACTCCTGGTCTCAAATGATTCTCCTACCTCAACCTCCCAAAATGCTGGGATTACAGGCATGAGCCTGGCCTCAATTTTTTTTTTAAGGTAGACTTTTTTTTTTCCCAGTAGTTTTTGGGGAACAAATGGTGTTTGGTTACGTGGATAAGTTCTTTAAGTGTGATTTCTGAGATTTTGATGTGCCCATCCTCTCTCCTTTTAAAATGATTTCTTTATGATCTGCCTCCTTGGTCTGGCACATTTGTGCCTGTTTCCATCACTACCATCATTGGTTTCTTTCAGATCTTTGCTAAAATGTCATCTCCTCAATGAAGCCTAATTGGATAATCTTAGACTGCCACCCCAACCCGATCCTGGCATGCCCTGTCCCCTTTATTTCTCTCTACAGCATTTATCACCATCTGACCAGCTTGAGATTCTTGAATAATTTTATTTATTGTCTGTTTCCTTCCAGTAACAGACAAGTATGTAAATCTCATGAAGCAGGGGTTGTTTTATTCACTCTGTATTACTAATGCCTAGAAGTGCCTGGCACATAATAGGCACGTAGTCAATATGCGTTGAATGAATGAATGGTACCCGTTGAGGCTTCCACGGTTCTCTTCTGGCCATTTGCAATAGTGACCCAGCTGGAGTAGCAGCTTCAGCTCTCTGCACCTTCAAGGAGTCCCGTTCTGGACCATGGTACATACACATCACTGCAGGGCTGCCCCTCTGTGGCCCTGCCTTGGGCCTGCCACTGTCCTGCTCAGAAGCTCCCATGACTTCTCAGTGCCAACTCAGGCTCTGGGCGGTCTGTGAGGTCTGCTCCAAACCTGGCTTCTCTCTGTTTCCCCCACCTGCTCAAATCCTTCCAGCCCTCCTGGCCCGTGACAGGCTCCCTCCCCTGTGAGTGCCCTTCCTGCCACCTTTTCCCGCCCTCCTCTGAATTCCTCCAGCAGATGAGTGTAAGGGGGCAAGTTAAACATCTTCCAGGGCCTTCTGAGGAATGTGAGGATAAATGGTAAAGCACTTCACAAAGCCTAACGTCTTTAGAGATGACTGTTATTACCAGTATGTATGATAATATTATTGTATCATAAACTTCTCAATTCAGTTATATATGTCTGGAAGGTTGGAGCTAAAGCATCAAGCCAGATTCTCCAGTTTACCAGTAATAAAGCTGATCTTGTGACTCTGGTCACAGTGGTGTGCTGGAGTCAGCTGATGCCAGCTCACAAGAACCCGTGGTCAAATGTTCTGGAACTTTGCGAGCCGGCTGCTAAACATTCACATGCACCCCACTGCCAATAGACCCATGCTTGTTTCGCACTCAGTTCATAAGCCCCAGGAGAGAAAGATGTGTTTAACTGCTTACCTTAGAGACATTATCAGTCAAGAACAAGAATTAAAAGGATGTGGTGAGAGAAGTGAAGGAGCAGTTTGGGGAGTGATGATGAGTAGTTCTGTTTTAGGAATTTTGAATAATATTTTTCAGTGGAATGTAAATGGGTCTGGTGCTCAAGAGAGAGAAATGGGCTAGAGATAAAGATTTGGAAGTTATGGGATATTGGCAGGACTAGAGGATTTTACCCCCAGATACCCAGGAGCCATGGCCCCAACCACTAATCCACAGCACAAGGTCTGTCATCTCGCCCAGGCTCTGTTCTCATTCTCTGCAGTGGCCCCAAGTCACATCTTATTATAATTGTCTCCTGATTGCTTCCCTTCTTTCTCCCTCACCAATTCACCCCATTCATCATTGCCTGATTAATTTCCCTAAGGCACCATTTTGGTCACCTTCAGTGTTTGCTTAAACACCTTCGACAGCTCCTAACTCTTTGCAAATAAAATCCCAACTCTCCTATTCAAATTTGTCCTTGAAGCAAATCCCTGTACTTTCTCCCCTCCATGCCTGATATTCATGCTGTCACCCATAATTTTGTATACAGCTAAGTTTAATAAACATTTTGGAATAAAGACTAGAAGTCACAAATAAGCTGCTGTTGTACATCAATTCCGTTGTTCTAACTACCACTTCTTACCTTGTAGATGAAGGTGAACCCCTGTTATAACTAAAATTTCTTGTTCTTGTTAGGCACCCAACATGTATAGCTACCAAATGCTTCTTAATGGCAAGAAACAAATTTTCCAAGGTTTATTTTTCATTCAAGACACTCTACACATGTTCCTGGCAAGGCAGTTCTAAGCTCCAGAAGACACTTGCTGCCAAGAACCAAACACAGCTGTTCAGGCAACAGAGGAAGCTGGTGCTCGGTGAAAAACCAAACCAAAACAAAACCCTGCCCGCACATTTGAGGATGGCACAGGTCCCAGATCTACACCTTGAAATGAATAGATGATACAAGATATTTGATATAAAAGAAAATCAAAGTGCCGGAAACAGAAGTTTTCTCTCTCAAACTGACTTCCTCCACTGTGCACAGAGAATAACAACAGGACTCCTAAGGATAAAAATAATGTTTGCTGATGGGGAGAGGACTGCTTCTCCACTGAACCATAGAAAACCTAAAATCCTCCCCATTTTTCCTTGCCCCATACACTTGTACTCAATAAAGATCTGTAAGAACGATCATGTGGAGACTAAATATTACCCAAAATGGAAAAAACTTAAAAACAATCCCGAACTAAGAGGAGCAGCGGCTACCTGGCAGCATCAGCACGGAGGCCAGTGAGCTGCTGTGTTCTTTGTTTCCTTATAGCCATCATCACCTGAACAGGCAGGAGCATTGGTCACATCTGCCAGCATCATGGTGTTGGCAGCGTGGAGGGGAGGACAGAACAGTGGCCCAGCTCCCATGTGGACCAGGCAGGCAGTTGTCATGCTATCTTATTCATCACTTATAATGTGAAGAAGTTGGCACTATGACTGCTATTTTACATGTTGGAAGCTGTGATCCCCCCACAGGGTGAGGGAATGGCTCAAGCTCATACATCTGGCAAGTAGCAGGAGGTTCAGGCTTGTGTAGCTCCTTAGGCACCAATACTTCCAGTTGCATTCAGAAGGGTGCTATAGGTGTTCTACAAAACAAACAAACAAAAGGTAAGCACGTTGAGAATACAATGGGTGAATACAGTTTATTACAAACCTTTAATGTTCTAACACACATTGTATAGAGTTTCTCTGGTTTCCCTACACTTAATTCACTACAGAATTTTTGTTTTGCCTGGAACACTTCATGGGACCAGTGTTCCCATGAATCATTGCAGGACACCCCTCTGGTCTCATTAGAGTCCTAGGTCTGTTTTATTTTTTTGTCTTGTTTGATTTTCTTTTTTGAGACAGAGTCTCACTCTGTTACCCAAGCTGGAGTTCAGTGGCATGAACAGGGCTCTCCACAGCCTCGACCTACTGGGCTCAAGTGATCCTCCTGTGTCAGCTGTTCCTAAGCGGGCCTGGCACCACTTTTGGAAGAGTCTAGGGAAAGCAAAAGGCCATTGGGAAGGACTGTGACAGGGTTACCTACAAAGTACATGGGAACACAGGGAAGGGAAGGGGGAACAAGGAGAAACCTGGGCTATTACAATAGCAATGGACAGTTGTGGGAACTTGCATGCCAGTGCTCTTTGAAGTGCTTTAGTCCTCATAGGCACCTGTAAGATAGAAATCATTCTAACCTCCATTGCAGAAATAAGGGAAATGAAGCACAGAAAGGTTTGGTAACTTGTCCAAGGTCACACCGCTCATAAATGTCTGGGTTTTGATTTCAGGTCGTCTGGTTCCTTAACACCTATATTCTACTTGCTCATATTGAAGGGACATTTAATTGGGAATGTTTAAGACGGAGAAAGGTGGTCATGGCAGAAGATTTATATCACAGTTGCCCAAACAGTTGATAACAATATCAACAGCCAGGTGCAGTGGCTCATGTCTGTAATCCTAGCACTTTGAGAGGCCAAGGCAGGTGGATCACCTGAGGTCGAGAGTTCGAGACCAGACTGGCCAACATGGAGTAACCCCGTCTCTACTAAAAATACAAAAATTAGTCAGGTGTGGTGGCATGGACCTGTAATCCCAGCAACTCAGGAGGCTGAGGCAGGAGAATCACTTGAACCCAGGGGGTGGAGGTTGCAGTGAGCGAAGATCATGCCACTTCAGCCTGGGTGAAAGAGTGAGACTCCATCTCAAAAATAAATAAATAAATAAATTAATTAATTAACAAAATCAACTACATTTGAATTTGAATTTGTTCTTCAAACACTTACTAGTCAGCCTACCTTACCAGGTACTGTACTATGGTGTTAGGGATTCAGCTGTGAATACAGCAAGACTTATAGTCCAGGGTAGGGTATACACAAGGGATTAAATCATTACAACATAGGATGGCACATGCTTGCATGGACAGAGAGGCACAGAAGACTGTGGAATCAGGAAAGGCACCTGACTCACACTTAGGTTAGCCCTTTGATGCTGTATTAAGGATTTTTCACTCTAGATGCTGCTCAAAGGAGGAATGGATGGTATGGAGATGTTTCAGAAGGACCACACCTTCTTGTCCACAGATCCACACTAATAGCTTGGAATTGTAGAAAGGCCCCAGAATGGCCCGACCACTGTACACTGTGGTCCTCCTTTTGAAGGTTCTTCTCCAGGAAGTGCAGGGCTCTGGGGCCTCCCTGTTCTCTGTCCCAGGCTTTGTGCAGATGTAGTAACAACCCTTTAACTGGGAGTCTCCACAACCATCAACCAGCACATCATGTAATCCTGGGTGTGGCAAGAGTAGGAATACTTCCTTCCAAGTCCCATGTGCTCCCTTGCATTTCCAAGCCCTGCTGCAGTTAGGTGGGACTGCGTGACTAGTTCTGGCCTATGGGCTATGACCAGCAAGAATGTCTATCATTTCTGAGACAAAGCTTTTAATTGCTGATGCAAGACATCCTCATCTCAGTGCTCTCCCCCCTGCCATGGTGACTGAGATGGGCTCATAGCTCAGGTGGTACAGGTACACAAATGTGAAACCTCCATCAGTCTGAGTCTTGAATGGAGCAGAATTCTCCACCAAGTAGCATAAGCAAATAAACTTTTCTTAAGACACTGAGATTTGGAGATTACTGACCAATCTAGTAGATCAAGGAGAGTGCTCAACGTCTGATGCAAAGAGCTTCGGAAAATTGTTGTATAGTAAGAAGAAATCAATTCCTGCTATTGGCAGCAATGCCAAAGAGGATAAGGGAACTCTGTATAGTGTTTTGTTATTTTCGAGGCACTTCATGAGCACAATTTAACTGAGTTCCTGAAAAGGCAATGAGACATCTGTGTTCTCAGACCTTATTTCACACCTCCCTTCACCACAGGGGATTGGTTTCACTACGTTAATGGTGGCTGAAAAAGCAAAAAGAGGACATTGAGGTAACTCAGAGAAAGAAACTGCAAGAAGCACACTACACCACTAGGCTGGAGCAACAAAGGGATGGAAGCGGGATTGCTGAAAACTGGAAGTTTGGAGCAGGGCTCCCATGGAGCTGGAACACAGATCTTTAACAAGGAAATGCTGCTTGTCGCCCTGGTGCCATAGAAGTTCACAGGGAAACCTCTGCCGAGCTGGGACTCAGACCTTTGAGGAGATGTCGCTTAGCTCGTATTGATACCTCTGAAGGGTACAGTAAGGCTGGGTCTGGTTGTGCAGAAAAGACAAAAAGAAAAAGAAAAAAGCTAAAGACTGGAACCAACCACTGCTGTCTGAGTAGAGAACCATTACTGCGAAGACCCTGACAGTAGCAGCAAGCAAACAAAAAAGGTCAACTCTTTCCTCTTATCCAGACTTTTGGTCTCCCTCTGGTATCGCCATTGGCAGAGCCTGACATAAAGTCAGCTGGCAAATGAGAAAGAGAATTTGCTAAGTCCTGGCCTCAACCTCATGGAATCCACCACAAAAAAAGGTAGATTTGCAGCCAAGAGATGATAGCCTGATAACCAGACAGGCATCAGTACATTTGAAATTTTTGTTGGTAATCTATTCAATACCAGTGACCCAAAGCAAATTAAATATGACATTGGATGATTTCATAGTTTTACAAAACATATATATCTGATTTCAGATTGAACTGGAATGTCTCTGAAGACAAAACATAAATGACTATGAACTGACATTTATTGAAAGTGCTACCTTTGTGTCATGCACTCTGCCCAGCAGGTTATGTGGGCTATCTCAGTCCTCATTTTACAGACGAGGTAAAGCTGAGGCTTAAAGAAGTTAGGCAACTTGTTTTGAAGCTTCAAAGCAATAGAGACAGAATTTTTATGGGCAGCCTGACGAAGCCTGAACTATTAGCCACATCTCAGTACTACCTCCCCATTCTCTTTACTGCTTAGGTGGCGCGCCTTTACCATTAGGTGGCTATACCTTGGGAATGAACACAACAATCCCAGATTCTTGCTAGAATGGTTTACATACTCCCTGCTGCAGCACCATTTGGCAGCTACGACTGCATTCTAACATGAAACATTCAGCTCTTCAGTAACCAAACACCTAATAGTGAGGGTCAAAATGGACTCTCATCTCCCAGTTGATCTCTAGCAAAGAGTCATAGCATCTGGGAATTTCAGAGCTACATTATAGGCCCTTACCAGATGTCTGAATACAGCTCAATAAACAGTTATCCAGCACCTGTTTGAATACTTTTCATGACATGTAACATACCACTGTATAAAGCTGCTCTCTGTATATTTTTAGACAGCTGAGTTACTAAACAGTCCTTACTTGAGGAGAACTGGAATCTATTACTCTACAATTTCCACCTGAAGATTTCTGATTTTGCTTTCTTGAGCAACACAGAGTGCTTTGCCGATGACTTAAGGCAGCTGTCACGTCACTCTTCCCCTAGTAGGGTTGTGAGGTGCTCATGTGCTTTTGGAGATAGCAAAAGTCTCAAATAATATGGCACAGACAGCCAGGCATGGTGGCTCACACCTGTAATCCCGGCACTTTGGGAGGCCAAGGTGGGATGATCACCTGAGGTCAGGAGTTCGAGACCAGCCTGACCAACATGGTGAAACCTCATCTCTACTAAAAATACAAAAATTAGCCAGGCATGGTGGCATGCACCTGTAATCCCAGCTATTCAGGAGACTGAAGTAGGAGGATTGCTTGAACCCAGGAGGCGAAGGTTGCAGTGAGCCGAGATTGTGCCACTGCACTTTAGCCTGGGCAACAAGAGTGAAACTCCATCTCAAAAAAAAAAGAGGGACAAAGGGTGAGCAGAGCTCAGATTAGTTATTGGAGAAGACAAGTACAGAGGAAGGCTCCTTGGTGGTTAAGAGTGTGTCTTTTAAAATCAGACAGATCTGAGTCCAAATCCTAGCTCAATCATTTCTCAGTTGTGACAATTCAGTAGCTCTGTGACCTTGGGTAAATTGTTTAGCCAAATGAGAAAGGTAGGACCACCTGACTGTGGTATTGTGAGGATCCGGTCAGCTAAGACTGGTAGGTGCTTACCTTGGCCATGTAGCAGATGCTCAGGAAATGAGATCTATAGAGTGTATTAATGAAAGACAAATTTAATTTTGCACATAAAGTTACGAAATGTCTCCTTATGGCAGTGATTCTCATCTAAAAGTCATACCATCCCACTGAAGAAGACCTATGTTAGGGTTTATAACAGACTACTCTCTGGACAAACTTAATCCACTTAAAAAAACTAATAAATGTATACAGCATTTGGAATCCAAAGAACTGAATTCAGGATCTGGTTTGGCCCCTTATTCTGTGATCTTGAATAACTGAGCCTTGGTTCTCTTGTTTATAAAATGTACCTATGTAAGTGAACAGGTGGTAAATGCCCACCATGAAATACTATGGAGCAGTTAGAAGCAACAGAGCAATTAGAACACAGACCTGGAAAACATAGTTCCAAGTGAAATAAAAAGGTGATTGGCAGAATGAGAAATGTAACAATGTCATTTATGTAAAATCAAAACAACCACAAGCAGAATATAACACCCATGCAAATTACAGACATCTAGTACAGTGTCATGATTGTCTACAAAAGGAGGAGAATGCAAGTGAGTTGGGAGGTTTAAAAGGGATCAATAAATAAAGACCACAGAGGGGCCTCAGTACATTTAGAAACAAATAACATGCAAACGATGCTTCCCTGCCTTCCTCACAAGGTTACTCTGAGGAGCTAATGAGATTGTGCTTATGAAAACAAAGGTTAATTGACTGTCTTCATTATGATCTCCATATTGGACAAATAAACTGAACAGAGATAAAAATTCCCCATCATACTTTGGCAGGAAGCTGTTGCCAGGGCAGCACCCGTGAAGCCCTGCCCTGGCTTCAGAGTCTGCTGGTGAGATGACATCAAAACCCTTCATGTAGGAGGGTGGCAGTCTCCCTCCCTTCTGGAGACACCACCTGATGGGCCAGCCAGAGGCAGCAGCAGCCTCTTCCCATGGATCCACCACAAACATCCCACTTGAGCCCTCGGAAGAAGAGACCGCGGCAGACGGGTGCCTTGATGGCCTCCTCTCCTCAAGACATCAAATTTCAAGATTTGGTCGTCTTCATTTTGGAGAAGAAAATGGGAACCACCCGCAGAACGTTCCTCATGGAGCTGGCCCGCAGGAAAGGGTTCAGGGTTGAAAATGAGCTCAGGTAGGACAGCGTCGATCTCGCTTTGTAAATAAGCAGGGGCTTTGTGAACAGCTTCTTGGGAACCCAAGGAACCTGTTTTTTCTTCCACATGTGGAAGAGGCGATCTTCCCACTGGGAGAATAGCAGATTTGAAATCAAAGAACAACTAGTTAAGGAAAACGAGATAAGTGGGGACTGAATACAATTATATTGAAACTAGTTGACACCAAAAAATGAGATAAATTTTTTATATTTTGCTCTTCACTCCTATGCGATGCGTTATTTAGGGATGATAAGCAGAACACTAATTGGTAAATGGAATGCTGAACTACTCAATTTTATTCTTGACCAAATTGAACAAAGTATCACTGAGTTCAATAAAAAAAGTTTTGGCTACTTTGATGCAGAAAGCATGATTTGGTTGCTTGGCTCTTACCTACACATCTGGGCGTGCTAAGGCAACTAGCATCTGTGGTGGGCTAGGATGACTAACCAGCTTACCACAGGCACCCAGATGTGGCCTTGATCATGTTTTTCCAAAGAGCAGTCCTAGTGGGGTTCTTAGAAAGAGAGATGCTGGGTAAAGATGTATTCACTGTTAAGACAGCTCTGTCCAGGGGTGACAGACACCACACTGAGTTAGATGTAATCAGAACCCAGGCAAGGAGGTAATGGAAGCGTTTGGACCACCTAGATTGGTTCACTCACTAATCCACTCACTTTGAACAGCAATTATTCTTATTGTTTTTCTAACTGCTGTATAAGCTTTTCACTGGTCTCAAATAGATGAAGAGAAAACAAAACAAAATCCAGAAACAAATGGTATTAGAACCTTTACATAAGTGATGGTTCTGGATTAAATCGTTAAGGGGCTTGCAATGAAGGAATAATGGTTTATGCAATTGACTGCTTTGACTGTGCAGGGAATAAATTGACCACAAATTTTCAGAAAAACTATAAAAATTTTATGTGAAAAAACATTTTGATTGTAAAAATAGTCTTTGATATTTGAAAATAAAACTGACAACCATGTCATGCAGAAGAAATGTCAGCTTCCAAGTGTTGAGGAGACATATTTCAAAAGTCAATTTTTAGATATGTTCACGTTCACAACACCATGATTCATATGACATTGACTTTTCATTCATTTTTTGCTAAAATGCCCCATTCAGAAATTCCTGAGTTTCCCATGGCCTTTCTTCCACCTGATTTCTCTCTTTGCAAGGTCTCCTTTTCTCTCTTGCTGCCTCTTTTTAAACTCCTACAGCCACTGTGAATCTCATTTTCTAACATCCGTTCCAAGAAAATCCTACATTTCATCTAACTGTTAAGCCTGCCTAATCTTACAGACTTACATAGAAGGTTAGAGTTGGAGAAGACAGGAAGATTATATAGGTAAAGAAGCCAAAAAAAAAGATTTCCTTTTTTTTTTTTTTTTTTTTGAGATGGAGTCTCTCTCTGTTGCCCAGGCTGGAGTGTAGTGGCACAATCTCGGCTCACTGCAACCTCCGCCTCCCAGGTGCAAGTAATTCTTCTGCCTCAGCCTCCCGAGTAGCTGGGACTACAGGCACGTGCCACCATACCTGGCTAATTTTTGTGTTTTTAGTAGAGGCGGGGTTTCACTATGTTGACCCGGATGGTCTCTATCTCCTGACTTCATGATCTGCCCGCCTTGGCCTCCCAAAGTGCTGGGATTACAGGCATGAGCCACCATGTCTGGCCACAAATAGATTTTTTAAAAAAGAAATTAAAAGCCTTCGCAAATGTGGAACTGCTTTTCATGGTAAAGAAATCTGGCAAGGGTTAGGCAGGAAGGAAAGAGCCAGAAGTGCCACTTACTGGAAAGCTCTCCATTGAAACGTCCAAGCTTCCAGCAAGAATCCACTGATTTATTATAGGCACGGCAATGAATACATACATGGCATCTGAGGCAGGCACTCAGGAAGATGATGGGAGGTAAGTTTCTTCTGTTGGCAGGACAGCTGAAGAGGCAGCTACATGCCCCAGAGGCCTGCTGCCAGAGACCAAGCCCAGCTGCTCAGGAGGCAGAGGAAGCTAACTGGTGTATGGTGAGCAAACTGCTGCTGTGCATGTGATGATGGCAAAGTTCCCAGGCTGGTAGCCCAGAAGACACATTAAATACAAATGTGCTCTATGGCGCAAAAATAAACCACAGGAAGTAGAAGTTCTAGGTCTCAAACGGAATTTCTGTACATAGATATATAGACTTTAATTGGATAGAAAAATAAAAATTATTATAGGGTAAAAATCTCTAGATAAGAAATTTAGAAACCTCAAATCCTGGCTCTGAGCCTCCCCAGCCCTGGGGTATGGGGCATGGTCCCCTCTCTCCCCATTGATCTTAGTATCCTGATAAATGGCCTGTCTGATGTGATCACCAAATAAGATAATGCATGTCAATGTGCTTTGATAAACTAAAACAGTTAGACAGATGTAAAGTGTCATTATTTTCTTGTGAATTGCTGGATCCATTGACCTTTACAGCAAAACCCTAAGGAAAGGGCTCTCCCTCCACAATATGAACTAGGTCAAATGATATAAACAAATAGAACAAAGACAGGAAGGAAACCCATCAACATGTTATAAGTGGTTTTTTGGGGGTGGGGGTTAGTACGGAGAGATTATGGCTGTTTTTATTTTCTGTGTTTTCCGATATATTTATTTATTTTTTTGATACGGAGTCTCGCTCTGTCCCAGGCTGGAGTACAGTGGCGCGATCTCAGCTCACTGTAACCTCCGCCTCCCAAGGTTCAAGCAATTCTCCTGCCTAAGCCTCCCAAACAGCTGGGACTACAGGCATGCGTCACTATGCCCAGATAATTTTTTTTATATTTAATAGAGATGGAGTTTCACCATGTTGGCCAGGATGGTCTCGGTCTCTTGACCTCGTGATCCTCCCACCTTGGCCTCCCGAAATGCTGGGATTACAGGAGCACCGTGCCTGGCCTCTAATATATTTTTTACAATAAGCATATATATATATGCATATATATATATATGTTCACATATACATATATATAAACATATGTATATATAAGTGTATATATATACACATATATATATATTTTTGAGACAGGGTCTTGTTCTGTCACCCAGGCTGGAGTGCAGTGGTGCCATCTCGGCTCACTGCAACCTCCATCTCCCAGGCTCAAGGGATCCTCCCACCACAGCCTCCCAAGTAGCTGGGACTACAGACGCAGGCCACTGTGCCCGGCTAATTTTTGTAGAGATGGGGTTCCGCCAGGTTGCCCAGGCTAGT
Organism: Mandrillus leucophaeus; assembly: GCF_000951045.1. Taxonomy (NCBI): domain Eukaryota; kingdom Metazoa; phylum Chordata; class Mammalia; order Primates; family Cercopithecidae; genus Mandrillus; species Mandrillus leucophaeus. Next base: position 1,478,110 of record NW_012099987.1, read on the forward strand.
CTCGGACTCCTGGCTCAAGTGATCCTCTTGCCTTAGCCTCCCAAAGGATTACAGGTGTGAGCCACCATGCCCAGGCTACAATAAGCATGTATTTTAAAAATAAAAATAACAAAGAAAGCTGTTTTTTCAGCTGATAGGCAACAATTTCATTGCTCCTAACACATTTTTTTTTTGCTGCCGGGAGGATTAAATTAGAGGAAAAACCTGATTCCTGCTTTACCTGGGCCTGAACACACAAATCAGAAATGGTGTACCTCAAAGTGTTGCACTGTCTGGAGCTATTTCATTCTCCAACATGCATGCAACATATTTGGTTGGGGTTTCGCTAACATTTATGCTATATTGCAAAATACGTGCCATTCAGTGTGCCATAGGAAGCTGGTTTTAAAACGTAGATCAGGGAAAGTATTAAAACTCTTGAGATATTTTTGCATATTTATTAAAAGAATATTGAATTTTATTCCATGGCTAACTTCCTAAATTTTAGAGCAACTTGTCACCCTGGTCAAGCTGGAGAAGGATCAGAACCTACTACTTGTCACTTTATTTCATCCTGGGTTCCAATACATGGAGCTATTTTAAAATTTCATTCTGTCACCAATCCTCCTCCATAAACACATTAGTTAAGCTCTCTGTGTCTTGACCCAAATCATTGGTGTTGAGGAAGAAAATGCACGGCCAGGAAGGTTGGTTCTCCATCTTTGCATCTACCTAGCAGTTTAACACTTGCTAAGTTCCATTATTCAAGCAGCTTGACACCCACCAGAAGATACTGTCATCCTTCGTAGACTTCCATAGTTTATCTACAAGGGCGCCACTGGAAGGTATTGTCTTCAATGAAAGCAAGATGCAGCATCATGTCATCACCAATAAAGGGCTTTGTTAGTGCCCACTCTGTGCAGTATTTGTCAGGTTGTGGAGACACAAAATAGTGGAAGGCATGAGTCCTGCAAACAAGCAGCTTACAGTCAGACAGGAAAGTCAGGAATTGTACTTTTGTCGCCACCTGGAATTAGAAAAGTAGCATAGCATATTCCAAGTTTGAACAAGTTTTCTTTAGGAAAAAAAAACTAGCATTTGCCTACTCATTTTTTTACTTTTAGTCTTCTAGTATTATTTTGGTCTAGTTTTATCTAAACTGGCTGCTTGCGCTTTCCATCCAGACACTATATAATGTTTGACGTGTGGATTCTGTCTCACTCATTATCCCAAAACCATTGCCTCTAAAAGTCCCTATCAATCTCATGGTAGTAAAATGCATGATTTTTTTTCCACCTCAATGTTGGTAAAGACTCTCTCCTTGACCAAACTGTAGCACAGCTTCTAGCAGTTATCCATGTCCCCAGGATGGCCCCCTTTAAAATGCCTGCCTGAGAAAGTTCATCACTGCCAGGACAATGTCCTGTTTATTGCAGTCAAACCCTGGCAATAGGCAGCTGGCCCAGTGAACCCTCTCTTAAAGCAGTTACTTAGAAAGTTGCCATGATAAATCCTTTCTCTGTCCCTTTGAGATGTAAATCTTCTAACCATCCAGAACTGTCTTCCAAGGATCTGAGAAAAGCAACCCTTCAAAGAGACAACTCCGACTTTCAGATCCTGTGGGAGGGTGAGGGCCTAACTTCAGAGGACCATGCTCTAATTTACACCACAAAAGTTAGCTTCTCCTCCAGATAAGCTCCAATGAACAAACCCAGATAGCCTAGTCACAGGGACCAACACCCCTACTACCCCTCAGGGCTTTCCACTAGCAGCACACCCCAGTTTTTTAAAAGTCTCATGCCTTTTGTTCCCATAAAGTTGAATTCACTTCACACTGGAGCCTCTTTCCTATTGCCATCATTATAACTGAACAAAACCATCCTTCCCACTTTAACTAGTATCCAGCTTTGTTTATCTTTAACAATGTTCTATTCTACACTTCAAATTTATGGTGTCTGAAATCAAAATATTCAAAGTCATTGTTTGCAAAATAAACAGAACACCAGTTGAAAGAGGTCAGTTACCTGCTTTAGAAAATAAAAGTTGAACTGGCCACTCTCCAGGCCTCTTCCAGGTCCAGAATCCAAACACAGCTTACCTGGTTTTCTTTACAGATTTTCTCGCTCTTTCCCCACTACCTTGAGTGCCTTCTCCCTTTACCTCTCTGCCTCCAAGACCTTAGACTCCTGAAAGCCCCCAGAGAGAAGTCTTCCTGTCATGCGTGTCCGTGCAAAGACACCACTAACAGGCTTTGTGTGAGCAACAAGGGTGTTTATTTCACCAGGGTGCAAGCCGGCTGAGTCCGAAAAAGGAGTCAGCAAAGGGTGGTAAGATTATCATTAGTTCTTATAGGTTTGGGATAGGCGGTGGGGTTAGGAGCAATTTTTTGTGGGCAGAGCGTAGATCTTCTTACAAAGTACATTCTCGAGGGTGGGGAGAATATTACAAAGTACCTTCTTAATGGTGGGGGAGAATATTAAAAAGTATCTTCTTAAGGGTGGGGAGGGTGTGTTGTCACAAAGTCAATTGATCAGTTAGGGTAGGGCGGGAACAAATCACAATGGTGGAATGTCATCGGTTGAGGCTATTTTCACTTCTTTGGTGGATCTTCAGTTGCCTCAGGCCATCTGGATGTATACATGCAGGTCACAGGGAATATGATGGCTTAGCTTGGGCTCAAGGCCTGACACTTCCTCCCTAGAGTGCTGGTGGGAGTCACTGCCTAGGGTGGGCTGCCAGTTTTCCCTTTTGATGAGCAAAAGCTCTTAATCTCATCCAATTACCCCTCTCTGACTCCATGAGGCCACGTGTAGACTTCATCTACAGACTTAGACAATTTTCTTTCACATAGGAGGCCTCAAGAAATATTTGCTCAGAGAATGATTTATCTGGTGAATATAAAACCAGCCCAAGGAACTTGTGTTTACCAAGAGTAATTTTTGTAATGAAATTTTTTTTCTGCAATGCATGAGTATTACTTTTGTAATCAGCAACATAATAAATATTTTATTTTTATAAGTTCAAGAGCATGAACATGGGAGGTAAACTTTAGTCTTGCTCCAGTCCAAATTACTTTGTATTTCAAAATTTGCGGCTTTAAATTAATAAAAATTTTCTTAATCCCATTTAAGGTGGACCAAAAAAAATCGAGGCAAGATCGTCTCAGTCATAAGTACAGCAGGACTGGAAACAGAATCTTGTCCTTTGTGGTGCTAGTAAGAGTTTGCCATAAAACCAAACATAACTGCCTGATCTTTCTGTTCCAAGGATCCTGAAACAGATTAGTTGCTAAGTGAAATTGGTAGAAGGGTTTTTAAACTGTAAACAGTTCAGTTTAACTGTAAATGACTATTTAAGTCATTGTTTACAAAGTAAGTCCTACTTTGGGAAGAATCAGGAATGACCTCTCCCTGGAAAGAAAACAGCAGGTGACCATCCATGAGGATCCAGAAAGTCAGACAGAGGGTGGGAAGGAGTCTATGCCTAGGCAAACAAAAATAGCTGCCGCTTTCCTCATGGAGGATTATTCTAATTATACTTCGTGAAAGGCAGGACCAACTAGGAAAAGAAAGACAGGGAGAACAGAAAAATGGTTACCTGAGGAAAAAAATGCACAACTGAAGTCTGTGAGTCAATTCCATAACCCAGGGCTTTCAGACATCTGAGTGCCACAGTCACGATTCTTGTAATATCTTTCACCACATCTATTATTATAATATATACGTAATCTGTTTCTTTTCTTTGTTTTTTTTTGTTGGGGGGGAGACAGTGCCTTGCTCTGTCACTCAGGCTGGAGTGCAATGGCGCGATCTCAGCCCACTACAACCTCCACCTCCTGGGTTCAAGCGATTCTCGTGCCTCAGCCTCCCGAGTAGCTAGGATTACAGGCGCGTGCCACCACACCCAGTTAATTTTTGTATTTTTAGTAAGTACAGGGTTTCACCATGTTAGCCAGGTTGGTCTTGAACTCTTGACCTCAAGTGATCCACCCAGTTGGGCCTCCCAGAGTGCTAGGATTACAGGCATAAGCCACCACGCCTGGCCAGTGTGTTTCTTTTAATTGTTCCTAAACTGACTCATTTAAAATAAAATTAGCCTTTTTCTAAGGAATAATATCTATAAAAACTATGATCCGAGATGCATAATTTAAAATATAGATATAAATGAACACATAGGCCTTTTAAATATTCAGTTGTGTACCTCCTAAAATTATGTCATGTCTCTGCAGAGAAACGAGTACCATGTTGGAAAACATTGCTGTCATTGAGGCCAAAGGCTCAAGTGGGAATCAAATCTAGGCTCTGGCAGTTCAATAGAAAAGATCTTTCTCTACAGTGGTGTTTCTCAAAGTGGAGTTGTGGGCTGGTTTTAAAACATAGGTCCTCCCGTGGAGAGAGAGGGGCGATTTCCCTGTCCTTTGCATCTGAGAGGGCTGGTGACTGATTCAAAGTAAGGTACAGTGGAAGTGACACTGCGTGACTTTCTCTGGAACACAAGCTCTGGGACCCCAGAGCCTCATATAAGACATTGGAGCCTCGTCTTAGACCGCATAAAGTTGCTTGGATCCCCAGTCCCTAGTTGCACTGAGCCCAGCTTTCCAGCCATCCTCACCAAGGTTGCAGAATGTAGAACCACAGGGAACATCAGCATCTCAGCAGAACAATACAGGACAGAGGGTTCACCCAGCCAAGCCTGCCTGAAGTCCTGACCCACAAAATTGTGAGATATAATAAAATAGTTGCCTTTTTAAGCCATTATATTTTGGGATCATTGGTTATGCAACAGTAGATAACGAAAACAGACTGACTCTATCAGAATCACCAACGGAGCTTGTCAAAATACATATTCCTGGGCCCCAGGTGCAATTCCCCAGGGATTCTGAAGTCTGGTAATGGGACCCAGTAACCTCAATTTTAACCTAGCTTCCTGGATGTCTCTGGTAGACACTAGAGTTTGAGAGACATTCCTTTAGAGCTATTAATTCATTCATTCATCTATCTAGTCTACCATCATCTTTTTACCATTACTACAAATCTGGCCATGTGCTGGGCTCCAGGGATAACCCAGAGACCATGCCACTCTCTCTGCCCTCAGGAACACCAAGGACCAAGCTGGGCACCTGACAGTCAAGCACTAGTTGAAGGAGGAGACCCTGAATCTTCTTCCCTATAGGAGGCTGAGGGACCAATCCCAGTTCCCTCAGAACTGCTATAATTGGTTCAAGACCTCCCAAACTCAGTCCAATGCATTAACAATTGGTCATGGCCAAGAAATTAGGAGAAGATGGAATTCACTGATATTTCAGGAATAGCCGTCTCAGCAGAACCTTGGGATCTCTGAGGTTGAGGTTGGCTACCTGATGGTTTCTGTCACCTTTTATTATAAGAAGGAAGCCAGGGTCTCTATGGGCAAGGTAGAAACAACTTCAGCCCCAATCACAGATTTATTTGTCCTTGAAAATGACATTCATGTATATTTTCCCCCAAGTAGAAAAGTGACCATAGATAGTTCATTACAGAAAATGAGAAAATACAGAAAAGCATTTCAAACAAGCAAACAAAGCCCCCCTCAGGCATCTAACCACAGTCTAGCAGAACGTTAAGAGGCTGCTTGAGTCAGGCACACCTGGGTTTGAACCCCAGCTAAATGTAAGCGACCCCAGGCTTGGTTTTCTCCTCTGTGACTATATTGCCTACTGTGCAAGGCTGTTGTGAGGATTAAGTAGGAATATCTGCACGTGTGTATGTCGTTACCATTATCTTTGCTAATAGTCAGGGGAGTCTTTCTTTCTAGTCTGATTCCCTTTATATGCCAGTATTTATTGTTGGTTACTTAATAGTGCCTTGAGCCCCCTCCCCTCTGTACCCCCCAGCATTCTAATGTCCCCATCAGAGGCAGGGCTGTGTCCAAAGGAATCCTAGGTGAAGAGATGGTGGCAATGGACTAGGGGGGTAGGAGTGGATGATGAGAGGCCAGAATTTGGACGATGAGTCCAGGGCTCCCCCTTGGCTCATCCAACTCCCTCGGAGGTTTAGGGAAAACCCAGAGCCCAGAGAGCCTGACAGCTTCCCTGTGGCTGCTCCGTCTTGATGTGTGGCTATGGCAGCTGTTCTTTCAGATTTTCTGGGGCAGTGCTACATGTCCTGTAGTCTAGTTTAGTCCATATAATATTGTACATAAAATAGCAAAACATAAATTCTATGTGGCAGCAGCAAGGCAATACATTTACTGGTGTTATATAGGAGGTGCTATTCCATCTGTATTTCTGCCCTTGGGAGGAAATCAGTTTTCTTATTATTATGATACCCATCCAGATGTTGTGCCTCTGCAACAGGAGGAAGTGAGCAGCTCCCTCCTTTTCCAAATAACACAAAGCAATGGACGGCCAAACGCACAGACTTTGATGAGAACAGCTATAAGATCGAATCCCTGCTCCACCAACTAATTATTCACTGGGAGAAATTTTTAACGTCTCCAAGTTCATCTCTTCCCA
>NW_012099987.1:1485188-1532874 GCF_000951045.1 Mandrillus leucophaeus
ATAATAATGTTTTCCTCCAAAGGGCAGAAATATAGATGGAATAACAATTCCTATTAATCCTTGATCCAAAGAATCCTTCAGGAATTTTATTATACATAAATTTTGAAACAATGTGGATCTAGAATAGGGAAACAGTTATCCAGCTTCCTTTAATTCTTGTACAGCGTTGCTTTGCCACGACTTATTTCTGCTTGGGCCTGCTGCACATCCTGCCGTCCAGATGGTCTCAGCTCTGACCCCAGCCCCCACATCTCTCTGAGCACCAACCTCAGATCCCAACTGTCAACCAGATATTTTAATTTGGATCTCCTGCTGTCCTTCAAATGCAGCATGCCTGAAATAAACCTCAATTCCACTGCTCCACCCCTTCCCCCAAAGAGACGCAACTTCCTAAATCTCGATTTCTACCAAAAGTGCCATTACTTTACTGTGATGAATATGCTGGAGTACTATTTGACTCCCTCCCCGACTTCATCTTTCATAGGTAAGCTGATGCAGATGTCCACCATATTTCTCCTCTGCCTCCCTGTGCCAGACTGGGTTAAAATCATCTCACACTTACACTATCGTTTCATCTTCCTAAGTAGCTCCCCAACCCTCCCTACCCCATTATGCTCCCCTCCAAATCACTGTTATGTACCAGACTCATCTTTTAAAATAACACTGTAGTGCCATCAATGTTCTGCTCACAAAAGCCTTCACTGACTCCACAACCCCAGAAAATAAGATCAAAGCTCAACAGGCTTCTAAGACCCTCTAGAACGTAGTTGTCCCTACCAATTCAGCTGCATCTACAATTACTTCCCAATATAAACTCTCCACTCCAACCCAGGCCATTCTCCTCCCTGTCCTTCTGGCTGGCCCCTGACCCTTTTCTTCCAGGAGAACCCTAAGTTCTGCCTGTTAGGTGTGTCATTCAGGACTAGACACAAAACAGCTCTTCCACCAACCAGCTGCCTCTCCCAGCTCACACCATGTTCTTTTCCTTCTCTGAACATGGCAGATCTTCATGCCTCATGTCCTGTCATAATTCACACCATAAGCCATCTGTTTCATATAACATACTAATGGCCAGGAACTTCCTTTGTCTTCTTTGGTACCCAACCTCCTCCTACTACCATCACCACCACCACTATCACAAGGAATCTAGGGTTGTGCATATAATAGTAAATAAAAAAATACCTCATGAATCAGATTCTATCAAAAAAAGAAGATGGAGAAAGAGGAAATCAAGGAAACAAAATAGGAGGAGAAAGAGAAAATATTGCTGTGTTTTCTCTTTGATGCCTGGGTATGCTGTGTGCTCATGCTATTGCTCAGATTTACAGACTATTTGAACTGAAAGGATCTTAAAAATCACTGAGTGCAATAATATAAGGCTGACCATGAAGACTTATTAAAAACTAGAAATAACGTATCTGGCCCAGAAAAAAACAATAAAAAAGATGAGCATCATTTGCCAGCTGTGTGACCTTTAGAATGTCACTTGACCTCTCTGTTCCTCAGTTTCCTCATTTTTGAAGCGTGAATGATGTAACACTTATTGAGGAGCCAAATGAGATGCTGTAGGTAAAGCACTTGACCAATGCCTTAAACATGGTAAGTGCTAAGTACCTGCTAAGAAGAAGATCCCTGTCCAGGCTTTGAAAACATGTAAAGCAAAATTTCTTGAAGGCTGGTTATAAATAATTAATTTATTATTAATAATAAACTGTGAGAACATTTAATGGGGTGTTTCTATGGTCTCAATATTTGTGTCACCCCAAAATTCATAAATTGAAACCTAATCCCCAAGGCGATGATATTAGAAGGTGGGGCCTTTGGGAGGTGAGTAGGTGATGAGGGCTCCACCTAGTGGATGAGATTAATGTCCTTAAAAACGAGGCCCGAGAGAGCTGCCTTCCCCTTCTGCTATGTGAGGACACATAGCGGGTGCCATCTATGAAGAATGGCCCTTCACTGGACACCAGATCTGCCGACCCCTTGATCGTGGACTTCCCAGCCTCCAGAACTGTGAGCAATAAGTTTCTGTTGTTTATAAATTACTCAGTCTAAGGTATTTTGTTAAAGCAGCCTAAGTGGATTAAGACAGTTACTTAATCCATGTAAGAATAGCTACATCTGTACCTATTTCTATGTTTACTTTGGATCATGATATAAAACGTATTTCTAACTGTGGGTCACAGTCAAACAAGTTTGAAAGCCGTTGGATTATTAAAGTCCTCCACTAGTAAAAACGGAGCAGCATGCCAAAACCTCATGTGGAATGCTAGGTGCTACTTTAAGAGCAATTTCATCTTCCATCTTCTCTGGACCTTGGTTTTCCATCAACACCTCAGTCCTGCTAATGTTGTCTTTATTTTTCATGCATCTGACATGTAATCCAGACCACTGTTGCCACACTAATTAATGTAGAAAGAATTCACTTGCATGCAGGCCTAAATTCTCCAACCTATGGTTAGGTCTAGCATGTGTCTTTCTCCAGCAGATGGAATGCTCAGAAACCTTGAGGAAAGAGGAGAGCTTCTGATTTTTGAAAGATGCTTCAACTGGTAACTGTCTTGCATTTTGCAGTGATTCTGTCACCCACATTGTAGCAGAGAACAACTCGGGTTCAGATGTTCTGGAGTGGCTTCAAGTACAGAAAATACAAGTTAGCTCACAACCAGAACTCCTTGATGTCTCCTGGCTGATAGAATGTATAGGAGCAGGGAAACCGGTGGAGATGACAGGAAAACACCAGCTTGTTGTAAGTGTCATGGGTGTGATTTTCACTGTTCTTTGCTTGATGGTTAAGAACATAAGCTTAGAATCAACAGAGTTGGGGTAAACCCTAGATTCTCTGCTTACTTCCTGTGTGACCTTGGGCAAGTCACTTAGCTTTACAAAGCTTCAGTTTCTTCCTTTATAACATGACATAACAATAATGCCAGCCTCACAAAATGGTCATGAAGATTAGAATAATATACATGTAAAGCACTTAACACAGTGTGTTAAGTATAGTAGGCACCTTATGAGTGGTAGCTATTTTCCTGAACGCATTTATACACAAATATTTCAAAATATTTAAGCCTTGATATTCTGGCAGCCAGAAAAGCAGGAGATTCCTTTTTTTCTCTTACTGTGATCATTCAGAAAACAAAAGAAAACAAAACAAAAAATTAAGCTCTCAATTCCAAATATTTGAGCAATTGTGCTAGAATTTTTGGGAAGAGGGATTGGACCATAAGTACATAAGTTCATAGAAAAGGAAGGTTATATTTAATTGATAGGTCTTTTCATGTTTTTTTTTTCAGATTTCAAAAAAATACATGTTGATAATAGCAAGTTCAAATATTAGAGATGTATATAACATAAATTTTGAGTCTCCTATAATTTTATCCTCCAACCACAGACAACTACTTCCAAATGTTTCCATATATATCTATTATTACTATTAATTTTTATTGAAAATGGATGCTTATGCATTTGTTTAGGTGAGAAGAGATTATTCAGATAGCACCAATCCAGGCCCCCCGAAGACTCTACCAACTGCTGTACAAAAGATCTCCCAGTATGCGTGTCAGAGAAGAACCACTTTAAACAACTGTAACCAGATATTCACGGTAACAGGACTTGACATCAACACCCAGGGCAAACGAAGGGCTTGCAGCTTCTTTCCATGGAGCCACAAATTAAATTATAAATTTTTCTGAAAACTTGGGAAAGTTTTCCTCCCACCTACCCACAGCCCTAGCCTGATCTCTGATCCTTCTATCCTTCTTTCTATCAAGAATGGGTCTCCTTCCTTCCGGAAATGGACAAATACATTTAGGTTATATTCTTTACAGACAGCAGATTACTATTTACAGAGAGTTGTCATTAATGGGCACAACCCTTGGTCAAAGGCAAATATTCTGAAAAAACAAATATTGGAATTAGTTCAACACATAGTAAGAGTAAATTACATAGAAATGGTAACAATGCATCAACAGCCTTTGCTGGGAAACCAAAAAATTGAGCAAACCTAGATTCCAGCCTTTCTGATATTCACTAGTTTGGGCAAGTCAGTTTCTCTCTCTGAGCCTGTTTCCTCATCTATTCAAAAAGAAATTGGATAGATCATATCTAAAGCTCCACTCAGCCCTCAGATTGGTCATGGTGTTTTGAACGGCCCTGGCCCTAAAAGCTCACAACTGCTTGTCTGTTAGCCTAGAGTCAGTGGTTAGCTGGATGAAACATGTAGTAGTAGATCAATACAGAGCTTTTCATTTCTAGACTTCCAGCTCTATGTCTGTGTTGGAAAGACCAGGAAATTGTAGTTAATGGATATGCTGAGCATGAGATCACACAGCTGCAGCTGCTTCCTCCCCTGCTAGAAATACAAACATGCCCTACCTTAAATAATCCTGGCTCTGGGTCAGTGTGCCTATGACTAAACTCATTCATTCAACAGGCCTGTGTTAAGCGCTGTGTTTTACCGGGATGCTCAGTGATCAAGGCAGAATTCTAGCCACAGGCTAGTGGGAAGATAGTACAGAAGGAGGGATTATGCTGAGTCATGACTAGCAAGATGCTGTGAGCACCAAAGCACTCTTTAGTTAAATCATCTGTGAATGTTTAAAGGCAGTGTACTCCAAGTTTCTGTATAATGCACTCTGGTACCTGTCTTTTCAATTCAACTTTACTCCATGACACAATAGAGGAATACAAGGGTATGGGAAACCCCATCCTGACCTAGAAGGAAACACTCAAGTGGTATTCCAATATTTAAAGGAGAGCAAGAGGCCTTTGTGAGTGACCACTGACTCAGGGGCTTGGAAGCAGATCTCTTGCTTATCTGGTTTTATCCTTTAGGATGCCTTTGATATACTGGCTGAAAACTGTGAGTTTAGAGAAAATGAAGACTCCTGTGTGACATTTATGAGAGCAGCTTCTGTATTGAAATCTCTGCCATTCACAATCATCAGTATGAAGGACACAGAAGGAATTCCCTGCCTGGGGTCCAAGGTGAAGTGTATCATAGAGGTAAGGGTAAAATGGGATTTGTCCCACTTCCCAATTGGTAGGTGGGGAGCGGGGAGAGAGAGATGTAGCTAACAGATTTTTCTGTCAACTATGTAGATGTGGTGTACATCACAAATTTTCCTTTATACACGTTCCTCTTGCTCTCCTGTTTCTGTGTGTGTGTGTGTGTGTTTATATTTTTATATATATAGAGAGAGAGAGAGTGAATATCCTAGTCACATGGCACCAAAATACATTAGTGGTGGCAGGTGTCAGAGTTACTGATAGTGAATCCGTTCGGGTCTGCAGCAACCCCAATTATTGCTTCTGCAGAAGAAAGAATTCGACTGAGGGGCATAAGGCAGAAAAAGAGACTGAGGCAAGTTTCAGAGCAGGAGTGGAAGTTCATTAAAAAGCTTTAGAGCAGGAAAGAAAGGAAAGTACACTTGGAGGAGACCCAAGTGGGCAACTTGGAGGGCAAGTGCAGCGTTTGACCTTTTGACTTGGGGTTTTATACACTGGCATACTTCCGGGGTCCTGCATCCCTTTTCCCATGATTCTTCCCTTAGGGTGAGTCACCCGCGTGCACAGTGCCCTCCTCGTGCTTGGGAGGGGTGCAGGCACAGTGTGTCTGCCGGAGTTGTATGCATGCTCACCTGAGGCATTCTTCCCTTTTCCAGTGGAATGCCTCAGAAAATCATACTCTGCCATTTTGTCTCTTAATGTGCATGCTCATGCCCACTCACCCAATTCCTGAGATTTTACTGGAAGCTGCTGATTACCAATTTCAAGTGTTTTTATCTATTGGGAAATTGCTTCTCCCTGGCACCAGCTGTGACCAATTATCATTTTATAGTGTGATAACTGCCAGACTATCAGGGAATTACTGCGCTCTAGCACCAGCTGCAACCAATTATCATTTTAGAGCCATAGTGTGATAACTGCTGGACCATCACCTGATGGTCGCCTGACATTCCTGGTTGGGAGCGGGGAGCCCTCTCCTGCTCCGCTCATGCCCGACTAGCTACCTACTATAACATATAGATAGAGGCATGTTATGTATAATCCATACCCTAATATTACCATAGCTGGGGTTACATGGAGCCAGCTAGTAGAAACAGAACTCTCCCATATTGTTATTAATCACAGTGAAAGACTCAAGTGACTTACAAGCTTGACAGCAGGGAAATGGTCTGATTTCAAACAGTGGCTGCGTGGAGGACCTCAGTTCCACCTGGGGGCGCCACCTTAGAGCAGCGGTGCATTTGACATCAAGTGGGGTTGGTTCTACATCTCTCCAGGGAGAGTGCTGGAGGTTGTGCTTATTTATTGAATGGTGTTTAGGGATTCCCCAGCAAAGCAAGTCGGTCATCTGGTAGTAAGTTTCTATATAGTCAAGTGCAAGGTATATTATTTAAGGACAATTATCCCAACTCTACTCAGAGGAGGGGGGCTCTGAGCTAGATATCACAAGGGCTTGAATGTAGATTGGCTTTTTGGTGGGTCCAAAATTAACCTTCTCAATGGAAAAGTCTTCTTATTTCAGTGGTCATATTCATTGAAGAGAAAATTATCACCAATATTTGGACATACATTTTTCAGCAAAGATTTTGGTTTGGAATTCTGTAGATCTGGACCCTAACCATTTGTATCTTTGTTCCTAAGGATCATAAAGGGGTCCTTGGATATATGATGAGCTAGCATTTTCAAGATTATAGAGAAATGTCTTGTTTTCTCCAGATCAGTTAAGGAAATACCCCAGGATGCGATGCATGCACATTTCATGAGAAACCAAGCAACTAGATCCATGAATTTGAGAGTCTTAGACAGTAATTGTCTAACATCACTAATTTAAAGTATTTTTCAACTGTCCACTAGGAGATTATTGAAGATGGAGAAAGTTCTGAAGTTAAAGCTGTGTTAAATGATGAACGATATCAATCCTTCAAAGTAAGTGATTTTACATATATTTATTGAAAATGGCTTTTCAGTTAATCTTATTACTTATTCTGGCTGGTTGTATTAGTCAGCTTGGGCTACAATAACAAAGCACAGAGATGGGTTGGCTTAAACAACAGGAATTTATTTTCTCACCATTCTGGAGGCTGAAAGTTCTGGATCAAGATGTCAGCAGGGTCAGTTTCTGGTGAGGGTTCTCTTTCTGGCTTCTTGCTGTGTCCTCACATGCTCCCCTGCTCACATGGCAAGAGAGAGAGCAAGAACAAGCAATCTTTCTGGTGTCATAAAGATACTAATCCAGGGCCAGGCACCATAGCTCATGCCTGTAATCCAAGCATTTTGGGAGGCCCAGGCAGGTGCACTTGAAGCCAGGAATTTAAGACCGGCTTGGCTAACGTGGTGAAACCCCATCTTTACTAAAAAATATGAAAATCAGCCAGGTGTGGTGGGGGATGCCTGTAATTCCAGCTACTTGGGAGACTGAGACATGAGAAAAACTTGAGTCTGGGAGGCAGAGGTTGCAGAGAGCTGAGATCGCGCCACTGTACTCCAGGCTGGGTGATAGAGTGAGACTGTCTCAAAAACAAAACAAACAAAAAGACACTAATCCCATCATGAGAGCCCCACTCTCATGACCCCAAAGGCCCTGTCTTAAATACCATCATACTGGGGATTAGGACTTCAACCTACAAATTGAGTTGGGAGGGGGAATTCAGTCCATAGCTTTGCTCTAGGAAGAAAATGCCTAAATAAATTCAGGTGCTGAGATAATTGCCATGCTATGGTGATGTACAAATTGCCTTACCCTCCAAGAGTCTGTCACTCATGGGTACAAACATCATGGGACATGAGGACCACGGGGGGTTGGTGGGGACAGGACAGAACTGCTCTTAAAGAGCAGATTTGTGTCTGAAAATCTCCTTACTGCCTCTCCATTTAGTTGGAAGCAGGGTTTATTACCTCCCAATTTGCCCTGCCTTAGAGCTGCAGGTGGAAGGGACTTCCACCAGTCCCTTCACTGCAAAAGTGATGTACAGGCCTAAAATATGGCCATGAGCAGGAGCACAGGCTTGGAGTGTAAATAGACCGGGGTTTAAGTTTGGGCTGTGCCACTTCTCACCTGTGTGATGGTGGAGAAACTATATAACCTATAGGAGCATCTCTTTTCAAAATGTGAGGGTACCTATGTAGAACATGAGTGTCGGTAAGAGACCCAGCAAAGTGGAGAGCCCTATAGAGATACTGTATCACTCATGGACAGCACAGGCAAGCCATCAATTAGACTATACCTAAGCTCTGCACAAGTGCCGGAACCTGCTTGTTACTTCTGTTTCATTTTGTAATGCCACATGTCAAGAAAGGACTCATCTGAAACAAAAATGCCCTTAAAATGACCATCACCCACCTGCTTGTCATATTCAGGAGGAACTAGGTCAAAGATTGCTTATACTTTTTCTTCATTGCCTGAGACCTAGAAAGGGTCATGACTCGGATGTCATAATGATTATTTTAGAGACTGATAGCATGCCTTTCCCTCCATTTTAGCTCTTTACTTCTGTATTTGGAGTGGGGTTGAAGACTTCTGAGAAGTGGTTCAGGATGGGTTTCAGAACTCTGAGTAAAGTAAGGTCGGACGAAAGCCTGAAATTTACACGAATGCAGAGAGCAGGTAAATTCTCTCCTAAAAGTCATTGTTGCTATGGGCTGGTCGGGTCGTGGTGGAGCTCTAAGTCAGTTACACTGCAACTCCAATCTGGGAGAGCTGGGACACTTCTTTGAGGTCTGTTGATGCTTGGATCTAAATCCTAGCTCCAGCAGTTTCCAGTTGTGTGATCTTGAGCAAGTTAGTTAAAATCTTTGAACCTTAGTTACCTAATCTATAAAAAGGAGATAACATTGATACTTAGCTGGGAAGTCAATCAGATAATGCAGGCAATGCCTCAGCACTGTGTCTGGCACAGAGCAAAGGCACCCTCCACGGTGGCTGTTGGTGGTCCTTCATCCAAATGTCAAGCCAGGTTGTGCTGCTGATCTGGTCCTTACTGACTCTTCTGGACATTGGGTCCTGGCTGTCTCCCTGGGTAAGAGTTGTGGGTGAAGAGTCAAAGACAGAAGGGTTGGCTGCTTGAACAAACTAGAGCTGTTGCCTGGCACAAATGTGAAGATGCTCTAGAAACTGTAGAACACCAGGAAAATAGAAGGGAAGTGGTGGAAATGTAGGCACAGGGTTGATGTACCCAACCAAGACTCTTTAGCCTAAGAGAAGACTATGGTGGGACATGAGTGCTGTCATCACCCACCTGAAAGCCTGGCAGGGCCTCTCAGAGGTTGAAGGTAGCCTGGTCACTTCCATTTATGAGGCTCCCAGTGAGTTTTTTAAAAATGAAGGGATGGCAATACAGTGTCAAAAAAAATTGTGTGTTTAAAAAAAATGTTTACTTTTAACAGGCAATAAAAATACAACACAGTTGTGATTCAAAAGGAGTCACAGCCACAGTCCCCAGCACCATGGCTCCTAGAGTTATAGAGAATAAAGTCATAATTTTTTTTTTTATTTTTATTTTTTTGAGACAGGTTCCCACTCTTTTGCCCAGGCTGAAGTACAGTGGTGTTATCGAGGCTCACTGCAACCTCTGCCTCTTGGGCTCAAGTGATCCTCCCACCTCAGCCTCCCAAGTAGCTAGGACCACAGGTGTGCACCACTACACCCAGCTAATTTTTTGTAGAAATGGGGCTTCACCATGTTGCCCAGGCTGGTCCTGAATTCCTGGGCTCAAGCCATCCACATGCCTTGGCCTCCCAAAGTGCCCAGATTACGGGTGTGACCCACCACACCTGGCCCCAGATTTTTAATGATGTGAAAGTAAGAAAATCTGTTGCCAGAGAAGACCAGGAGAAAAAGGTAGACAGAGATTTTCTGTTTAAGTAACGACAAAAACAAACAAACAAAAACAAGCAATGGTATAGGAAGCAAATCAAATCGTGGTAGGTCCTATCAGTGATACTACAGAAGACCCCTGCTCATTTTTTTGTAAAGTTGCTCATCTTTGAAAGATTGCTGATAATACAATGCCACATAGGAAATAAAAGAGTCTAAGAAAAAAAGATCCAGTATTTATATTCTAGGACCCTGAAAGCACACGTTTAATAAGCATGATTTACACCAGTTCTCAAGATGCCATTCAAAATAAGTTTAAGTAAGTATTAAATATAAGTAGCAAGTAAGTGGTTTGGAATGATGAGTAAAGACTCTCAATGCTTAGAGAGAAATTGGGAGGCAATACAGTGTTTCACTTGGATGAAACCCTTATCAAATGACGTCCAGTGTTCTCAGGAACTAAGGGCTTCCAATTCCCCAGCTTTGTAAACTGGATTTTTGCTCTTGCTATTGAGCTTTTCCAACCCTTTGAATGAAGCAGCTTTATTCATTTAGTCAATCAGTGATTTCCATCGAACTGTTTAATGCTACCAGTTCTAGGCAGAAATCAAGGAATGCCCTCCCACTATACTTATACCCCACAAGTGGTTATAGGCACCCCTTGGAGCAGCACTACACTGAATGGAATTGTCAATGGGAATAGCTTAGAATACTGTGAAGGGTAAGCTAATTGAACACATTGAAAGGACAATTCATGGGTCAGATGGATAACCTGATTAAGTTTTACTTATATTTGCACTTGATTGCAGTTCCCTGAGGCTTGAGCATGCACATGCCACATTTGCCTTGAAAAGTCAATTTATGAACTATAGCAGCACATATTTAACCTTGTACTGTGTGATAAGTTTCCTGTAATAAGTTAGTCACCCTGCCATACCAAAAAGGAAAGCCAATTAAATTACTTTCATGGATGTCAACAAATCATCATAGTCTTACATGTTCATTCCTGATACCTGCACATCTTCTTAAAGAAATAGTTGTGAATCATGACTTTTGGATCATGTATATCACTGCATAAGCACAGGTGTTTGTGGTTACCCAGTGAGTTGTGCTTTGAATCTTAGTCATGATGACAGTTTCTGTATTACAGCCTAATAGAACATTACTTCTTAGATCAAACTCCTCATGCTCATAAAAATGGCCATATTGCAATAATTTTTAGAAATGTGGCTTTTTTAAAAAATAAAAAAGAAGTATCAGTATTGATATAAAGAAAGTAGTGTTTCACAAGTGGTGTGGTTTGGTATTGGACACAGTTTATAGGTGTGTTCATATGAATGCCATTTTCTCTTGGTCTTGCCAGCATATTTCTGTGACTGTCCCCATTAGAGATAACATGGGAAGTTTGGCAGGGTGTGCAAGCCAAATGGCCATGCTGCTGCCTCCCTTCCACAATCCCAGGGTGAGAAACAAGGACCAATAGATTTACTCTTGTCATTTCAGAGGGCCAATGGTAGGTGAAATTGCAAAGAAGTAGACTTACGCTTTTCAAAAGAAAGAACTGGCGCAACAGAGTTTACAATTAGGAAACAGGCTCCTCTGGAGGTATCAGAGTTCCCCATTATTAGAGTCAAGCAGAGTTTGAATGATCCCCTCTTGGAGACCCTAGATAGGACAGCAGTGATACGGAAGCATGATTTGATGTCCCTCAGGCTCTATGGATCTAATCACCGGGCTCATCTCACCAATACTTCACCCCAATCCTTGGAGATAAGCCTCCCTTCTCCTTTGCTCTTCCCCTCCAAATCTCCCTCCACACCGCTCTGTGGGAACCACCAAGTTGTCAGCTTTTCATCATAGCAACTCTGAACTTTCATTAATTCGTGCTGGTCAGGCAAAGAAGCAACAAGCTAAACCACCTAAGATATTTCCTGCCTTGCTTCAGACAGACATCTACCCTGCTCCTATTCTTGACTTTAATTTTTTAATGGATCCATCACCTTCCAACTCTAAATCTCCTCATCCCAAATCTTTATGCGTTACCTTTTAAAAAATAGTAGGACACAGCTTATTGATCAAGAAGGCTGGTTCTTCAGTAGGAAGTCAGGTCTGAACAATTTGGATTCCAGAGGGATGTGAAATATTGTCTCCTTCTTAGGAAATTGTAAGCCTCTCGGTTAGAAAGCAAAGAACCATTGTTACCCTGCAAAATTCACAACCAGGAGAATCACATAGATTGTTCTGTCTCTGTGGAAATGGAGTTTGGTGTTGATGCCTGTAGTCATGTTAGCTCTATTGTGGGGACAGAATTCCCTTCCACTGAGGGCTGGTTGTTTCACACGCGCATCACTCTCTTCATTGACCTGTCAAATGGCCTCTCAGGATTTCTGTATTATGAAGACCTTGTCAGCTGTGTGACCAGGGCAGAAGCAGAGGCCGTCAGTGTGCTGGTTAAAGAGGCTGTCCGGGCATTTCTTCCGGATGCTTTCGTCACCATGACAGGAGGGTTCCGGAGGTAAATAACTTGGGTGGCTTTGCCTCCTCTGCCCTAATACTTCAGTGGCTCCCTGACTCAGACAGGCATCTGAAATGGCACAAAAGGCCTTTTGTTATCTAGTGCCAGCTTCTTTCTGCAGCTTTGTCTCGTGCCCCTCACATTTCATTTCAGCAACCCCAAATGGCTTGTCATCCCCTGCACATTCAGAGCTGTTTCTTGCCTTGTTGCTTTGCTTACTCAGACTTCTGCTTTGACGGCCATTCCTCAAATTGTCACTTGGCTGACTTCCCCTCATTTTTTAAGACTCAATTTAGATGGCACTTCCTCCAGAAAGCCTTCCTTGACTCCCTCCTTCTCCATGCTGGATTAGAGCCCCCTCTTCCATGCTCCCTGAATACCTGCAAAGCCCTTGATCCACAGAGTTTCAGTGATTTGTTCCTGTGTGTGGTTTCTCCACTAAGTTTGTAGAGCTTAGCTCTCAGCAAGACTATTGCATGATGCCTAGCACAAAGTAGGTGCTCAAGAAATCTTGGTTGAGTCAATAAATGACTGACTGAATGAATTCATGAATGAGCAAACACTTTACAGGTATGTATGTGGTTGTTGGATATTGAGGCCTACATTTCAGAAAGGGATTTCTTTCCTCCCACAGCCTCCTCCACCTCTTTCTCCAGCCCTCTTACCTGGTGGCTGCTGGCCATTCTAACAAAATAGGTTTGGGCACGGGAGAAAGTAAGAGAAGATCAAATCTAAGATAATGGCTTTACTCCATGTCATAATTCCAAGACTTCTACCTTGTAGTGTAGTCTACCACAATTATTGGTTTGCTTGTTGTCATGCTTGTCTCTATGTGTGTATGTGTGGGTGCATGTAGGTTTGTGTGAGTGTGTAGAATAAATAATTTTTTATTATTTTTTGCCCAGATATACATAATCACATACATGCTACATATGACTTTTTTTGTGTCATAAATTTATTTTGTAAGGAATAGAGATGTGTAACCAAGGATATTTTGTTTCTTAAAAAAATGTCGAGAACCTTCTACGTTGCAAATCTTAAGCATAGGACATAGAAACAAAGGTGATTTTTTTTTTTAAATGAAGACTAAAATCTAATTGATTTCCATTTTATACTGCTTTTGAAAATTAGGGGTAAGAAGATGGGGCATGATGTAGATTTTTTAATTACCAGCCCAGGATCAACAGAGGATGAAGAGCAACAACTTTTACAGAAAGTGATGAACTTATGGGAAAAGAAGGTGAGAAGAAAGATGAAAAATACATGCACACTCTTACATTATGTTAACACTTGAATTTTGCACATTACTTGCCTTTTATTTGCAGCAGCTTATACAAAGCCATATGACCTACAATAAGACTTTCCTGTTTTTGGTCCTAGATTACATGTTATGAATATGTCCTGTATCTTGTTTATTTGTACTTACCCTATTGCCAACAGGGCCAAGGGTGGCTATGCATTTGTGTTTGACATACAGAGGCATTAAAGCATCCAAACGAAGTGAAAAGCATGCACTCTAAAGACCTGGGAAATGTGAGCCAGAAAGCTGCAAGCTTGGGTGAGGGGGCAGGACTGCAAAGACTGGGATAAAATCAATCTAAGAGGTGTTGATAGTGCCTTGAATTCTATGCTGGCCAATTACCATCTTGACTTTGTACTGAGATGGAATGAAGGAAACTAATGAGGGCAAGCTGAGCCCTGCAGAGGTCATGGCTAGAAGCCCCCATATATTGCAGAGATCAGACTTGTGACAGGCCTATTGCCTGGTGGAGTAAGCTAAGCTAACCCTGCAGCCAGAGCCACACGCAGGCCCTGACTCCTGTCTGACTCTAGTGAGAGCCTCACTTCCTAGAGAGACCAGAGGGTCCTACCCTTGGGACCTGTAGATAGGCCTGGATGGGCTGGTGTTTCTCCTCACAGCTTCATCCTTCCTGAGTAGTTTGCTTCTGTTGGGTGTGGACCAAGCTTACTGATATCCCAGAAAAGGAAGACCTCAGATAAAGTGAAAATAAAAACTAGAAACACAACCCTAGGGCCAGGGGCACTGGAAATGAAGACTCAACTTTAGAACCAGATCCAAATTCTTCTCTGAAGCCGTTCCCAACCCCCTCTGTCCCTCTCAGGGGAATGAACACAGGGCAGCCAGTGGCCCTAAGAGTGAACATAATAGACAAAGCCAGGGGATGGCAGCACAAGGAAGAGTCAGCGAAGTGGCCCACTGGTCTGCTCAAGATTTTGTTGATAAACTTTCTTATCAACAAAAGATTCTCATTGATAGACAAGGGAGCATGGCTTGTGGACCCTGCTAGCTGAGGCCTGGTGGAGAGTGGGCTGTGTGGCTCCGTACCTGGAGGCCCTGCAAAAATGGACCTCTCTGACCTTGGCCTACAGGCACCCTCCCCTCCCCATGCCGACACTATTAAAGACTGGAATGGGGTAGGGAGATAGCAGCAGAGAGTCCTCTTTCCATTGGTCTTCCCTTAGTTTCAAGGAAGTCACACTTACTGCTGGTCCCCAAGCAGGGATGGGCATTTTATATGCAGGCGCTGCAGCAGAGGCTGATGTTAATGTAAGCACGTGGGTTTTAGAGTTGGGATTTTAAAAGCACAGCCCCGCCATTCACTAGCTATATGACTTGGGATCGGTTACTTAATCTTTCCAAGTTTCACTTTCCCCATCTATAAAACAGGGGTAACAAGCTTCTCTCATTCATTAAAGGAGCAGATTAAATGAAAGAATTAGATAAAGCACTTGGTGCAGTATCTGATGAATGGTAAAAGCCTAACAAATAGTGCTGACTGTTATCATTATCTCTTATGCACAATTATTTGTTGAACTCTGCCTGAAAGCCTGGCACTGGGCCAGGCGAGGGGACTCAGGAGTGGGTAGGGGCTTACTCTTCCCCTTCACTCACTGACAAACATTGACAGCAGGGAGAAGCTGTGGGGCAGTTTGTAATTTGGTGTCTCAGCCCTGATTAGACCGCTGCAGCTCCAGGCCTGCCCACAACACCTCAGTTGTGGAATCGGCAGATGACTTCTTTGTATTTAATTTCCCCCTCTGCCTCACTCCCGTGCCCTGCCATGCTGACCAAAAGCTGCACTTTCCAGGTTATGAAGTCTGTGCAGGTATACACATGCACATTCTCTCACAACATGCACAACATACGCATCCAGTGTTTCAAAACACCTGTGGAGCATAGTGAAAAACCAATGGTATCCGGTCGAGTCACCCATCAGATGACTCTAAATGTGATCTTTGTAGGAAGCCCCTTGGTCAGGGGTGGGAGACAGGGAAGCAAAAATCTTGGAAATATTGATCTTGGGGGGAGGGCTGCCATCCCCAAAGACTCCGTTAGCCTGAGTTCTCAATGGCACCAGCGGTTCAACCCAAAGAGGGGAGGTTAAATGACTCTGGTTTCGGTTCCTGCCCGGTGGGTGAGACCTTGGGTACGGGACCCTAACTGTTCCGTGTGGCCACATCTCCAGTTCATGGAACTGCTGGGAGGGAAGGTATTGACAGACATTGGAGGGTAAAGAATATATTCACTTTGAGAAACTGACATGAGTTTGAATACTGGGCGTCGAGTTTTCCCAGAAGGAGTTGGAGGGATTTGGAAGCAAAGGGCAGGGAAGGGATCCTGGCTAGAAAGCCTCACACTCAGCCTTGTGACCCTCCTCGGAAGGCATCTGAGACTAAATTCGGATGGATCCTTCCTGTGGGAGGTCAAGCTGAGTGCATCTCCGTCCTGCCCTACAGCTCTCTTCCTGAGAACTGGCCGCTCTGTGCCCTGGGGAGGACGGGAGGGGCGGAGAGGCAGGGAAATGCTTCCTCCTAGTCAGGAGTTTCTCAGTGTCTGGTAGGAAAAATAAAAGAACATGCTGATGTAAATATTCAGTCAACCAGTGGGTATTGATGGGGAAGCCAGAGCCCAGAGGGCTGCCCCGTAGATAGCTGGGGCTGGAGTTCTAGAGGTGGCATCAGGGGTTGTGTGCATGTTTGACAGCTGTGGCCTGCTGCAGACAACCTTCTGAACACGCAGACAGAAGCATTACGTTCAAGGATGCGTTCTCAAACACCTTGCAAAATTCAAGACAAAAGCCCAATAAAGAATGGCCCATTTTTCTCTCACCCACCAAGTGACTCCACCATGTGGCAACAGGACAAGCACAGTTTACTGTGAGGAATCCAGCTTTTGGGCCTTTTTTTTTTTTTTTTTTTTTAAAGGGAAGGTGTGTTATTACAAATTTGGCTTTCATGTGAGACTTCTTCATATTTTTTATATCTCCTTTTTCAAATTTACATGATTGAAATTTACACAAAAGGCTGCTCTTCTGTACTAATTTTAGCAAGTTTCCTTAAAAAAGTAGAAATGTGCTTTCCTGAGCTGGTGATTAGAAGTTAACTAGGGCAACATCTCCCACCTCCTCCAGAGGGCCTCCCTAGCATTAGTGCTTCCCCCTTCAAATGGTGTTTGTTCTTCAAGGCGTTGAAGGGTGAAGAGTTCCCTCTATTGAGGTCAACAAAATAAAAAGTATCTTTTTGAACTGAAATAATGTCTTGTGCAGGTTTGTAGAAGAAAGACAAAGCATGACTCCTAACAATAATCAATTTACCAATGATGCTCAAAGTGTAGTCCCGGCCCGGGAACACCAGCATTGCCTGGGAATCTGTCCGAAATGCCTCCCTCGCCCTCCTGCATCACTCTGGGGACAGAGCTCCGCAAACTGCGCTTTAGCAAACCTTCCAAATGCTTCTGATGATAGAGCTTTTAAACATCCAACCTAAGGAGTACATGGTAACAAATCACACATCCCAGTAACTTGATGACATTATTTGAGGGTTACTTGCTGTTTTTGTTGCCAGATTTAGCGTTTGACAGCATGTTTCTCTCTCCTGTTCCCACATCTGCCCTGTACCATCAGGAGCTCCCACCAAGAATGGCAACTAGATTGGTCACATCTTAGAATCACTTGTCCACTTTCTGGATAGGCAACTTTAGATGAAACGTGTCATTAACTTTATCCCACTTTCTCCAAGACAGGTGGAGTAACACTCTCATGAGAAAGAGCCTCCGAAGTGCTACCTAGAAATAGCAAGTCATCCTGCCCCAAAGTTAGACTCAGCCTCCAGCCACAACGCTTTGGGCGGGTTAAACCTAGTCATTGGTATAATATAAAGGGACACTGTCTTTGTCCATTTACATTGCTATAAAGGAATACCTGAGGCTGGGTAATTTATAAAGAAAAGACGTTTACTTGGCCTATGGTTCTGCAGGCTGTGTAAGAAGCATGACACCAAGCATCTGCTTCTGCTGAGGCCTCACGGGGCTTACAGTCATGGCAGAAGGCAAGGAGGAACTGGCAGATGCAGAGGTCACAGGGTGAGTGAGAAAGCAAGAGAGAGTGGGGAAGGGCCAGGTTCTTTGTAACCCCCAGCTTTCATGGGAGCTGACAAAGTGAGAACTCACTCATTACCATGAGGATGAGTCATTCATGAGAGATCGTCCCCTATGACCCAAAGACCTCCCATTAGGCCCCACCTCCAACACTAGAGATCAAATTTCTACATAAGGTTTAGAGGGACAAACATCCAAACTATAGCAGACACTAACTCAAAGCTGCCCTCCCCAGAAACAACATGAATTTTTATTTTATTATTTATTTATTTTTGAGATAGGATTTTGCTCTGTCTCCCAGGCTAGTGTGCAGTGGTGTGATTATAGCTCACTGAAGCCTCAACCTTCCAGGCTCCAGGGATCCTTCCCCCTCAGCCTCCTGAGTAGCTGGGACTACAGACACATGCCATCATACCTGGCTAATTTTTAAATTTTATGTAGAGATGAGGTCTCATTATGTCACCCAGGCTGGTCTGAAATTCCTGCAGCATGGCTTTTTGTTTATGGTTGGTTTGTTTTTAAAGGACTAAGAAGAGCCCAGAGCACTAGCTGAGGTTCAGAAGTGGAGATGGAGATTTTCTTGCAGTTTTGCCCTTAAGTGGCTTTGCCTCAGCCTCTCTCATCACTAAATTCCTTTTCTGTAACGGGAAGATAATGCAACCACTTTCTTAGTCTTTTCTCCTAGTGTTTGTGGGTAGACCTTTAATGAAAGATCAAACACATGTTCATGTTCTGCTCAGATCTGTAAAGATTTCGTTAAGAATCCAGTATAAAATCATGGCTCCTCTTCGTCAGGGCCTTTTCCTGATGCCATTCTGTTTCTTTTCAGGGATTAGTTTTATATTATGACCTTGTGGAGTCAACATTTGAAAAGCTCAGGTTGCCTAGCAGGAAAGTTGATGCTTTGGATCATTTTCAAAAGTGCTTTTTGATTTTCAAATTGCCTCTTCAAAGAGTGGACAGTGACCAGTCCAGCTGGCAGGAGGGAAAGACCTGGAAGGCCATCCGTGTGGATTTAGTCATGTGCCCCTACGAGCGTCGTGCCTTCGCCCTGTTGGGATGGACTGGCTCACGGGTAAGCGCTACATGGACCCATGATATGATGTCAGCTTTCCGAAAGACGTAGGTCGAGTCTACCTGGGCCCAGGGGAGAGATGATGGCAACAGGGGCCGGGTGACAGGGGAGGGGGCAGTACCCAGAAACCTCTAAATCAAGGCATCCTGTCCACACATGGTCAAATATGACAGATTAATTTAAAACAGTTATTCCCAGTGTGTGGTCCCCAACACCAGCACCAGCAGCCTTCCCCAGGAACAGGTTAGACATGGAAATTCTTTACCCCAAACCTATGGAATCCAATCAGCATCTCTGGAGAGTTCAGCCCGGAAATTTGTGTTTGGAAAAGGCCTCCAGGTGTTTCTGATGCAGCTCAAGTGGGAGAACCACTGAAGTACAGAAACCAGCAAGGGGGTTGAAATAGGAAGCAATTAATAAAGTGGAGAGGCAACTCACAGATTGGGAAAAAATATCTGCACATCATACATCGGATAAGGGGCCGTTATCCAGAATATACAAGGAAACCAAAAGACTCAATAACAAGAAAACAAATAACCCTGTGTAAAATGGGCAAAGGACTTGAATAGATATTTCTCGAAAGAAGACATATAAATGGCAAGCAGATATTGCCATCTTGCTTAACATCTCTAATCATCAGAGAAATGCAAATTAAAACCACAATAAGATGTTATCTCACATCTGTCAGATTGGCTATTACCAAAAATATGAAAGACAGCAAGTGTTGGTGAGGCTGGGGAGAAAAGGGAACCCTCTTATATTGTTGGTGGTGTTGTAAATTACACATTTTGGAAAATAGTATGGAAGTTCCTCAAAAAACTAAAAATAGGGCTACCATATGACCCAGCAATCTTACTTCTGGGTATATATCCAAAGGAAACGAACTCAGTGTGTCAAAGAGAGGTCTGCACTCCTGTGTTCACTGCAGCATGATACACAATAGCCAAGATATTATATGAAAACAACCTAAGCATCCACAACAGATGAATGGATTTTTAAAATATGGTATATGCACAGTGGAGTATGACACAGCCTTTCGAAAACAGGACATTCTGTCATTTGAGACAAGATGGTTGAACCTAGAGGACATTATGTTAAGTGGAATAAGTCAGGCACAGAGAGACAAATACTGTATGATCTCGTTTCTGTATATGTAGAATCTAAAACAGTCAAATGCATAGAAGTAGAGAATAGAATGTAGAATGGTGGTTAGCAGAGGCTGGGGGTTGAGGGCAGAAAATGGAGAGGGAAAAGGGTCAAGAAGTACACAGTCAGTAGGTGGAAGAAGCTCTGTTCTATTGCACAGTATGGTGACTATAGTTAATAAAAATGCATATTTCAAAGTAGCTAAAAGAGAGGATTTTTAATGTTCTTACCACAAAGAAATAGTAGATGTTTGAGGTGATGGTCTTGCTAATTAGTCTGATTTTATCATTCTGCAATGTATATACACGTATCAAAATATCATATTATAACCCACAAATGCATACAATTATTATATGTTAATTAAAAATAAAATCAAGCTATAAAATTTTTTTGAAAGAATACCAGTTGATCCCAGACCTGGTTGCAAGCTCCTGCTCTGCTTCTTACTGTTGGGTGATCTTGGACAAGTGCCCTATATCCTGTAAAACTCAATTTTCCCATCAGGAAAATGAGGACGATGACCTTAGCTACTTCCTTGGGTTGCAGAGACATTAGGTGACATGATATTCTCAAAGCCTCAGCACTAAGCCAGCACGTGGCCAGTACTGGATAAGCAGTAGTTCCCATCTCCTCTCACTCACAGGAGAGGACACCTGTGATCTGAGTCCCACTTGCATGTGTTCCACCCTCCCAACTAAATACCTCACACTGTTTCTCCTGTTTTCCCAGGTAGCTGGCTGTTGTTTTGAGTGAAATGAGTTCGTAGAGGGTTTTATACAGATGAATGACACAACAGAAATTAACTGTTCTCAGTCTTGGGTTAAATGTCAGGTGTCTTTGCTTTGGACTGGAATTAACTCAGCATAGCATCTTAGCAGTGGGATTTCTTACTCTAATCACAAATGTTGACTGACAACTAAATGCTCCTTTCATTCTTAAAAAAGGGGGAAGAAAAGAAAAAATATACCATAAATGCAATTTGTGTGATAGACATAAATCTTTGGGAACACGTAGTTGATTGAGAAAGGGGAAAGTTCCAGCTTGGTTATGCAATGTCATGCCAGTCAAGCATCACTGACTGAAGTAGTTGACCTTTGCCCATTTTATTTTTAATATGGACATGTTTTCAGCACATTCTAGTCTCTTTCCTCAGAGTTCTCAGAAATTGTTGCTGTTCTTTCTGCAAGGCACTGGCAGAGCACTAAGCTCTTTTGCTTGTTAGCTGGGTGAATAAAGGACTTCTGATTGCAAAGTCCATCTCCTCACCCATCCCAGGTTAGCTTTCCTAAAATAGCAAATTGTTCCTTACCACTAGAGGGCACCAGTATCCCAGGCTTGCTCCCTAATCCCACGTGAAGAGGACAAAATTTCTAGATTGTGTTTCTCTCAGGAAAACTAGTCTCCATGGCAATTTGTTGCCCTCTTTTTGCCAAGGTGTTCCTGTCCTCTGTCTTAGGCTTCATGTGTTGCTCTCTTCAGTCTCAGAGCCCATTCCTGATGTGGGAGATGTCATCCAAGAGCAGGTGACTTAGAACATCAGTTTCATGGCATCTCCGTGTGAAAGGATGTTAAAGCCAGAGGGAGCCTTAATCATGTCCTTCCTCCATCCTTTCATTCACTCAACCAAGATTCAGGGAGTCTGGATGACTTGTCAGGAGATGTACAGCCAGGAAGGGACAAAATCCAAGCTGGAATGGGTTCCCTGACTCTTCCATCCTCTTTTACAATAACAATATTCCAAATCATTTAAAATCCACCAAACTAGAATTTATCCAGCATTCACTCTGGACCAGGCATTATTCTGGTACAATGCTCACGCTATTCATTTATTCATTCAATAAAACATTTGCTATACATCTTCTACATGTGAGGCACTATTTGAGGAAATATGGTTATGGACAGAACAAACCAGGTTCCTGCTCTCACAGAGCTTACATTCTAGTGTGCTCATGGGAGCACAGACCTCTGTCACCAGAGAACTTGGCCCTGGGGAAGGAAAATCACTTTGAGAATGTTTAGTGGAGTTAGATATTTCACTAGAGGGATGTAGCCACCTAATACTGAAGACATTCTAGACGTGTTAATAATTTATTTTAACTATCTCCTGTCCAGCAGTTTGAGAGAGACCTCCGGCGCTATGCCACACATGAACGGAAGATGATTCTGGATAACCATGCTTTATATGACAAGACCAAGGTACAGTTCTCTTCCTAAAATGGGCTACTTTGATCCTCATCCCCAAGGCTGGCCCCCGAGCTCTTTTCAGGAACTGAGTTTAGTATCCAAGTATGGTTTCCTTTGTTATGCGTGTTCTATTTCCAGTTGATCAGAGTTGAGGGCAGCAGGAAAGATTTCCACAGACTCACAGTTTCCACCTGGCCCAGAATGCACTTCGAGAGCTTTTGACTGAAAGATGATGAGCTAATTGGGCTTCCAGAACCAGTCCAGCAGTGCATATTAACGGGTTTGGTATATCCTCGGTGTTGGCAATGAGTAACTCCAAAGTAAACCAGGGATCCCCAGAAATCACAAATACTACTTGTGTACCCCTCAAATGCAGGGGGCAGTGGCATTCTGAGTGGCCAGGTAGGCCATTAACAACAGTCTGCTGCAAGAAAGAGAGCAACGGAACTGCCCTGAGACATAAATGAGCAGCCAGCCAGTCTCACTCCCCAGCCATGTCACTCATTTGGCGTGTTAGTCTTACTGTGGTCATGATCCAATTCAGCTCTCAGCAAAACGATAGATGACTGGAGAAGTTATGAAGAGTTAAATATCCAACTGTTAAATACACAGTACTAAGGGCTACTCTTCTTACAGTGATCAAGGACACCAAAATAGGCTCCAGGGGAAAGAAAACTCAAAATAACTAGAAGTAATGGTACTGGCCAGGCACAGTGGCTCACGTCTGTAATCCCAGCACTTTGGGAGGCCGAGGAGGGTGGATCACTTGAGGTCAGGAGTTCAAGATCAGCCAACATGGTGAAACCTCATCTCTACTAAAAATACAAAAAATAATCAAGTGTGGCGGCTCGCACCAGTAATCCCAGCTACTTGGGATGCTGAGGCAGGAGAATCATTTGAACACGGGAGGCAGAGGCTGCAGTGAGCCGAGATCACACCACTGCACTCCAGCCTGGGCAACAGAGTGAGACTCTGTGTCAGAAAAAAAAAAAAAAAAAGTAATGTCCTTTCCCTCTAGGAGCTTGTAGTCTAAATGAGGTGTACTCAGAGTTGTCTCAGTTACAAATGTCAGAAATCAAATCTAAAGTGACATAAACGAAAAAGGGAACTTGGGTTATATTCCGCAATATCTAAGGGTTCAGGGGCAGCTGAATATGGGTGCTCAGGCAGGCTTCCCTCCGTATTGCCTTTATTCGCAGGCAGGTTTTCCCATAAGTCCCACTCTTCCAGTTTCTTCAACAGAGAAGAGCCTGTTTCCTAATAGTTCCCCCAAGAATCCTACCTGATGCTCATTGGCCAGGACTGGGTCATGCGCCGATCCCTGAACCCATTACTGTGGCTCCGATTGGCCAGACTTGGGTCATGTGCTTCTTCTTGGAATTGGGAGCAGCTCCACCTAACCCTCCTGGACTGAGAGTCAAGAGGAGCGGTTTCCCATAGAAAAATCCAGGTGCTGCTCAGAGAAGAGGGGGCTGTGGATGCTGGCAGGAAAGCCTCGGATGCTAAGCATGTGGGTGAAGGCAGATTCACATAGTACAATGAAGGAACACTTACCAATTAATACATTCTAAATAGTTCAATGTAAGCAAGTACCTTCTATGTGCCTAGCACTGTGCTATGTACAAGAAGGGACGGAGGAGAAGAGCTGCTTGATCTTAGAGAGATAACAGGGTGGGATCCTGCTGGGGTTAGAGGCAAGCATGGAAAGCTAGAGGAAAACCCAACACATACAAGTATCCTATAATTACCAGCAGTACATAATTATGACTGCATGTTAGAATTACCCAGTGCGTTCAAATAGATTTATTACAAGACCTCTCCTGAGCTTCTGATTTCGTTGGACTGGGGTATGGCTCAAGCTTCAATGTTTATCTTTTAAACTCCATCAGGTTGTTCTAATAAACAGCTGTGGTTCAGAACTACAGCCCATAGGAAAAAATATACAAATGGCTTTTGCTGAATATGTTAAAGCTGTTATGATTTTACCTTAATTCATTTAGTACCATATTTTGGAAAGTCATTTAAAATGACTTTTTATACTCAGAAGCAGGGCTCCTGTTTGGGCTATAATTCATTCTGACAAGGCAGTTTTATAAGTAACACTTTCACTGTGTCCACACCATGGTGCTTATGAAAAATATCTGAATGCACATATTTCTTGTTATGTTTTCAGAGGATATTCCTCAAAGCAGAAAGTGAAGAAGAAATTTTTGCGCATCTGGGATTGGATTATATTGAACCATGGGAAAGAAATGCCTAGGAAAATGTTGTCAACCTTTTTTCCCTTTTGTTTTCAAGTTAAATAAATTATGCTTCATATTAGTAAAAGATGCCATAGGAAAGTTCAGGGTTATTTAGGTCTTATTGAAATGCAGATCGCTACTAGAAATATATAGCTTTGGAAACACGGGAAGGCGCCACTGGTAATGGGTAAGGTTCTAATAGGCCATGTTTATGACTGTTGCGTAGAATTCATAATGCATTTTCAAGAGAAACGATGTTGTCATTGGTGGCTGATTCAGGGAAGCTCATCAAAGCCCACTTTGTTCACGGTGTAGCTGAAATACTGTCTATCTCTAATAAAAACAGAAGGAAACAAGATGATGGAATCTGTTTTTCTTCACTCAAATATTATAAACTATTTTAAAACACAAGTGTAACCAAGCGGAAGAATAAAGAGCTTACAGTTTCTCTTAAGGGGACAAACAGGCTTACTTAGAAGATGCAGAGATTCCAGAGGGGATTTGGGTCCCTTCTGGAGCTTGTGGAGGAGGGGTGCTGCCTCTGGACTGGCTCAGCTCGGCTCAGTGCCTGTGTACAGCTGGATCCCTAAGCATCCCAGCACAACACCATGTAAAGGATGTATTCTCCCTGCCATCATGCTGAAGGAAAGACAATGTCCTCAACCACCAAAGAAATATCTCCCTCTTTTTTCCATCTTGGAGCTTCTGTCTACACCTTATGGCTTAGTCCCTCTCAGGAAGTCAATCTCTCTTGGCTTCTTCATCTGAGGGTACCCAAGGGAAGGGAGGGAGCCCTGGCTGAGGGAAATTTTGGAATTCCCGGGCTCCAGACCTGTTCTTTCCTCCTCCCTCCTCCAGGAGGCATGGACCCTTTGCCTTGAAGGGAATTAACAGGCCATCTGTTCCAGCTGCTTCCGTGTCTTCAGCCTGCTAAAGAGCTGGGAGGCCTATGACGACCCTTCTCCCTTCCTTCCAGTCCCTCTGGGAAGAGAATGTTGGGAGATACAATACCTTTTGGCTATTGTGACTAATGCTGCTATGAACTTTGGCATACAAGTATCTGTTTGAGTCCCTGCTTTCAATCCTTTTGGTAGGGACCTAGTAATAAAATTGCTGGACTCAATGGTTATTCTATACCACGTTTAACTCTTTGTGGAACCACTGTACTGTTTTCTATAACAACTGCACCCTATTACATTCTTAACCAACAGTGCTCAAGCGTTCCAATTTCTCCACATCCTCAACACTTGTTATCTTCTGCATTGTCTGTTTTGTAATAGCTATCTTAATGGGTGTGAAGTGGCGGGTGAAAACTTTTGTCCATTCTGGAACCTAAAGACAGTCCAGGCTGAAACTAACACACTGAAAGGGCCTCAGGTTGTGTGTGTGTGTGTCACATCTTGAGTTGATGGCTAAAAATAACTGGGGACAACAAGAGGGTGAACAGCAGCCACCCCCACTGACCTCAAATCCCAAAATCCACAAAGTATTCTAGTCTTTTCTGCTGTCCAGTGTTTCTCAGTTATGATATTCAAGATTATTCTAGGTAGTAAGTAGATTAATATTTTCATACTGATATAATCGATAAATATTTATTGAGTGCTTACTATGTCAGTCATTTTTCTAGGCACAGGGCATAGAAAAGATAACAAAACTGTCAAAAATCTCTGCCTGTATGATTATAAGCATAAAGCTTATGTTCTAGAAAGGTGTTTGTATTCGAGAGGTGTTATGAAAATGGTTCCCTATTGATGGTAGTGATATAAAGCTTCCTTTTTGGAGTAGGCTTATTTAAATAAGAAAAGCGACTCGAGGTCAGGGAAATCACTTAGGAAATATTACCAGTGGAATGGGGGTGTGGCAAGAATGAAGAGAGAGGGACGCGGGTGGCTGACATTTGGGAAATGTGCAGGTGGCCTTGTCGCCTTCACTGAGCAACTCCCCAGCCCTGTTTTCTGGAGGTTCCCACCACACAATAACCCCAGGAGGTCCATGCCGGAGGAGTTCCCCCATCAGAGAACCTCACAGATTCTAAATGCTACTTTCCTTATTTGAAAAGGCCTGTTGGAGATTCCACAAATGCGCATGTCTTTGTTTTTCTTTTTTTTTTTTTTTTTCCTGTAGGCCAGAATTTTTTTCAGTTATTGTGGTGCCTAGTTACCAGAACTCAGCCTTCGCCAGTGCCTCCTACTTTGGGAGCAGAGCGCCCTCTGATGGCTGACAGAAGAACTCTTGGAGGCAAGCACAGTATGATATAGCAGATAAGGTAGGAAGTCGATTGTCTGTTAAAAACATTGCAACTATATGTAAGAAGCCATGGATCACCGATGCTCTATTTGTTCACTTTTTTCCCAGTCTTTAAAATCTGTATTTTATTTGGGGTAGTTTTTATTGCTGTATCTTCATGTTTACTCATCTTTTCTTCTGCAATGTCTAGTTTCATTAATCCTCTCCAGTATTTTATCTCACACATTATAGTTTTCATCTTTACTTCTGCAATGTCTAGTTTCATTAATCCTCTCCAGAATTTTATCTCACACATTATAGTTTTCATCTTTAGATTTATGAGTTAGGATTTAAAAACTATCTTCCATGCTTCTATTTAACATATTCAATTTTTCCTCTGGCTTATTAAATACATGGAATATAGGGTAACTGTTTCAATGTCCTTGTCTACTAATGATATCATTTGTGTCAATATTGAGTCAGTTTCTATTAACTGAGTATTCTCCTCATTATGGGTCACGTGTTCCTCCCTCTTTGCAAGCTTGGTAATTTTACATTGGATTCTAGACATTGTGAACATTGTGAATTTTTTCCTGGATATTTTTGTATTCCTGTTAATATTCTTAAACTTTGTTCCAGGATGTGGTTAATTTACTTGGAAACAGTTTAATGTGTCCTCATCTTGCTTTTGAGCTTTGTTAGGCAGCACTAACATAGTCTAATCCAGGGTTAATATTCTTCCCCACTACTGAAGCAATACTTTTCTCATTGTTCTACCTGATGCCTGGTGAATTATGATGTTTTCTACTCTGGCTGTTTGGGAACAGGCACTGTTTCTGGCCTCCCACTGAGAGGCCTGGTCCATTAGAGCTTAGAGTATTGTTCCCTCTAATCCCTTTGTGTGGTTCTTTCTCCAGCCTTGGGTAGTTTTCTCACATGCATATGCTGATCAATAGAATAATCAAAGGGTCTCCTCTGTTTCTGTGCACCTCTGTCTCCAGTACTCTACGCTGCAAATTCTATTCACCTTGGCCTCCATGAACTTCCAGCTCTGTCTCACTAACGGCGTGTGCAAAGGCCATGTGGTGCAAGGACCATGGTGTCAGAGAAAAGGCCCACATGGCAGGAGTGCCATGGCATAAAATGAGCAGAGACAAAGCTCTTGCAGCCAGAGGTTCCCACGTGTCTGAGTTGCAGAGAGAAAGCCTATGTTTGTGGACAGACCATGGCATCTGAAGGACAGAGAGGAGGCCTAAGTGGTTGGGGCAGAGAAACTAGAAGGGCTGGGACACAAGGCTAGGCTTTCCCCAGCTCTCAAAACAAAGACCCATATCCTTACCTTGGCTTTCATAAGTGGGTAATCCCTGGCCAGGTGAGTCAACAGTAATCACTGTTTGACTCTTCATGAAAAAATCAATCACATTTATGGTAGAATTTTATCAACATGGTTTGTTCTCGCTCACAATCAAATCTTTCAAATCATTTTAGCCTGGAAATGAAAGTCTATGATACATTGAGTCTCTGTCATTACAAATCAGATTTTAAGCCCCAGGGTACACTCAGGCTGTCCTCCAGAGGCCCCCATCCATTTTAGAAATAAGTTCTACAGCCTATTGGACAGACTCAGCCAACTTCCAAAATGTTCCCCAGTCTCACCTGTCCAGTTTTAGTATTTTTCACCCCTTAACTTGTTGGAGTTCAGGTAGCCTCTCCAGAGGATGGAGGAGAGAAGGTTTTTTTCTGAGTTTTACTTGGAGGTATAGCACTTTAATGTATGCCTGACATAACCAGACTTTTCAGTCATTTGGAATTCTCAGAGGATTGAAGTGTTATGCCCATTTCTCCTTCTCCTCTAACTGCAGGTAAAGGAAAAAGAAAGAGAGTATAGATTCTTATCTCATTTGAGCCTGAGAGAGCTAGTTTTATGTCTTCGAGCTTAGAGGCAAAGCACCTGTATAAAAGCTTTCCTGATATTATTTCCTTGGATGGAGATTCATATTCAATTGGGTGGAGAAACATTTCCACAAACGTTTAGCATTTTCGTTATGCCCCCAACATTGTCTTAGGACCTGGCAGGTTGTTTGACATTGGAAGGAAGCCAGTGCACATTTGTTAAATCAATTCATGCATTAAGCAATAATTCTCATCAAGATGGTGGGAGTGCAAAGATTATATGACTTCGCAATCTTTCAAAAATTAGTTATCACTTTTTTGTCTTCAATTAACATCGCAATGTTGCAGGGAGAAATGCCTTAAGCAAAACTAATCATTGTTATTTCTTGGCAAAATAAATAAGTAACTATCTCTCTCCACCAGCAGTCAGGAACTGAGAAGAATCATAGAGGGTATAGAAGGCTGTGCTGATGGGAGTGAGGAACAGGCAGGCAGAAGGAGTGCTTTGCAGGGTTTGGGGAAAATCAAAGCAGAATGTTTGGACTGGATGGATGTCACTTTAGAGACAGACCAATTCAAACACCAGATGATACAGGAGGAAATGAGACCCACACACATCGTGCAACCTGCCTAAGGTGACTCTCAACTTACCAGCAGCCCTGGGTTAGGGAAGCAGAGCTTCTGACTTTGGGTCTCATCATTTTGCTTACCACACAGGGCTGCCCTCCATGAAAGACTGAACGTCTTCTAGCCTGGCAGAGAAAGTGACAATATCGCGAACATCCCTGGGATAATCTTGGTTCCAAGGACAGGGCCAGTGTTCTCTAATATAGACAAAGAAAAGCCACAAACATTTTGTAGGTTCATAAGAATGACCATTTTACTTTTCACTTCATTCCAACATAAGTTCTTGGGTATCACAGCAGAAGTAAATGACAGAAATGCTGAACCTTTCTAGTTTAATAGAAACAATGTTTAAATAAAGATTCTAAGCCATGGATTATAAGTAGAATTAAAATAAGTGATCCAAAATACAAGTCATCCCTCACTTTTAGCTACATGGCTTAGTCACATGCATATTTCAATCCAGCTTCACAACCACTCCATGGGCTAGGGAGATGAGAACTGCTGTCTCCACTTCACAAGTACAGAACTGAGGCTCTGGATGATCAACAATCGGCCCAAGGGCTGACACATGTAAGTATCAAAGCCAAGGCCACGGCTGAGTTCTCAGTAAATCCAAGGTCCTTCATGACATGCAAGAGAAGTACAAGCACCAGGATGACGGGGCACGTCTCTTTAGAAATGGCTAAATCTGCTTGTTTAAGGTAATGAGATCCAGAAGACTTGGCACAAAACTGAGTTTCAGAAGGGGCTTTGAAGAGCAGGTGTTGACATGTGGCAGAGACTGGGTTTATAGAACATGTTCTTGGTTATTCAGGGAAGAGGGGCACGCTTCTGAGCAATCAGAAGCCTTGTGTGAGAAAGGAATATTTCCTGGTATATCTGTGTGGCTCACGGAGCTAGTGGATGAACTTAAGATGCCCTGGACCCAGGCCTTCCCACTAGGAGGAACCAGGCTGCCTGGAAGCCTACTCATGGGAGTGAAAGTGAAAGCCTGTCCCAAGCTGGCTGAATGGCAGGATGTTGCTCCTTGGCCCATTCCTGTGGTCCTGTCTCCACCCACTTGGGTCCTCTTGATTTTTCTTTCTGCCACACAGCTTTTCCCCATGATATCCAAGGACTTGGGTCTTTTCTCCATTCCCACAGAATAGATAGAGCCCTCATTTCTAATAATACCTTGAAGAAACTCTTGCCTTCCCCCAGCCATCTTTACTTTCAACACACACACACACACAGAGTCCATCACAGAACTGCCCTCCTTAAATACTCTCTGATTACAGACACAAGTAGGAGCAATGAATGATGTGTCTCCTAGCCCAGCTGGGTGGTGGGGTAGCTGACACATGCTAGAAGGAAGTCTGCCCAAAGTCACAGAGGAAATGAAATTTGTATTGAAGGCAAAAGAAGAGTACAGAAGGGAAAAAAAAAAAAAAAAGGCTGGGGAGGGATTGGAAAATGGGAAGAGGAGTTACTGGGATAAGAGAACGCTGGAGGGTGGCCTATCCTGGAGTAATCCACACAGAATAAGGCAACCTGGTTATAGTTTGCCCAATAGGCTCCATGAGCCAACACCACTTGAAGTGGCCTCTCCTTTTCCATTTGGCCTCCTTGGAGAGAGTCCTCAGCAAGCTGAAGCGGCAATGCTATGCATGGGCTTAAGGGCTCTTGTTTAATCTGAAGCCTTTAAAAAACAACATAAAAGAAACTGTAAGTTTAACAACTATCCCTAAAGCACAAAAGTTAAAGTTATTTGAGGAGCTGCCACCAGAGGTATCATGATGTCTTACTTTAAAAATTAAGCAAAATGTTTCATTGTAAAGACAAAGTGTTGTTTTAATATGAAACATGCATTTCCATCAACATTAACATCTTTAAGGTTAAATGTAACACCACCAGTCTCTGTATTTGGAATTTGGAACTTGTAAGAACCTGGCTTTTCCTGATTCATATGAGGACAAGATCACACCTAGATTGGAAGATTCACATACTACCAGCAACACCTAGAATCATCTTTAGATAACAATTTGGACCACAGGCCTTGCTGAAAGTTTGCCCTAAATGTTCCCTTGTGTGACCCTGTGACTATGGGGAACAAATGCTGGTGACTAGCTATTTTATCAGGCAAGCAGTATGGGAAGAGGTAGGAGGAAGGGGGCAGAGAGAGAGAACTAACATTTTGACTGGCAACTAAGTAGCAGACACTTCCCTTTATTTCTTATTTAATCTTTTTAATTATGACATGAGGCAAATATTTCCCCTCCTTTAAAAAAGCAAAAACTGAGGCTTGGAAATGTTAAACAACTTCTCCAAAGTCGTACAGCTGCTCAGTGGTAGGTGTGACTTAAGAATCCATATTCTTTCCACTGCTGTATGACCTGACTGAGCCATGTGCTTCCCTGTGGTCAGGGAATGTGTGGTTCCACATGATTTCTACCCTGAGATATTCAGAAACAATTAACTGCTTCCTCTCATACATCCTGCATAAGTTTCATTTATATCCCAACTTGCACCAGGCTGACCTTGGCAACACTTCCATGAAAGTCAGAGCTGATGGCTTTTTTGAGAAAAAGGATATGAAAAAAAAAGATGAGAAGGCAAGATACTCAGAAACCAAGCCCCTTTCCCAAAATGACAAAGAAAAGCAAATTCCCACTGGGAGCAGGAACAGGATCTAAGGACCCCATCTGGTGAGTCACATGTACTAACTAAAGCACAAGGTCTGAGAGTTGGAATTAACCATGTTGGGGATGTCCCCTAAAGAGACAAATCAGCCCCAAAGTGTTCCAGATCTGTAAATGAAATTTGGATTGATTAAGAAGCAGCTTGGCATCTCTCCTCTCCAAGTACAAACCCCTGGGTTTTCAACCCTGTTCCAGTGCCAGGTCTGCTCCTTGACTGAGCTGCATCATTCCAGGCTCAGTCTCGGCACAAGCCACCACAATCCCCTCCTTCTTTCCATTTCTATAGTAGGACGGTAAGGGTCATGCACAGGTTCCTCGCTTCCTGCTACAGTCTTCACATATATGTGGGCCTCTTGTGCTCCCATCGTATTCTTCTCACGTGTGGGTGATCTCCTAGGATTCTTAAGGAAACAAATAGGTTTTTTTTAAAAACGACTGCAGAGAATTTCTCCGTACAAGATGGACTAACAGCAACCACATTTACCCTCCCACCTGAAATAACCAAAATCAGACACAACATTTGAAGCAATAGTTTTCAAGACACTAGACAACAGGCAAGGAAGGACAATGGTCCTTGAGAGACAGAAAACAAATGAGGAGAGACCCACAATTGTCTGATCTTACTGCTTTGGGAGAGCTTTCAGGCCACTCAACTATCTTTTGTTTATTGTTAACAAAGTATCTCATTTTTTTGTCTTTTAATTTTTAATCTATTTGTGAATTTATATTTAAAGTGAGTTTTGTAAGCATCATATGGTTGGACCTTGTTTTTATAACCAATCTGAATATCTCTTCCTGTTAATTTGGGTATCTAGACTATTTACATTTAATGTGATCATTGATATGGTTAGGTTTAAATCTACCATCTTGCTATTTATTTTCTGTTTGTTCCACCTATCTGTTTGTTGTGTCTTTTTAACTCTTTTTCTACTTTATTTCATATAGATTTTAGAAGGACCTCATTAAGTTCCATGAAAAAAATTGATTGGGATTTGTATTGAAATTACATTTATTACATAGATTAACATTGTTTGATATTGTAATATTATTAACACTTTCTATCCAGGAGCATGGTATATAACCCCCATTATTTAGGTATTATTTAATAGTTTTTTTAACCAAAGTTTTATTATTTTCCATAAAGATATTACATATTTTTGTTAGATTTATTCCATAGCATTCTACATATTTTTATTACCAATTACCATCACAAAATGGTAATTTTTAAAATCGCTTTTTCTAATTGTTGTTGATGTTGAAAGTGTAAATTACTTTTGTATATTGATTTTTGTATCCAGTAAATTTGTTAAAATTTCTTGTTAATTCAAGTAATTTTTCTGTAGATTTAGCTTTTCTTTTCTTTCTTTCTTTTTTTTTTTTCAAGATGAAGTCTCACTCTTGTCCCCCAGGCTGGAGTACAATGGCGCGATCTCGGCTCACTGCAACCTCCGCCTCCCAGGTTCAAGCGATTCTCCTGCCTCAGCCCCTCCGAGTAGCTAAGATTACAGGCACCTGCCACCACACCTGGCTAATTTTTGTATTTTTAGTAGAGATGGGGTTTCACCATGTTGGCCAGGCTGGTCTAGAACTCCTGACCTCGGTGATCCACCCGCCTTGGCCTCCCAAAGTGCTGAGATTACAGGCGTGAGCCACTGCATGCAGCCAGATTTAGCTTTTCTATGTCGACAATCATATCATCTGCAAATAATCATAATTTTGTTTCTTCCTTTTCAGTGTTATATTTTCTAATTTTTTTTTTTTTTTTTTGGAGTCTCACTCTTTTCACCCAGGCTAGAGTGCAATGGTGCGATCTCAGCTCACGGCAACGTCCACCTCCTAGATTCAAGCGATTCTCTTCCCTCAGCCTCCTGAGTAGCTGGGATTACAGTCGCCCGCCACCACACCCAGCTAATTTTTTTGTATTTTTAGTAGACATGGGGGTTTCACCATATTGGCCAGGCTGGTCTCAAACTCCTGACCTCAGGTGATCCCCCCGCTTCAGTCTCCCAAAGTGCTGGGATTACAGGCATGAGCCACTGCACCAGGCTTATACTGTCTAATTTTTTAAAATCCTACTTCATTGACTAGGATCTAAAGTATAATATTGAATAGAAGTGGTGTTAGTGAACATCCTTGTTTTATTTCTGATCTAAAGAGAATGCTTTCTACATTTTACTGTTAGGTATGATGTTAGCTGTATTTTTTTTTTAAAGACATCTTCTTTCAAGTCAAGGAAGTTCCCATTCCATTTTTAGTTTGCTGAGAGTTCATATCACTGTTACATTTTTTTGAACTTTCTTCCCCTATTGAGATGGTCACGTGAGTTTTCTATTTTAGTTTGTCAGTAAAATAAATTATATTAAATTGATTTTCTAATATTAAAGGAAGCTTGAATTTCTGTTCAGCCAATAAAAATGCACTGAGAACCTCCTTTGTGCTTGAACTTCCTCTTGGTCGTCTCCTTTCCACATGTGCTCATACTGTGCTTCTTTTGTGCGTGAAAAGCTTTAAAACACTTAGCTTGTTTACTGTGTAAATGGTATATAGAGAGTATAACCAA
This sequence comes from Mandrillus leucophaeus, assembly GCF_000951045.1. Lineage (NCBI taxonomy): Eukaryota > Metazoa > Chordata > Mammalia > Primates > Cercopithecidae > Mandrillus > Mandrillus leucophaeus. The sequence continues at coordinate 1,519,557 of NW_012099987.1, forward strand.
GAGTTCTTACCTCAGATATCTTGGGATTGTCATCAATTTCTGAAATTTCACATGGTCTGTCACTTTCCTAAATTGGAAAAAAATAATAATAATAAAAGAAAGAAAGAAAAAGAAGTGAAGGGGCATAGCATTTGACCATAACTATGATTAAAATCAGTGGTTTTTAAATCTGAGTGTGCATTAGAACAAACAAAACAAACACAGAGGCATCTAATAACATCCCCACCTCAAACCAAACCAAACCCATACCCAAGCCAAGAAATATCATTGTGAGTTATCCAAAAATAATCCAGGGTGAGAGTAGAGATGAAACAATATTGGCCATGAGTTAATAATTGGTTTCATTATACTCTCCTCTCTATTTTAGTATAAGTTGGAAATTATAATTAAAAAGTTGTTTTTGTTTGTCCAAGATCAGTGCCACAGCTTTGTCATCCAGAAATTCTGATTTAATTGGCTTTGGTGATTGGAAATTTTGAGCTTCCTAAATAATTTTAAAGTGCACTAGAGGTTGAGAAACTATTACTTAAACAATACCACCACCAACCACAACACTTCTTAATGTGTTTAAAATTTACAGCTTGTCAACACATCTTTACACGTAAAGATGTTCATCATCCATTATCTCATTTCATCCTTAGAACTTTCCCTACCTCTTAAAATAGGGAGGGTAGTTTCTATGACTCCTGTTTTGGAGTTGAACTAACCAAGTTGTCCAGGATCATATAAATCATAAAGGGGCAGAGTCTGGTTTAGAACCTCAATTTTCCATCTCTTAATTAATGCTTACCCATACGATAACAACTGTGAATGCAAATAGAGAATGGAGTTAGAACCCAGAGTCCACGTGACGCAGTTCTGTCACAACCATGGAACCTTGTTGGATATGGGTCTAGGTGGCCTTTGAATTCTAAACACAGTCCCTAGAACAGTCTGGCATTGGGGGCATGGATTGGATGGGGAGGATATAGATTCCCTTGTGAATTATACATGTTCAGATGTGTGAAAAAGGCAAAGATAGATAGAGCCACGTACTTCTGGATACATTCCTACCATGGACACCTCAGCCCCTCTTCGTCTTCTATCTTTCCTAACATTATCTCCATCCTCTCTTTGTGAAGCTTGTGCACTTTTGTTTCTCAACTTTAGAAAGCACACCCACTGTACAGACATGTGTTTGCCATGGCAACAGACATCCCTCTCCACTGCTACTTTTTGTTACCCCAAATACTATCCTTGCCAGGAATTCCTCAACTGACCTGAAGAGTTGATGACAAATCAGCTCTGTTTAGTGCCTAATGTTATGTCTGCAGTGGAAATTATGGCCCAGAAACTTCCAGCATCCTGTCCTCAAGAAATAGACATGGGCCCTGAATTCTGACACCCTTAGTCCAAAAGCCAGTTCACTGAAATGCTGCCTGCCTACACATCTGGACCCAAAGAAGCTGGTAATCACCTCCATGGCCTCAATGCTGCTTCTTCTTCGGTGAATCAAAGTAAATAGTAAAGCCACCAGCAGGGCTGTGGCCACCAGGGAGGGGATGGCCGCCGCTAATCCAAGAGAGGGCCCGCAGTCCTGGCACAGAATGAAAAGCACAGGGTCAGGGGAAGCCCAGAGTCTTCAAGAATAAAGGAAAAATTCAATAGAATAAAAATAAAACAAAAAATCTGCATGGATCACAAACATCATCTACAAAATCAAAAGGTAATGAAATAATGTGCAAAAATGTTTGTAACACACATGAGAAATGACTTACTTTCATAGGACTTAATTTAAACAGTTTAAATCTATTGGAAAGGGTAATGATCAAATAGAAAAATGGGCAAACGATACGAACAGGTGTTCTTTAGAACAGAAATACAAATGTCTCCTCAACATAGGAAAAGCTGAGATACAAATCAGAACAACAATTAGATGCCATTTTCACCTGTTTGGCTAAAAATAAAAGCTTTTATTATATACCACACTTTTTTTTTTTTTTTTTTGAGATTGAGTCTCGCTCTGTCGCCCAGGCTGCAGTGCAATGGCATAGTCTCGGCTCACTGCAACCTCCACCTCCTGGATTCAAATGATTCTACTTCTTCAGTCTCCCAAGTAGCTGGGACTACAGGCACCGTGCCACCACACCCAGCTAATTTTTGTATTTTTAGTAGAGATGAGGTTTCACTATATTGGCCAGACTGGTCTCTAACTCCTGACCTCGTGATCTGCCCACCTTGGCCTCCCAAAGTGCTGGGATTACAGGCGTGAGCTACCGTGCCCAGCCATACCACACTATTTTAATATGAATTTTAAAAAATTTATTTGCACTTAATGTAAATGACGAGTTAATGGGTGCGGCACACCGACATGGCACATGTATACATATGTAACAAACCTGCAGGTTATCCACATCTACCCTAGAACTTAAAGTATAATAAAAAAATAAATAAAAGTGACCTTTAGCCTTTCAAAAAAAATTTATTTGCACTAAATGCATTAACCAATTAATTTTCAAATTCCTATTTTGCTTTGATTGGAGTGGAAATAGTCATGCTTTTAGTCACATAAGTTTTCAGATTTGCAGACTATCTGGAAATATTGAAGATCATCTGCAGAATCCCTATAAAAGTGCAACTCATTTAATAATGGATTCACCTTCACTTTTGGGGGAAATTGATTTTATTGAAGAATAATAAAAGTATATGAATCATAAATATATAAGTTGATGACTTTTCACATGAGGAATACACCCATAAGACCAACACCCAGATCAAGAAACAGAACATTAGCAGCATCTCAGGATCCCCCTCAAATCCCTTCCAGCCTCCTTGTGCGTGACCACTATTCTGAAATCTATTGCCATAGAGTAGTTTTGTCTGTTTTTCAGCATAAGATAGATGCAAATATAAGATATACACTCCTTGTGTCTGGCTTCTTTTGCTCAACACTTTGTGAAATCCATCTGTGATTTCGCATGTTCTCCCTCACTTTTGAGCTGAGCTGGTCAAGAATAATTGTTGAGCCAGATTCTGTGCTTAGTGACAGTTCACCTATCAAACTTTAAAGCTCAAAACAAATGCACAAGACGGATGGAGCATTATTATTATCCCCATTTTATAAATTTAAGTGTTATAGTTACCGTTTCTTTCCCACTTGTAACAGGAGAGGATGTCTGTATGGAAAAAGAACATACATTGTAAAAGAACAAAAAGTCTATAGAATACACATTATATAAGACAATCTGCCAAAGGTTAGGCCATAAAGCCTAAAGTTTATCCCTTTGCTAAACTTTCTGTTAACAACTACCAAACAGAACCTAATTTGATTGCTTCCCAGGTAAGAACTGGAATAAAATTTGGCTACCAGGAGAAAAGAATTAGGAAATTCAGGCAATGCCTTCATTATTCACCTTGCGGATGTGCCATGACACATTTTACAACTCAAAAGGGCTTCCTTGTGTCCCAGTCAGCACACTTGGCACACTTTGGGCCTACTTGTCCCCATTGCTAGAAGGGAAACACATATAAATACTGGTGGAAGCAAGGCTCTTTAAGGAAGCCTTGCTTGTTTTCAAGTAAGTATGTGACGAAGCAAATGGCAGAAGTTGTCCAACATCCATGCTCCTGGGGATAATTCCAGATGAAACAAATGCATTACATGCTTCTGGTTCACCTCTTAAGCAAGGTTATTGGATTTCACTCATCTATAAGATATTTCAGGCAAGAGTTTACCTTGATTAAGAAATCTAAAGGAACAAAGTTCTGCATGAGAAACTGTGTAAACCACACTGAGTGGTATGCTGTGGGATTAAGAGCACAGGTCCTGGGCTCACACTGCCTGCCATAGAACAGCCAATTCTCCATTCACAAGATAAGGGGCTGCCTGTCTCCATCTATACAATATCTATAGGGATAGTAGTAGCTGCCTCTAGGGTTATTAGGAGGATCGAATGAGGAGCAGAAGTATGAACTCTTGTTATCCCTTTATGCTTTGCAAAGCTCTGTCCAGATCTGTTATTTATTTAATACTCTCAGCAATCTCATCGAGTATATTGGAGTCCTGGGGCTTGGACTTTTGACAATTATTAACTCCATTTTACAAATAAAATGTAATAGATCTCAGAGAAGTTACGGGACTTGTCCAAGGTTTCACAGATAATCATAACTCTAAACTAAACTTGGGTGTTTGACTTCCAAGCCCAGACCTCTTTCCCAGAGAGCTCCCATCAAAAGAAAGTTTTGATGACCAGGCACTGACACTTGGTACTTAAATGGTTGTACTTTGACCTAATCACAATCTCCCCCACCCCCACATTACTTTAATCCTGCATTTCCCTAAGGTGTTCTGTTTCTAAGGGTAGTAGGAAGAATCAGCCACTGTTTCAGGTAAGGCTTCCTGTCTTCAGAGTACAGAAATATATTTAGGGTGGCTTTGACCAACAAAAAAAAAAAAAAAAAAGGAAGGTGTTAACTCTAAGAATATAGTAGTGTTCCATGGAGCCCAAGGGCAGGTGGGAAGCTGCTTTCTCCAGGGACTGGAGCTCGGAACGGGGAACTTGTGTGAACTGAAGGCACCCTCCTTTCTCCTTCACTCCGGAGCAGCATGGCCTCCTGCCTCTACTGTTCTCTGCTGTTTGCTTCTCTCTTTCTCTTCGGATGGATTTTTCTGCCCTCATAAACTTCTGCTAATTGTACCAGCTAATGCCATGGAGCACTTAGGATGTGCCAGGCTGTTCAAGAATTTTTCCCATGTTAACTTATTTATTCTATACAACTGCCAGTGAACACTAATGGGACTATGATGATCTCATTTTACAGACGAGAGGAGCGAGGCACAGAGAAGTGAAGCAACTTGTGTAAGGTCACACAGCGCTAGGTGACACCCCCCCCCCCCACAAGCAGTCTGGCTCTGGGATCCACGCTCTTAACCACTGTGCTACATGGCCTCCATGGCCTAATGCAGTGTCTGAGCCCCATTTTTCATACTTGACAGTTCAGTATAGACTGAACTGACAAATTGACTGAATTTGATATTTCAGTCCTCAGCAGGGAATGGCCAGCAGGGAGCCCTGTTCCAAACTCCCCACAGAGATCCAGGTGTCCACCTCTGTCCCACTTCCCAGGGCGCTGGCATTCCCAGGCTACCCAGCTGCACTGAAGTGGAAGGGTTATGCAGGAGAAACGTGACTTCCAGGCAGGATGACCTACCATCCCCATTGTCCAGAGAGCTGCCCAGGACTTTCGGTGCTAAAAACAGACAACACCAGGCAAAGCAAGATGGTTGGTTGCTCTGCACGGGATCAAAGGGGTGAAGAGACAGTTCTCAGAGAAATGAGCTGTTAACCACGAAAGTACTCCGAAGGGTGATGACTGGCCACATAAGGGCCCTCTTCCATCCTACTCACCCCCACTCCCCAAAAAATGGCTTCTTGCTTCTCTGCATTCTCTTGATGTAATGGGCCAAGATAACACAGAATCTGGAGTGTCTATGGACCTGCTGGGTTCCGACAGCCAGGGGAAAGTTCCAGCAGTGATGGAAGGGAAAGGTTTTAACAGGAAAAGGAGGAAGAATTAGGGAATTAGCCTGAAGCCAACAGGCAGAAGCTGAAGCAGGGAAGCAGAGCAAGTTGGGGAGGTTCAGAAGTGTCCCCTACCAAAGGCTAGAGCAGGTGCCAGTGTATTCAGTTCACAGAGGTCTGGGCAGACAGTAGTGGGCACCACAGGTCCAGCAATAAGTCACCAGGTTCTAACTTGATGCTACTCTCTAGAACTATGCCCCCATGTTTCAGTAAAATGAGCACTGGCTTAGGAGTCCTCTTACGGGTAAGAATCAGTTTATTCTCTTTGAATAATCGTACAGCTTATCAGAAAAATGTGGCACAGCCAAGCCCACTAAAAAACTGGGCCAGAAAAATGCCTTGCTCAACCATAGCAGCACTGCTGATCAGATAACAACCTTGGCTGTTAGTGTTATCTACATGCAATGTGCAAACAGAAGATGGAGGATCAGCTGTGGACCGAAACTCTACCATTGACAGTTGAAAACCTCAATTTTGACTTGCAACTAAATGCCATAATCAAGAGCCATAAAATGTTCATTCTTGTTGACCCAATCATTCCCGTTTTAGAATACATATAAGGAAATTATCTTAAATGCAGATGAGGATTCTCTATAATGCCATGTATCACAAAGTTATTCCTAATGATAGTTAATCAACTAAAAAAAAATTAACTTGAAAAAATATTATGCGATCATAATACGATCACATGATTATGTGATCAACCATATAACAGTTATGGTTATAATCACTAGTGGAGGACATTTAGATATAAAATTATATAGAGAGTAAGGAAACAATAGTACAAAGCAACAAAAGTCAAAATTTATGTAACGCCAAACAGGACAGGAAGGGGTTATACCAGTTTTCTGCTGATGAGAGTTTAGATGTTTTATTGTTGTTGTTGTTTTCCTATTTTCGTTTTCAAAATGTGTATTTATAAATTTTATAATGGAAATAAATTATCTCAGCACCTCTCAACTATTCCTGAGTGCGTTTTGAAAGTCTATGTAAATGGCTGGGCACAGTGGCTCACACCTATCATTCCAGGACTTTGGGAGGCGGAGGTGGGCAGATCACCTGAGGTCAGGAGTTCGAGACCAGCCTGGCCAACATGGCAAAACCCCGTCTCTACTAAAAAAGTGCAAAAATTAGCCAGGCATGGTGGTGTGCGCCCGTAATCCCAGCTACTCTGGAGGTTGAGGCAAGAGAATCGCTTGAACCCAAAAGGTGGAAGTTGCAGTGAGTCAAGATCATGCCACTGCACTCCAGCCAGGGTGACAGAGCAAGACCTTGTCTCCAAAAAAAAAAAAAGAAAGAAAAAAAAAGAAAGAAAGAAAAAAAAGAAAGTCTGTGTAACTTATCACTATGTGTGAGGTTTATGTGAGCTCTAGAGATCTACTGTAAATTCTGCACTGGTCTTCTCTGCGTTGCCTGGTGAATGGGGGCTGCTGTACTTACTGTGTTCGCCGGCAGGGTGAAGTTCAGTGAAAAACTCTGCAAGATAGAAGTAAATATTAAAGCTCCCAGGGATGGTCAGCAAGCTCCTGACTTCCTCAAACTCACTGACCCTGGTGGATTCCGAGAGGTCCTTGATTCTATAGACTCAGCCAGCCCCCATCATCATGCCCAATCTGGGCCCCAAAAGAAGGAAGGGGAGGAAAGAAGCCTGTCATGAATTCCTCCCTCAGCATCAAGTCAGTCTTGCCACCGCCCCCGACCAGGTCCTGAACCAGGATCAGATGAAGAGGCAGCCTGCAAGGCTATTGCCTGAGGGGTCCCATTCATAAGGGCCCCAAACACTTACTAGAAATTCAGCAAAATGCTAAAATTATGTTTATTCCCCTAGAACTCCTTTGAGAGAGAAAACTGGTGAATTTAGAAGTACTTTGTGTTTTCTCCTTGGAGTAGAAGGTAAGACCCCCAAAGGGCACGGTCTGACAAGAACACCTGATCCTTACCTGGGCAAAGCAAGGCTTCTGTTTTTGCTGCATCTGAGGCAGGGGTTCTAGGCTGCTGGAGCTGAAGTGGCCAGGAGGACAGGCGAGCAGCAAACCCTTCTCTTTCCTCCCCTCACTTAGTAGCTGGTCTCATCTCTCCAACAAATATGGAGTCTAAATTTAAAGATCGTGGGCTCAATGGAGCACCAAATAGCCTGCCCAGGGCCTCAGGTGGCTCCTTTCTTCTCCCTGTCCCCAGTCCCTGTTACTCCAGCTTTTCCAGGCTGCTCCTTACCAAGTCCTTTCCCTACCTAGATTGGAATGATGGGTAGATCTGTTGTGACTCAGCCGGTGAAACTATTTTCCCCTCTTTCCCTGGGTGGAAGTGGTCTTGTTCCCACTTTCTGGACTCTCAGCCCTTTGGTTCCAGTCATCCTGGATTAATGCCTCCTGGCTGGGCCTTCCTTCAGCCTTGGCCTCCCTGACCCCCAGAGATTTCCCTGGGCTTGGCCTATACCACAGCTCCCCATCTTCCCAGCATCCCAAGACCAGATTCTGTCATTCTAGAAACAATGCATTTACTAAGTTTTAAAATTAAATGTTATCCAACAAGAGGAATGTTGTGAAACATTAAAGAATCCAAAAGAATCATGTTTCACACCTGAATTACCTGAAAGATCATCTCTCTCAAAATCCTCATTTTCCAGCAGAGGAAACTGAAACCCAGGGACTCATCAAAAATCACTTCATGGACAAATGAGAATAGTTAGAGCCTATGTCTCAAAACCAGTCAATGGGCTCCGGTCTGTGTGACTCAACCCCAACCCGAAAGACAGTAACAGAGGAGCTCACCCCAACACAGGCAAACTGACAAAACACCTATTTCAGCTGACTTACTGATGGGTTGGAATTCAGATGGGTTAATGAACAAGAAAATCTTTTGTGAACCAGCAGTGTTTTAAGCACGTAGAATGTGTAAGTCCCCTTGGCTTTTGCCCCAAATATTATGTCCTTCAATCAAGGTGGCCCTGCTCAGCTAGCACGCCTCAGTGGTGACTCTGCTCACTTCTCTGCCTCTTGGCAATAGGACACCCACATTTTACAGAAAATAAACCAAGCCTCAAGAATTTGAACAGGTTTCCCAAGTGCAAACAACTACTTAGCCATCACCAGAACCTGAGTGTCCTGGTGATAACCTCTTTCCACCATTCTGCAGGGCTTCCAAGCAACTCCAATAGTCTCTGTGGATGAATCAGAGCACCCAGGCCAACAGCACTGTGCACCTGTGCTTCTGGGATGATGTTGGAGCACAGGGATGTCTGGGCCTCTTAGGTCAGGGGCCTCTTGCTCAAGGGACCTAACCACCTCTCTTCACACTAGCACCAAACCAACAGGTGCTGCAAGGACACTGGATGGTCGCTGCACTGAATGCAGCTGCCCAGAGCCTTATCTCATCAGTGGGCACCGAGGACTGATGTCAGCAGCCCTAAGACAAAGCTTCCTTTGGGAGGACAGCAGAAGAGGGCGTGCAGCAACAAGTGGGCCATGCATGCGTTGTTTATCAACACTTGGATGACGGAGATTTTGGCCAATTTTAGAAAGACACTCATATTTTGTAGAAACACAGTACAGTGCTCTCATGGAGAGAAAAACATCGCACAAATTGGGGTGGAGAAGAATCTGATGCAGTGCCCTTCAGAGGCACAGCTGAGTAGGGTGATGCAACCCTGGGCTTGGAGCCACCTGATCTAGATTCGAGTCCAGACTTAGCCACTTAGGAGCTGTGTAGTCTTGGATAAGTCACTCAAACTCTCTGGTCTCCATTTTCTCACAACAAATCTATTCTCCAAGGCTCAGTTTTCCCATTCTCAAAATGGGATGCTATTAACTTGCCTTGCTCACTTCACAAGGTAAGACCCAAGGGAATACCGTAACATTGTCTGTGGCAGCTCCTTTCTCCGAAACTGTAAAACGCTCTCTGTGTTTTAGGGATCACGTGGTAGCATATTCTTTATGGCCTGGCCAGCACAGAGCTAAGGATAGGAAAGTTCTTGTGGAATGGAATTGCAAGCATGAGTTAGCAATAATCAAAGTACTAAAATTTGATACAATGCAATTATTGCTTACTGCTAGTCTGAGCACTACGCAATATCTACACAATGATTCTGAAGGCATTTTGGGATTTCAGTGACTGAACGTCCTTCATTATAAGTTTGCAGTTTGTGAGAGAAAGGAGGAAGAGACAGGATAAAAACTTACTGCTATTGAAGGTATGCTGGGTATAAGACCCCGTACTCACAACCTCCCCATGAAGGCAGCACTGTTATTCCTACATTATACCTGTGGCAACTGAGACCAAGATAGGTTTTTGCTCACCAGCTTATAAGTGGTGGAGATCAAGTTAGATCACAGATCTTCCTAACTCCAAAGACTGAGTTCTACTCCTTTTAATAATCCTTTTTGTGAGGAAAAAAAAAAAAAAGATTCCACAAGAAAGTGAGATTATGCAATATTTTTCTTTTTGTGTCTGGCTTATTTCACTTAGCACAATGTCCTCCAGGTCCAAATAGGACAAACATGGCAAATGGCAGGGGCTCCTCCTATTCTAAAGCTAATATTCAATTGTATATATACATATAAACCAGAGTCCCTTTATCCATTCATCCACTGATGGACACCTAGGTTGTTTCCACAATTCTTTAGTAAATCACAGAACCCTCTTCTGTGTTCTCTTCTAACTTAGCAAACTTCATTTGACTGAGTCACAACCAAACATGTATCACAGGTAAACAAGAAAGATGGAAAATTTCTGATCAATGATGACCATCCATGTTGCTGACAATGGAACAAAAAGCCAGATTAAACAAGTAAGACAGGTAAAATCGCTGATCAGATCCATTGCTTCAACTAGAAAGTGAACATAAATGAAACATCTACTCTGCACTCTTTTATGTGGGGGTGGGGGTTTAAAAACAAACCTTAGTATCAAAATAAAAGACAGACAAGATCAGCAAATATTCAGTGAGAAGTTTAAAAAAGTATTAGTATTTTGCATATACGAAAATAATTTAAAATCAAGTCCGTTTGCTTCATTGTACATTTAATTGAATTAGGAGATGTGAGCTTTAGAAGCCTGGGAATTGTTCTTTATAGTAAGCAATGAAGGTTTGATTGAGAAGAGATGCCAGTTCTCACTCACCATTTCTGATAGTCTCCCAAGAACCTTCTTCGTACACTGCCTTTGGCAAGCTCCTTTCTCGCTGGCGTTATTGGCTTGTGTCTTTCATTTGTAGAAACAGTTAGCTGACAAAGCTGCAGAGGCAGGCTGAGAGGTGGCTCCAAGAGAACCCTAGTCAAGCCATTTATGGTCAGGGGAGTAGCCAAGCCCTCAGTCCATCCCTCAGGAAAGATGGGCTGCTGCTCCATGGCCACCGTGTATGGCCTGGTTCACCCACCCTCTTTGCCTTGACTTTTTGTCCTTCTTACTTTTCAGGCTGCTTTCTTGGCTATACCTCCATCTCAGCAAAGAAGCCACAGCTGGCCTGAGAGCTTGGGGCCTTCTACAGCCTGCAGCTCTTTGGAAACAATGGGTTACACAAGGCTGAGGCTGGCCACTCCATCCCCAGCTAACAGAAGCCCACATTAACCATGTTACTGCTCATGATGGAGTCAATGTGTTACATGGACAACAGCATGGACGTTCAGGATGTCTGGAGGAGGGGTGGGGGCCCATTCTGTTTCAGGAGTAGCACTGCTGGGGGCTCCAGCCGCCTCAAGGTGCTGCACTCACTGGACAATGAGCTGCCTGGTGTGAGTTTGGCCTCACCCCCTCTCTGTTTTTGCATTTTGGGTGGGAAGCTCTCTAGACCTGGAGGAAGCCATTGGGCTGCTTTGTAACTTACAATTTCCCTGTTAGGGATTTGCCTCTTTAAAATGGTGAATGAGTTGCCAATAAAACCACAGAATTAAACCAATGATTTGGCCATTGAAATGAAAACCACTGTGAAAGGAGCAGACAGGAATGTAAGGAGAGAGCGACTCAAGTGAGAGAGGAGGCCATTGCTTTAGATGACTCTGGGAGATGACACTGAAGCTGTGCATGAAAGGTGAGAAGAGGGCAGACATGTGAAGGGTTGAGGGAGGAGAGTCCCAGGCAGAAACCACAGCAAATGCTAAGCCCTGCAAGCTCGGTGCACTCGCAGAACCCGAAGGAGTGAGTTTTAGCCCTTTTGATGCAGCATGGGAGGGCATGGCAAGATTTTCACCCTTAGGGCCTTTCCCAACGGTTTTTCAGTGGGAGAGATGCATGATGTAATTGCTGGTGACCGAGATTGCTGGGCTTCTCTGTGGAGCGAAGATTACAGGGGAAGAGAGTGGAAGCAGGTGGCTGGCTAGTGGAGTTCAGGTGAGTGATGAAGGTGGCTGCTGTAGGAAGAGAGTAGTGAATGAGTGTGTGACTTACTGCGGAGGTGGAGCCACTGGCATTTGATGATGAAAAAACTATGGGGCAGGGGAAGGGAGAGGTGAGGGAAAGAGAAGAATAAAGCCAATTCCTGGGTTTGGGGCTTGACTAACAAAAATGGAGACACTATTGGCTTAGGCAGGTAATACTGGAGAAACAGATTACCCTTACACCTGAGTAGCCTAGGGGCTGTCCAAGTGGAGGTGCCAAGCAGGCAATTGGATAAAGGGGGTCTGGGGCTGAAGGCATCCGTTTGGAAGTGGCCGGTCTGTGGATGGTTTTAAAGCCACAGGTGTGCATGAGCAGGTAGACAGGGCAGAGGACCAGGATACCCGCCAGGGGTTCACAGATATTTAGCAGCCTGGAAGATGGGGCGTCGCCAGCAAGGAGAGTTGAGTGAGGCAGGAAAATCAGAGAAGTTTGGGGGTCACAGGAAAGAAATTTGATTCAAGAAGGGGAATGGATGTTGGTTAATTATATCAACTGCTGCTGAGAGGTAGCCTCTGAAAAGGCCAGAAGAGCCTTCTGATTCCCAGTATGAGGGTTGCTGGTGGCCTTGACAAGAGCAGTTTAGTGGCACAGTGGAGACCAGATTGCCTTTAATCCGGTGGTTTTTCCATCCTGGTTGCATACCTGAATCACCTAGGAGGCAGTAGGGGGGCTGGTTATAAAAACTCTTGATGCCTAGAACCTGCCCTCAGAGACTCTGACTTAATTGATCAGAGTGAGGCAGGGGCATCCCCAGGGGACGCTAATGAGCAGTCAGGGGTGACAGCTGCTGTTCTAATCAGTTCTTAGACTGTGGTAATCAGCCACCTGCAACATGGCCGACACTGACGCTATCCTCAACAAGACCAGTGCCGCCTCTGCCTCGTGGGCTTCCAGTTTCCAGACTCCACAGTGAGAGCCTAAACTGAACCTACTGGTGACAACATGGTCTGGAGAGATCTATGTTTGGAGCCACAGCTGCCCTACTGGAAGCTGCATGGTCTTAGGCAAGTGAAATAACTTCTTCCAGTCTGAGTCTTTTAATCTGCAAAGCAGGGATGATACAATTTACAGCAATTAGACTACTTAAATCAGCACAGCTTGTACAAATGATGCTTTTAATTTTCCTTGACTGGCATAGAATCATCCTGGACCACAGAACTCCAGTTCATGGCCCCAGCACTCTCTGGCAAGGCTGTTTGTGGATGGGGAGGGCCAGTGAGGTCCTTTTTGGCACTTTTGTTTGCTATGCATCCACTGATACATAACTCTCCCTTCTGACACATTATCTCTTTAGAGGAATTGTTGACATCTTCAGGCAAGTGGTGCCCCTGCCTAAGTGTCCATCAGTCATGATCGCCTGGTCACAAGCAACAAAACCAGACTCT
>NW_012099987.1:1533484-1543464 GCF_000951045.1 Mandrillus leucophaeus
CTGATCAGGACTCCAGTCCCATGAAGAGGACTTGGTTGGTCTGGCTTGGTTCATATGGCCAAGGATGAGGCACCACCTGGCTAACAGTCCCCCCAATGAGGGTCCCTCCAATGGAAGAAGAGGTGGTTCTGCAAAATGAATTTGGCATTGTTACCTAAAGGAGAAGGAATGGATGAAGTGAGTAAGCTCTCCTTCTTTGGAAGTTAGGCCTCGAAATCATCTCCTTAGAAACCACAGATGGAATGCCCTTAGTGGGAGAAAGGTTGGGGCCACCAACTCTGAGAATCTCGGATCATTTATATTTTGTCACCATTTAAATTTGTACAAGCCCAATCACATGGATGGTCTTCCCTGCAACAACTGGTCAGCTTAAAAAGCTGAACCATTCTAAATGACAGGTGGCTGTCTTAGTCCGTTTGGGATGCTAAAACAGAGCACCACAGACTGAGTGGCTTATAAACAACAGAAAGTTATTTCTCACAGTTCTGGGGGCTGGGAAGTCCAAGATCAAGGTGCCAGGAGATTCAGTGTCTGGTGACGGCCTGCTTTCTAGTTCCTAGGCAGCTGTCCTCTCTTTGTGTCCTCACATGGAGGCTGAAGGATCTCTCTGGAGCCTCATAACCTAATCATGTCCCAAAGACCCAACCACTCAATACTTTTACGTGGGGGGCTGGGGTTTTAGTATATGAATTTTGTGGGTATACAAACATTGTTGCAGTGGACTTTTTCTAATTTTTAGAAATCTTTATCTAAAATATTAAGAATAAGGTAGGATAAAGTGAAATTTTAGAACAAAAAGAAGAATTATAGTCATTTTTGTATCTACAAATGCCACACGTGAGAGTCATTACTGCTGCCCACCAATGTTGCTAGTTTGCCTTGTTCTTGTCATGAAGTTAAGGACATTCACGTGACTTGCTGTGATCAATGAAATGAGTAGAAGTAATATATCATTTCCAGGCAGTTTTAAAAGCCAGTGTGTCATGTGTCACCCTTTCTTTCCCTGTATTATAAAACCCAGCGATGTTCTGATGCTGCTGCTCCATCAGCCTGGTCCTGACTGAGCATGATATGGAAGAGTTTCCAGATGACCAGAAATGAACGTGTAGTGTGGACAAGAAATAAATCTTATGTAAAGCCCCTGAGATTTGGGGGATAGTTGTTGCAGCATAAGCTAGCCTATGCTGACTGATACACCAGCATTCATACGCTTGCACCAATGGGACTCATTGTTAGGTCTAGAAGATAAACCTTGCTGAAGATCTATAGCTATATATCACCTTTCTTTCCTTTCCTCCTTTCCTTTCCTTTTCTTTCTCTTTCTTTCTTTCTTTCTTTATCTCTTTCTTTCTTTCTTTCTTTCTCTCTTTCTTTCTTTCTTTCTTCTTTCTTTCTCTTTCTTTCTTCTTTCTTTCATCTTTCTTCTTTCTCTTTCTTCTTTTGTTCTTTCATTTTCTTTTTTTTCTTTCATTTTCTTTTTCTTTCTATCATCTATCTATCCACCTATCTACCTATATCATCTATTTATCATCTATCTATCAATCACCTATCTATCATCTCTATGTAATTGGTGACTGCAAATGGGCAGAAAAGTCATAAAATCTTGAGACTATGTATAGCACAAAACAACTGCCTGTGTTAAAGGATTTTGCATTAAGAGCAATCTGAGTGCTTCTAAAAACACAGTTGTATAATTACCCTTCTGTAATATAACCCACAAAACTCCAAACATACCCCAAAGCCTCTTCATCTAATCAACCTGAAGAGGGTGTCCTTTATCAGATGGAGTCCCTGTCTTTGTGTTACAAATGACCCTGTATCAGTCAGGTTCCCTGCAGGAGACAAGTAATATACACTCATTACTACATTTGAAAAGGGTTTATTAAAATGACTACCTATAAACATTCCCCTTGGGGGAAGTGCAGTACCCCAAGGTTAGACAAGCAGGGTGTCATTACCACCCCTAAGCCTCAAGTGGCAAGTGGAAGGAGGGACTTCCAGGGCCCCCAACGGGGAGTGGGGGCTCACCTACTGGGAGTCATAACCTTCAGTCTCGGGTGTCAGATAAATAGTCCTCAGACGCATGTCCAGATAGAGGAGGGTGGCGAGGGGAGCTGAGGGGCAAATGGAAGATGTCTACCACATCTGGATGGTTTTGGCAGCAGACATCTTCACAATCAGGTTGTCAGATTTTCAGCTTGTTTTGGTGTAAGAAAGGGAATAAATTTGAAAACCATCTTTAGCTTTGCTCGTGACTTTCTGGGTCCATTAGTGAACTCTGTTCTGGAGCTAGGCACTTGGGTACTCACCAGAGAGTGGAAGGCTGTAGAGAAGGGCCCCCTTTTAGTACTCTCTCCCAAGCTCTTGTGATATGGGAGAAAATTATCACTAAAAGGACCCATCTGGTCTGAATTAGCAATACAAACCCAAGACACATCAATAAATCCACATTCTTTAATGAAACCATCCTTTCTAGGTAGAGACATATGTTAGGTCCTCTCCACTTTCTCTTTGAAACTGACATCATTTCGTGAAATGTAAAATTACACAAAATAAAAAATACCCATATGTTTACATATAATACTTTAAACAGTTTTCCTTTTTAAAAAGAAAACTTTTAGGCATTTGGGATTGATGTTCAGAAGTTCAGTCTACAAAAGAAACTTTAAAAACATCTGCTAAAGCCCAAGGAACATTCATTCACAAATGGAACGCTAACAATATCAATCTGGAAGTTATCAAAGGGACCCAATCAACAGGAAAACTCACTGTGAATTTGCTAGTTAGCAGGATTTTACAAATTATTTCAATCAGCTGAGCAATTCGTGAGTGATATGAAACTTTACAGCAGGGGTGTCCAATCTTTTGGCTTCCCTGGGCCACACTGGAAGAAGAATTATCTTGGGCCATGCATAAAATACACTAACACTAACAATAGCTGATGAGAAAAAAAGTCACAGAAAGAATCTCACAATGTTTCTTTAAAAAGTTTACAAATTTGTGTCGGACCACATTCAAAGCTGTCCTGGGCCATGGGTTGGACAAGCTTGCTTTAGAGAGAAATTGTAAAATAGAAATAGAGGGGAAACTTCACCTTACAGGTAAATACCTCTAAATATTTACCTTAGAGGAAAATAGAGGGAATAGTGGATCAATGAACAGCCTCTCTTTCTCTGTTTGAAGAAATTCTACTGGCTAAAGTTAATTCCAGATTTTTTCCTGCCCTGCAATCCAGGCTTAGCTTTTGCTAGACCAGGTTACACCAGAACTGAGCCAGGCTAAAAACCCAGAACCCAAATCCTTCATTAGCCTGTTGTCCTAAGACAATTCTCTGAACTGAAACTATTTTTGCAACTCAGTGTCATCCCCAAAGCTTGGTACCCAATTAAAGCACAAAGCAGGCTGCAGCGGTATCTTCTACCTCTGCTGTTTGCTTCTGGGGATGCTTGCAGGCAGGTCACTGAGCAATTGGAAGCACCAAGGCAGAGGCCTGGGTCTTTCTGCTGAATGGACTCTCTCTGGTGAAGCCAGCTCGAGTTTCTTTGCAAGAACCCGTGTCATGCCCAAGTCCCCACAAGTGTGGGCTTCCAGAGGAGCGGCCCAGCTAGCCCCAGCTGAATCAGAGCTTGTCTTTTCTGCGGATACGTCACACAGAAGGCCTAAATAAAGGTTTTTCATAAGAGTCCCATTGTTGCAAATTGGCCATATGGTGACAATGGTTGAAGCTGTGTGTTTTTGAAAATGTTCATGCTAAGGAGATGAAAAGAAGTATCATTGTTTCACCGTCCTGCTGAGCAGCACCAACACTGTTTCTGACTCCCTCCCACTTTTCTATGAAATTTGTTAATCTTGCTTAGACTTCTAAAGGTTAAAAGTGCAGAACTTTTATTTTCTTGGAGAAAGAACCTTAACAGCCATCTTAGGTATCCCAGTTCCAGTTTCAACTCTCATAGACAAGATGAGACCACATAAAACCTCAGAAAATACAAAAATCAGAGAAATGGAATCTACCCTAACAGGCAGGTGGGATTGGAGCCACGAGGTCAGCTGCTCCATTTGCCGTATCGAAGCGCACGTGGGGCAGGGTCTGCCATATGCACAATATGAGCGTGTAGGCTGAGCCTCAGGCCAGTGCCGAGAAAGGCGAAAACAGAGTTTGGTGAAAGGAGAGGCAGGAAACGGAGAGCCAATCCTGCAGGGCCCACAGTAAAGCGAGGACCAGGGATTGGCATTTTCCACACTGCATTGATTAAGGCTTTGACAGCTGATCTTTTACATACATACATATATACAGACATATATTATTAATAAGAATACTTTAATTTTTTTGTTTTAAGGAAAAAATATTCCCATGCATTTCTCTGACCTTTCCTCGTATCATTCTAGTTTTTGCTCCCAGCAATCACTTTAATGAGACACAGTCCTCTGGTGCCATATTCTGATCTGTAAAAAATATAACCTTTCACCTTTTTACAAATACTTTGTCTAAAATGATGCTGATTCATCCCAAAGGAATTCTGGCGCATGGGAGCTCTCTTGGCTCTAACCAAAAACACTCGTGTGCCGCCCTGCGTTCAACACTAACCAAACAGGACTTACAGTTATGTAAACATTATTTAAAAATTATTCCAACATAAATACTCTTTTAAAGCTAACATACCACAGCTTTTAGCTCATAATGCCCATAGATGCCTTAATGAAATGCCATTCAAAACTACCACACTGTTTAAATTATACCTTGAGGTGCTAAAATTATGTAAACATCATCCTCTACACTTCTCTAGAACAAGTGCCAAGTGTTGTGAATTCTGATTGCAAGTTGGTGATTGAATATTAGTTAATCAGAGCAAAGTTACCAACGCACTCTTTAACCTGATTGGCTACAGGAAGCTAGTCGCTGATTGACTTGTTCCACAAGGCGATGATTCTTACATAACTTATAATTAACCAGTCCTCAACAGTGTTCACCCCACAAGGAACCTGAATTGGTCCCTCATAAGATGTCTTTGCACATTTTGCAAATGCAGTTTGAATTGGATGTCAAGGAGTCCAGGTGTGCCACGGCAAGTGCCTCCAAAGCTAAAAGAAGAAATGTTCTTCGAAGCCCGTGGAATTCCAAGCACAGGTGGAGTCTTCTCAAAGTCAATGAATGAAAAAATTTCAGGACGAGCCACAATATTGTCTTCTCAGCAGACGGGACACTCGCCAGCAAATGTTCTGCTGTATTCATAATGGATGCCTTAGCCCCCAATGCAATTAGGGAGTGTGGGAAACCAAAGGGACAAGGAGTGTGAATGACTGAGAAATGGCTTCGTGGTCTCCTAACTTTATGACAATGATTTTCATACTCGAAACTTTCTCTGTGCACACTGCTTACTGTGATGCCTTTTTTAGTCCTGACATCCATCCATATTTTCAGGTTTCTTGGTTGACGTGTCCCTGGCAGAGAGAAAGAAAATGATTCCAGCCAAAGCTGTGAGCCATATGTTAGTCACAGCCAAGCTTTCATCCCTTATGCCCAACATAGACAGAAGACAGCCCAGCACCTTTGCAAGCAAGTCCAGATTAGAGGAACGGCCAACCCCAAGGCTGGCCTTTTGCCACATAGGAGCAAGGGACAAGGAGAATGGGTATGAACAAACATAGCTTGAATGGTCAGTGACTTCAATCCTAATCTTTAACAGTTCATGAGTGATAACATTGCAGACAGAATCAAAAGAACATTTTCTCTCCACCTTGTTGGCCAAGCTTACATGACTTTCATTCAAATATATACCTCCAAGACTGGATTCTGAGTTTTTGTTTGAGAAAAATACTGTACACTGTTTTAGGGCAGATTTTTCAAGGTGCTATTGTTGTAAAAACAAAAACAAAACATTCTCAGTTTCTGTCTTTCAAGAACGTCAGCACTATTTCTTCATGTGCAGGGCATCCTGGAACTTGGTGCTGGTGTATCGGGCATGAAAGCCTTTCTTGCTGATGGTGTCATCTGTGTGGAATCGAATCATCAGGGAATCTCCCGCGGAGTAGATTTCTTCTAACGGCTGAGGAAAGGAGAAAGGGAAACGAGAAGGACTTTAGCTGTGATTGGAGTTGAAAATTAGGAGGACGAGACAGGATCTTATGCAAGGACACAGGATGTGTCCCTGGTACCAGAGACTCTGAAGAGCATCCAAACAAGCTCCTTTCCAAAAGAAAACATTGCAAATTCTGCTCCAGAGAGCTTTGCAGGCCCTGCTCTTCCAAAGATGATCCCAGGTGCATAGCTCATATAGAATCTATTACTTATTAAGTACGCAGGTGGGTCAGGTGCTGTGCTAGGCACTTCCAGATTTTATGTAAACTTTACAGCAACCTTATAAGGCAGGTACTATCCCCATTTTTCACTTCAAGAAACTGAGACTCAAGTTATCCCAGGTAGGCAGGACCCAAGCTCCGGCCCTTCTGATTGTAAAGGATGCACCATGCATCACCGAACTCCAGGGTCATCATTGTGATGTGTCTCCCAGGAGACCTGAAACAAAGACCATTGTTCAGGCCTCTGTCCCTTCCAAGGACAAAAACTGGGATGGAGCCACCACGTTTGTCAGAAAGGTTTTGCCAGGTGGTCTGTGAATGGGAGCCACATTCCAAGGCTGTTGCCTGCGAGGTTCTAGTGGAGACAAAGTGAGCTTCCCCCACGGTTAACCACTCAGGACCCTCCAAGAGGCTCCTTTCCACAGACCCCACAGTTGGAAAGACTTTATCAAAGGCAGTGCATTGGCTAAGTGCCACTTTGTCATTCTTCCTTTTCTAGAGGGTGAAAGAAGATGGGGAATTATTCAAAAAATACAAATGACAATTTGAATTTCTGTTTAGCACAGGAGCACTGGTGACTCCAAAATGATGTGATTTAAGTCCAGCCAATAGCAAAGAAGCTTGAGCGACCAGGCCTGGAGGCAACAGAAAGGAGGGGGCTGGTGCCCAGTATGGGCAGTGTCCAGTGTGGTACAGCCAGGGGAGTGACCGGGACACTGTACTGGCCAGTGCACAAACTCCCACCAAGCACCAACTATATGCCAAGCCCTATGTCGGGTGCTGGAGAAATAGCAAACACAACAGGCCCACTGAAAAAGTGAACAATGAGAACACTGATGATGACCTTGAGTACAACTATTGTTGTGTATAGTAAGTGACTTGTAATTTTCATTGGCATTTGGTTTTGCTTGAGGAGAGAAATGTGAATATAAGAAATATATAAAAGCATAATTAAATATTTTTAAAGCCTGGGGGCCAAATAAAAATGGAGGAGAGCAGCTGCGCGTGGTGGCTCACGCCTATCGTCCCAGCACTTTGGGAGGCCAAGGCAGGTGGATCACTTGAGGTCAGGAGTGCAAGACCAGCCTGACCAACATGGTGAAACCCTGTCTCTACTGAAAATACAAAAATTAGGTGGGCGTGGTGGCACATGCCTGTAATCCCAGCCGCTTGGGAGGCTGAGGCAGAAGAATTGCATGAACTCAAGAGGCAGAGGTTGCAGTGAGCCGAAATCCAGCCTGGGCGACAGAGCAAGACTCCGTCTCGGGGGATAAAAAAAAGTGGGGGGAGAGGGAAAGAGTTTGCAAAAATAGGGGGAAATTCCCAAAAGGAAAAGTGCTCTTCCATGGCTGCCTCAGTAAGGGGCCTTCAAGAACTGGTCCCTTGGCTGCCTCCCAGCCTCCTGACATTTCTCCCGCTTCCCACTCCGCTTCAGCAAAACGTGCCTCCTCGCCGTTGCTCGTAAGTGGAGGAGGTGGCCAGGACTGAAACCCGGGTGTGTCTCACTCCACAACTCATGCTGTGATTCATCACACTCTGCCCCAGCCCCAGCGTCTCCGGGACTTACCCCAGAGCCACAGAAGCGGCCGAGCCTGGGCGCTGAGCTGTCGTAGCCGTCGTAGGCTTCCATGTAGTCGTAGCCACAGTCGGCCTCCTCCTCAACCTCAAAGGTCCGGAATGTCAGCTCCACGCCGTAGCCGTCCTCTGCCACGATCACCCAGTCGCAGTGGGCCTGGCTCGGGTAGTTGTTGTCCCCAAACTGGGCATGGGAATAGAGCTCTTTGGTCTGCACTTCAGCCTTCAGCCTGCCCCCGCACTCTGGAGCAGAGACAAGTGAGATGTCCCCTCAGCACAAGACACCCTCGTGCCTCCCGCCTGCGTCTGCTCAGTTTTCTCTACAGAGCCTGGTGCGTGCCTGGCAGGAGAGGCCAGGTAGTCTCGTGACCCCATCTGATGGAGGAGTACACAGAGGCCCCTGGCTCCCAGGTCAGGGCTCCCTCGGGGGTGCAAAGTGACCCTTACAAGCCAAGGTCGCCTGTTCCCAGCTTGAGAATACGTGAGCATGCCATTGAAAAGAGCTGGCTGCTTTTTGCTTTTTCGAGTTATGGAGACATGGAGCCAATGGATGGTTCGCCTCACTGGTCGCTGGGATGTGGGTGGATCTATTTGCCACTTTATTCCCTGGAAGGGTTGGATGCATCTGAGAAGGGCTCACACTCGCCCCACGGACTGACTGTAATTTGTCATTTCTGCCAACAGAGGGCGATAAAAGCATATCAGAACCGCGGGTAAGCCCTCAACCCTGGAAACTTCAGACCCTACTTAACTGGTTCTTGCAACTGAGGGCATTGACCATAGGCCAACTTTGAGGTCCCTGTGGGTGTCACAGGTGAGCTGCCCCTCAGATTCTGGGCTTGTATTCTGTAGCCTTTGTTTCTGGTTTTTGTTGGTTGTTTTTTGGTTTGTTTGTTTCTGGTTTTTTTATTATACAAGGACAGTAACTCTTGTTGGCCCTGGTCCTATATATAGTACCTTGTGTCTTGGACACTTAAGCCCACATAAAATAAAATGGATATTGGCCGGGTGCGGTGTCTCACGCCTGTAATCCCAGCATTTTGGGAGGCTGAGACGGGTGGATCACTTGAGGTCAGGAGTTTGCGACCCGCCTGGCCAACATGGTGAAACCCTGTCTTTACTGAAAATACATTAGCAGGGTGTGGTCGTGGGCGCCTGTAATCCCACCTACTCGGGAGGCTCAGGCAGGAGAATCGCTTGAACCTGGGAGGCGGAGCTTGCAATGAACTGAGATTGTGCCACTACACTCCAGCCTGGGCCACAGAGCAAAACTCCATCTCAAAAAAATAAAAATAAAAGTAAATAAATAAGTAAAATAGGTAGACAAGATTGGTCTAGATTAGCAAGCACCAGAAATTCTGGAGGCAAATTCTTGCACAGCCCCTCCCCTGTGTGCTCCATGCCCCCAAGGGGCCCAGGCAAACACTGTTGTAGATTCTGGGCCACCTAGCTCCTAACACTCTGAGGCCCCTCTGGAGCTCCACGCCCCGCCTGGCCCAGTCCTGTCTGACTGCCCATTCTGAGTCCTGTGTTGGCTCTGGCTTAGAATGTCTTACAGGTCTAACCCGTTTTGGGGAAATTTCAAATTCCTGAGAGCTGGGTGGTCATGAAATGAACACAGAGCAGGGCGGGACACCTCCCCTCCATCCTGCCGGACGCCCCCACCCTCCCCACCTGCCTGGGCCCCGGGAGGTGGACCCCTGGCCTCCATCGGTGACCCCCGTGCCCTCTGCTGCAGGTTCAGCCATGGGAGCACCAGCAGATCAGATGGAGGGAGGAGAGAGAGGCCAGGGTATTTAGTCCCCTGATTGCCACAGCTGTTCTTCCACTTAGGTCACAGCTGCAGCCACAGGGTCTCTGCATGCAGCCCTCTCTGTCTCCAGCTTCCAGGAACTGCTCCCTCCTCTCATCCTCTGGGTCTGGGGTTGCAGTTCCTTGCTCTGGTGGCTTCACTGTCCTACAGTGTCCCATACCCTCTCACCCCTTTGTAACCTGTCCCTTAATTAACTTCTCCTCAAATAATGACTCTGAATGTGCCCCCATTTCCTGCTAGGACCCTGAAGCACCTATGTTCTTCCTGGTCTCTATCTGCAGGGACAAGAGGGCTT